>NC_053492.1:331811181-332148681 GCF_905171775.1 Rana temporaria | reverse complement strand
GGAATGATGCCCTGTTGGACCTGATAATTTCAAACCATGCAGAGCTTATTACTAATGTTCAGATAAAGGAACACCTGGGTAGCAGTGATCATAACATGATTTCATTTAATGTTAACTATAAGCAAGAAATACATACAGGAAATATTAAAACACTAAATTTTAAGAGAGCAAATTTTCCAAGGATGAGGGCTGCTCTCCAGGACTTGGACTGGGAGGGACTATTGGCACAGATGAACACAGAACAGAAATGGGAATTCTTCAAAAAGACTGTGTGGAACCTCACTGCAAAGTATGTTCCCATGGGCAATAAGTTTAAAAGGCTAAAAATAAAACCTATGTGGCTCACGGTCAAAGTTAAAAAAGCTATAAACAATAAGAAAGTAGCTTTTAAAAAATATAAAAATGAAGGAACACTAGTGTTGTTTAAATGTTACAAAGAATATAACAGGATATGCAAAAAGGAAATCAAGGATGCAAAAATTCAAAACGAACGACAGATTGCAAAAGATAGTAGGACAAACCCCAAAAAATTATTTAAATATATTAATAGTAAAAAGGTGAAGTCTGAGCATGTAGGCCCCTTACAAAATAATCTAGAGTGGGTGACTGGGGACAAAGAGAAGGCAAATTTACTAAATGTTTTCTTCAGCTCTGTGTATACAATGGAGCATGGGGGAGCTCATGTCCAAAATGGGGGTGGGAGTGACACAGCCCCAAATCCACAATGGCTGGGGGCGTGTCCAAGATGGCGACGGGAGCGGACGTGTAACTGTCGAGCTCCCGCTCTGAGATTCCTTCCTACCTTGATCCTGTGTGGAACTCGGGCTATTTCCTCACCCTTTCTTGCCCTGCCTCCTGGGGAATGCGCCGGAACAACAAGGGGAGTCAGACTCGCCGTAAAACCACCGTTGCGGGCACTCCACCGAACACTGGGCCTAAGCCGCCCGCACCAACCAACCGCATGGCGGATCGCGCGGACTCCCCGCGGGACGGCGCGATCCAAGCTGGATCGGAGGCATTTGAGGCCCTCATGGCGGCGATCTCCACATGCCAATCCACCCTCACGGTGAAGATCGATCATGTGCAGGCGGAAACCGCGCTGATACGCCGCGATCTAGATGCATTCCGGGACCGCGTGTCGGAGGCTGAGAGGCGGGTCTCTGACCTGGAGGACATTCAAAGAGACCACCACTCCGACATCCAGGCCCTGAAGTCAAGAGTGAAGATCCTTGAGCACAGGGCGGAGGACGCCGAGAACAGGAACCGCCGCAACAATCTGCGGGTCCTGGGGCTCCCCGAGGGTGCGGAGGGCACGGATCCGGCGTCATTCATGGAGCAGATCCTTCCAACCATCCTCCCTGGAGCCCGGTTCTCCCCCTACTTCTCCATTGAGAGGGCCCACCGCATTCCCGCGACCAGGGGCCCTGTAGGTTCGCCGCCGCGCACTTTTATATTTAAACTCCTTCACTATCGGGACCGTGACACTGTTCTCCGGGCGGCTCGTCTGCAGGGAGATCTGAAATTCCAGAACGCCAGACTTCTGATCTTCCCGGACTACTCCGTGGAGACACAACGCCAGCGCAAATCCTTTGACCACGTCCGCGCCATGCTAAGAGATCGAGGGGTTAAGTATAGCATGCTTTTCCCCGCCAGGCTTCGGGTTCAAGACGGCGAGAGGGTGCAGTTTTTCACTTCCCCGAGAGACGCCGCGGCCTGGGCTGAATCCCTCCCGAGATGAAGACCTGGACTTTTACCCTTCAATTCTTTTGTCGCCTGACTGTGAGTAAGCTACTGGGGGGGCTCCCCAAGAGGGGTTGGGGGTTTATTGCCTTTGCCTGAAAATGATTGGGGGCCACTATCTCTCATATGGCAGCCGTGGGACTCATCGCCTCATCCTCTGGGGTCAGAGACCGTGCAGATCCGCAGCATTCACAACCTGTGACACTCAACCTGCCCTATTGATGATTGGGGGGATTGGAGGGGCTGCCCCCCTGCTTTCCTGATCCGTTCATAGATCGCCCCCCCCTCCGTCTCCCCCACCACTGACTATGCTGCCGAGGGTGGTCCCCCACCCCTCCCCCACGTCCCCCCTCTACCCACTCCCCCAGCTGATTTTAACTGTGGGGGTGCCCCCCCCCTCACTCCTTCAGGAGTTGATTCACCGCAACAATGCCTAGTCACCCTGCTGTGACCCTAGGTGTTCTCTCCCCGTTCTTCTTTTTTTTTCCAGGTTGTTTTTTCTCCCCCATTTTTTGCCTTTTTGTTTTTCTCCCTAAGAACTGCGCCCCCGGGGCTCCGGGTGATCCACACATTCTTATCCTAAGATGGATTCTCAGGTTCCTTGACTGTTTTACATTAACAGGAGCGGGTAGCCGCTTGTTCACTGCCCTCATGTCCGGCCTGAGGGCTGGGGTTTGTTATGGGATACAAGCCCTCCTCCGCGTTTGGGGGGGTGGCGGGGTGGGGGGGGGGTTGGGGAGCCCTGTTGGCCCCCGGTTATGTTTTAATGTGATGTGTTTTATGACAGTACTAATAGCTTTCGTTAATTCATGTGCATTGGTGGTGGGTTGGAGCCCTTCCTCCGGCAGCAATGTGGCCTGGGGGAACGGTCCGGGGTTCATACCTATGCCTTATCCTCATTTGACTTCCCCGCCAGGTCACCATGGCAACCCTTGAAGTCCTCTCCTGGAACACACGGGGCTTAAACTCGCCCATCAAGAGATCCCTGGTATTTCAATTCATTAAGAAACATGCACCTCATGTTTGTGTGTTGCAGGAGACGCATTTGGTGGGTAGCAAGACCCTCAGCCTTAAGAAACCATGGGTGGGTCATCACTACCATTCCACGTACTCCAATTATGCTAGAGGGGTCAGTGTTCTCGTCCTCAAGTCACTCCCTTTCAAGCTTCTTGATCTGGTCCTAGACCCGGAGGGCAGGTTTGTGCTGGTGCATGCGCTGATTCACAACCTCCCGTGGGTTCTGGTGGGGCTGTATCTCCCCCCTCCTGCCTCCTTGGGGGTCCTGGGGGTTCTTGCGGCCAAATTGGCGCAATTCCCCTGTGACAATGTGGTCCTGATGGGTGACTTCAACCTGGTCCCGGACACTGGTATGGACAGGTTCACCCAGTCGGGTACTACTCGCCAGGGACTGGCGGAATGGGCGGAAACATACAACCTCACGGACGTCTGGCGGTGGAGATACCCGTTGACTCGGGCCTTCACCTGTCACTCGGCCACCCATAGATCCTTTTCACGTATTGACTTGGCATACGTGGGAGCGTCGGTTTTACCTAAGGTGAGGGACATTACTATTCTTCCCCGGGGGATCTCGGACCATGCCCCTTTACTCCTTTCACTGACCTTGACGACTGTACCAAACAGCACCCTGTGGAGGCTCTCCAGATTTTGGGTCTCAGACCCGGAGGTGGATCCCAAGTTTAAGGACTCCCTACGGTCTTATTGGGCGGATAATCCGGGTACGGCTGCGGAGACCACGGTTTGGGATGCCTTCAAGGCCTCCTCCCGGGGCCACTACCAGTCCATTATTTCAGGAGTGAGGAGGGAGCGTAGGGCAGAGCTCACAAAAGTTGAAGGGGAGGCAGCTAGACAGGAGGCCCTTTATGTTAGTACCCGTAACTCTAACCACTACTCCCATCTCCAGTCCCTGACGCAACAAGCTGTCCTTCTGCGAACGGCCTTGACGCAGAAGAAGCTTCTTCATCAGTCCCAGCGCATTTTCGAGCAGGGAGAACGGACGGGGAAGCTTCTGGCCTGGCTGTCTAAGGAACACTCGGGCGCGTCTGCTATAGGCCAGATTAGGGACGGGGAGGGGGACCTCCACTCGACTCCACAGGAGATCAATAAATGCTTCACGGATTACTACCAACATTTGTATAGCTCCAGAGTGGCTTATGATGTGGCCGACCTGTTGAGATACCTGGAGGAGGTCCCGGTTCTCACTCCCTCTTCCGTGCGCAAACTAGACGCCCCGATTAAAATAGAGGAGGTTCAGGCAGCTTTGAAAATGATGCAGGGGGGAAAGACCCCGGGACCGGACGGTTTCCCGGTCGAATTCTACAAACTCTACGAGGAAGATTTGGCCCCCAGACTAAGGTCGCTTTTTGCTGGTGCATCGGAGTCGGGTGCTCTCCCGGACTCGATGAGCGAGGCAATAATTGTGGTCATCCCCAAGCCTGGGAAGGATCCAACCCTGTGTTCTTCGTATCGCCCGATATCCCTCCTCAACGTCGATGCAAAAATTTTTGCGAAAATCCTGGCCAACAGGCTTAACACTGTAATTACAGCCCTGGTCCACCCTGACCAGACGGGCTTCATGCCAGGCCGCGGTACTGATATTAACCTTCGTCGATTGCATACTCACCTGGCACTGGCTGGCCCTGGCGACCCCGGGGTGGTGGCCTCGCTCGACGCCGAGAAGGCCTTCGACTCGGTCGAGTGGGGCTACCTCTGGGCAGTTTTGACCCGCTTCGGGTTCGGTCCCCGCTTCCTGTCCTGGATACAAATGTTGTATGCTCACCCTAGGGCACGTATTCGTACCAACGGGTCCCTGTCTGCCTCCTTCCCCCTGGAGCGGGGGACCAGACAGGGGTGTCCGTTATCACCGGCGTTGTTTGCCTTGGCCTTGGAGCCTCTGGCCGCGCACATTCGGCGCGACCCGGAGGTTCGGGGGATCAGGGTGGGTAACCTAGAGGAGAAGCTGTCCCTCTATGCTGACGACGCCCTGTTGTACCTGGCGGACGCTTCCGCCTCCCTACAGAAAACGTTGTCACATTTTGAGGTGTTCGGCCGGTTTTCGGGCGTGTGTATCAATTGGGACAAATCGGTCCTGCTCCCGCTCCACCAGTCACTGTCCCGGGCGGACTCCCACACTCCTCTCCGGTGGGTGGATGAATTCACTTATCTGGGGGTGAGGGTGGGACTCGAGTCGGGGTCTTACCTAGATAAGAATGTTCTCCCAATACTGGACCAACTGACCAAACGGTGTGCGACATGGCGTAACCTTCCCCTCTCACCGGTGGGTCGAGGGAACCTCATTAAGATGGTAATACTCCCCAAATTGCTTTATTTTTTTCGTCAGACCCCGGTTACTATCCCGAAGTCCTTTTTTCGACGGCTCGACAGTATAGTGATGGCGTTCGTCTGGGCTGGTAGCCCTCCTCGGGTTGCTAGACATACTCTTTATCTTCCCCTCTCGGGGGGTGGACTGGCCCTCCCAAATTTCTTGGCCTACTACTGGGCGGCGGTGCTAGTGACGGTCAGGTGGTGGTTTTCCCAGCCGCGACAAAATCCGGCGGTCAACCTAGAGGCGGCGGTTTTGGGATCCTATGCTGCCCTGTCCAACCTGGTGTTTCGGGGGTGCAGGGCTCATCCCTCTGTCACGGGGCCCATGGCGACGGTGGTTAGGGTGTGGGCGTCGTCCAGGGCTCGAATGCTGAAACCAAACACTGCCTCCCCACATACCCCGCTTTGGGGCAACCCACTCCTCCCCCACCTGAACACGGTCCCGGACCCGGTGGTCTGGGCCCGACGGGGGATCCTCACCCTCCGGCATGTGATGCCGGATGGTGTGGTGATGCCCTTTCAGGACTTGTGTCGGACCTATAAAGTCCCTTCCTCATTTGGCTTTAGATACACTCAGCTGCGGCATGCATTGACGGCCCAATTTCCGGACTCGGTGACGCTCGAGTCAGATTCGATAGAGCGTCTTCTGATCTCGGGGGTCATGGGGAAGCCCCTTTCATCCCTCTATTTGAGATTTACGGTGGCATACGACACGAACACGACGGGGACACTGACCAAATGGACTGCCGACATCCCGGATCTGGACGAAGAGATCTGGGAGGAATGTGTCTCCTCCTTTCTCCCGTCTATGATTGCCTCTAGAGACAGGTTCATTCAACTTAAATTTCTCCACAGGGCATACTACACCCCGCAGAAGTTGGCTAGGATTTACCCCTCAAGGTCCCCGGAGTGCACCAGGTGCCTGGGAGACACGGGCTCCTTCATCCATATGGTCTGGTCCTGCCCTAAGCTGGATCAGTACTGGAGAGAAGTGGCAGGGGTCCTCTCGGATCGTTGTGGGATAGAACTAGTCATGGACCCAAAACTGTTCCTCCTAAGCTACTTGGGTGAGATTGAGGGAGACAGGTATACCAAACTGTGCATCACCTTTGCTCTGTTTTATGCTAGAAGGGAGATCCTACTTCGATGGCGGGGCTCTGATCTTCCCACTGTGTCCTCCTGGCTGGCCACGATCAACAGAGTGCTCCCACTATATAGGCTGACGTACGAGAGCAGAAACTGCCCAGCTAAATTTGACAAGATCTGGTCGAATTGGATTGAGACCCCTGGCGACTTGGTTGATTCCCCCCCTGCTGTGTCCTGAATGCTGGGGGGCGGTGGGTGGCCGGGGTTCCCCGTCCCCTGCCCCCCCTCCCCGCCCGCCTCGGCGTGCGGTGCCTCCCCCTCCCCTTCCCCCCCTCGTCCCCCCCCCCCCCCGGGGGGGGGGCGGGGGGGGGGAGGGGGGGGGGGCGGCGGCCGGGGGACGCCGACTGGCGATTCCCCCCGGGTGACGGGTTTTTGTCTGTGTTGTCTGTCCCATTGTAGATGCTGCTGAACTGATTCCCCACCAATGTAGTCCTTTGTTTATGACATCTATGTATGAACTTATGCATTCTGAGTAAGCCTTATGATCTTTGTACTGTCATTTTCATGTGTGTGTTATTGTCTGTTACCAAAATAAAAAACTTTGACTGTTAAAAAAAAATCCACAATGGCTCAAAAGTGATATGGTCCAGAAATATTTAGACAGAATAAAGGTGGATAAAGCACCTGGACCTGATGGCATCCATCCACGGATCCTAGGTGAGTTGAGCTCTGTCATTTCAAAGCCACTGTATCTAATATTTAGGGACTCATTAAAGACAGGAATAGTACCACTGGATTGGCGCAGGGCCAATGTGGTGCCCATATTTAAAAAAGGGAACAAAGTCTTTACCAAGTAACTATAGACCTGTTAGTTTAACTTCTATAGTTGGGAAGATACTGGAACGTTTATAAAAGACCCACATGGATGAGTTCTTGCTGGAAAAAAACTATTTAAGCAGCAGACAACATGGATTCATGAAAGACAGAAGTTGTCAGACAAACCTGATTTCCTTTTATGAAGAGGTAAGTAAAACCCTGGACAGAGGCGTGGCTGTGGACGTGATATATTTGGATTTTGCAAAAGCGTTCGATACGGTTCCGCACACACGGCTCATGTGTAAGGTAAGGTCTACAGGATTGGATATATCAGTTTGTAAATGGATAGAAAACTGGCTGAAAGACAGAATTCAGAGAGTCGTGGTTAATGATTCTTACTCTGAATGGTCCAATGTTATGAGTGGTGTACCCCAAGGTTCAGTGCTGGGACCCTTACTTTTCAATATATTTATAAATGATATTGGGTCTGAGATCAAAAGTAACATTTCTGTCTTTGCAGATGACACCAAGCTATGCAGTGGAATAACGTCCTTGCAGGATGTCTCCAATTTACAAGCCGACCTCAATGCTCTGTCTGATTGGGCGACTGAGTGGCAGATGAGGTTTAATGTAGATAAATGTAAAGTTATGCACTTGGGGGCTAAGAATATGCATGCCTCATACATACTAGGGGGAGTACAACTGGGGGGGTCTGTAGTGGAGAAAGATCTGGGGGTTTTAGTTGATCATAAGCTCAATAATGGCATGCAATGCCAAGCTGCGGTTTCCAAAGCGAGCAAAGTCCTTTCTTGTATTAAGAGAGGTATGGACTCCAGAGACAGAGATATAATTTTTGCCCTGTACAAATCATTAGTAAGACCTCATCTGGAATATGCAGTTCAGTTTTGGGCACCAGTTCTCAAAAAGGATATAGGAGAACTGGAGAAAGTGCAGAGAAGAGCAACCAAACTGATAAGAGGCATGGAGGAGCTCAGCTATGAGGAAAGATTAGAAGAACTAAATTTATTCACTCTTGAGAAGAGGAGAATAAGGGGGGATATGATCAACATGTACAAATATATAAGAGGTCCATACAGTGAACTTGGTGTTGAGTTATTCACTTTACGGTCATCACTGAGGACAAGGGGGCACTCTTTACGTCTAGAGGAAAAGAGATTTCACCTCCAAATACGGAAAGGTTTTTTCACAGTAAGAGCTGTGAAAATGTGGAACAGACTCCCTCCAGAGGTGTTCTGGCCAGCTCAGTAGATTGCTTTAAGAAAGGTCTGGATTCTTTCCTAAATGTACAGAATATAACTGAGTACTAAGATTTGTAGGTATAGTTGATCCAGGGTAAATCCGATTGCCTCTCAGGGGGAATCAGGAAGGAATTTTTTCCCTGCTGTAGCAAATTGGATCATGCTCCGCTGGGGTTTTTTTGCCTTCCTCTGGATCAACTGTGGGTATGGAGTTGGGTGTATAGGATTTTATGTGTTTTTTTATTTTGTTTTTTTGTGGTTGAACTGGATGGACTTGTGTCTTTTTTCAACCAGACTAACTATGTAACTATGTAACTATGTAACTATGTAACAGGAGAGGCTTGAAACCTGTGCGGCTTGGCCAGAAGTGTCCAGCAAGGTGAGGGAAAACAAAAAATGTCTTGCTTTCTAGCAGTAGCATAACCTCCTGTAGCAGTGAGGTAAAAACAGAGAATACTGTGGTAAGGGAGGAGACCTACTTTATTAGTATAACGGTCCTGATTGGGCAGGGAGGCGGAGCCTTCCCATACGTATATGCTGTCATGCTGTGTCAGGAATGTGATTTTGTGCAGGGACAGTTCTAACCACGGGAAACATGCGCTTTCACATGCTTACTTTACAGGTACGAAATTTAAAGGAATATTAAAGGAAATATTAAAGGAATTACGAAATTTAATGGTATATTAAAGGAATATTTCACTTTTATTGTTTCACTTTAAGCATTATTAAATTCACTGCTCCCGAAAAAACGGCCGTTTTAAAAAATATAAAAAGCATTGATACATGTCCCCTGGGGCAGGACTCAGGTCCCCAAACACTTTTTAGGACAAAAAATTTGCATATTAACCTTTAAAATTAACACTTTTGATTTCTCCCATAGACTTCTAAAGGGAGTTCGCGGCGGCATTACATATTACTTGCATTGCTCTGGCTGCTGCGCCCCGGTTCATGCGCCTAATTAAGGATTCATCCGGCGCACTAATTAAGCCATGAACCGGCCACAGCGCATTGATAATAGTAAATCAGCCCAAATGTCTATATGATGAGAACTAGACCTAAGTAGGTGATAGAGCAAGCGCATAAGTTCGCGCCTAGATGAAATTAGTAGACCATCAGTAATGTGGTGCTGGGACCACTACCCAATGTGTGTGTATCAGAGAAATAATGCAATCTACTAAATAGCCTCTTATGAAAAGCCTGTGTGACAAAAACATTAGTGAAAATAATGTCCAGATTAATATATGCGCAACACAATGCGCACCACTATAGGCTAAATGATGTTGAAAAATACACAGTAAAAAATATATATATATGTATATTGTGACAGGAAGTTAGGTAAATCTGTGGGTGTTGTCACAGACCGGGACATACATTCCTGCCCTTGTTTGACAATACACCAATTGTTATTAGGAGTTGGCTGCAAATGTAGCCAGAAAAGGCTAAAGGCTGTTGGAAAACCTTCAGCTGTTTCAGAATGAGGCAATTTAAGGTTTCTGTAAGTAGTCCAGAGGATTACCACTGATTTGCTGCATCCTGAGTCTTTGTGAGTAAGGAGAGCAGTGCAGAAAGTCTTCTGAGAAGGTGAGGAGAGGATTGCTTTTTCTGTGTGATAAAAATCAAAAGACTATTGTGTTTCTGCTGTATGACCCACCCGTTGTCTACCCAGCAGTAGGCTGTGCTAGACTCCATAGATAGGTTCCTGTGTGGAAGGTAGACGCCCAAAGTGGCCAGGGTTTATTTTATGTTTGATTTTGTTTATGCTGTTTGGATGCTTGCAATTGTTTCCAGCAAGATGGAAGAATAAACCAAAATCTTTGTTTTCAACCGTCTTCGACTGCCTGTCTGTATAAATTCAGTGTGTAGTGAACCCATCCAAGGGGTCACACACCCCCGCTACCGAGACAACCCCTTACAATATATATATATATATATATATATATATATATATATATATATATATATGTGTGTATCAAAAAATATATGCATCAGAAAACAATAATAGTCCCATCAAAATGTGTATCAAAAATAAGGATTAGTATAAAAAGAAATCAAAAAATAATAATATTCAAGTACAAAACCAAGTCACAAATCCACAACCATAAAAAATGGTGGAACGGTGTGATTAAAACATAACTGTCCCAATAGAAAAAACACTTATAAGTGCAGCAATCCGTAGTGAGTAGTGATCAGTTTATGCAGTATGTGCTTCTGCTGTATGGCAATAAAAAGTAAAAAATTTATAAAAAAAAAGACAACGGTTAAAATCTCCAAATGAGGCACAGCATGTTCACAAGTGTGTATGCCACCAGACAAGAGGAACGGTGTGCGTTCCGATAGCGTGTCAGCTGGCCAACCCGGAAGTGTGTGCGTGCATGCGTGTTTCCGCTTTAAGCGGAAACACACATGCACTTCCGGGTTGGCCAGCTGACACGCTATTGGAACGCACGCCGTTCCTCTTGTCTGGCGGCATACACATACCTGTGGACGTGCTGTGCCTCATTTGGATGAAGCGGAAACACGCATGCACGCACGCACTTCTGGGTTGGCCAGCTGACACGCTATTGGAATGCACGCTGTTCCTCTTGTCTGGCGGCATACACATACCTGTGGACTTGCTGTGCCTCATTTGGATATTTTAATCTTTTCCTTTTTTTATATATTTTTTACTTTTTATATTTCATACCATATACCTCTGTACCGTATACTGGTTAATGATTGAGCCATTGTTTGTATACTAACTCTCTGCATTTCCCTGTACGTTTGCGGGTGGAAGTGCAAATAAATTACCATTTTTTTAACATACGCACAGGAGCTCCAACACTGGGTGACAGCTGACAGGAGGACAGGATCAACTTGATCACCATGCACTTTACCCCTGCAGGGGTGAGTGTTCCTGGTGAGTGGGGACCCTGGTGGGGGAGCACCGGAGTCACAGCGAAAGCACATACTGCATAAACTTATCACTTACTCACTACGGATTGCTGCACTTATAAGTGTTTTTCCTATTGGGACAGTTATGTTTTAATCACACCTTTCCACAATTTTTTATGGTTGTGGATTTGTGACTTGGTTTTGTACTTGAATATTATTATTTTTTTATACTAATCCTTCTTTTTGATACACATTTTGATGGAACTGTTGTTTGATATAGATATATATACAGTGATACCTCGGTTCACGAACGCTTCTGTTCACGAACAACTCGGTTCACGAACAGAAAAGTTCATAAAAATATGCTCCGGTTCACGAACTCCGCCTCGGTTCACGAACAGGAGCCGCGGCCATTTTAATGCTATTTCCAGGCTCTCACATGGTCGTGACTTCCTGTAGGAAGACCGTGGAGAGAAGAAGACACACAGAAATAAGTACTGTGAGTACTCTGCAAACATTTTAAGTGATGTTTGGATTTTTGGTGTGCTTTTTAGCACATACAGTACTGTACTGTACTACAGTACTGTAAGTGCGGAGCAGCAATGAAGGTGACAAGAACAGCAATGCAGGTGACAATGTGCAAAGTGGAAATGCAAGTGATAATGTGCAAAGTGGAAATGCAAGTGATAATGTGCAAAGTGGAAATGCAAGTGACAATGTGCAAAGTGGAAATGCAGGTGACAAGAATGTGCAGCGCAAGCATGGTGGCAAAAAGAAAGTGCAGAGCAGTAGTAAAGGTGGCAAGGTTGTGAAGAAAATATACATTACTATACTGTACTAATGTGTATTGTAATTTGTTTCATATTTTTGTGCTTCAAAAACCCCCAAAAAAAGGTCAGCACGGATTAATCGGATTTACATTGAACCCTATGGGAAAATGTGCCTCGGTTCGCGACCAATTCGGTTCGCGACCAGAGTCAGTTCACAAATTAAGTTCGTGAACCGAGGTATCACTGTATATATATATATATATATATATATATATATATATATATATATATATATATATATATATATATATTTGGAAAAAACAAGATGCGCTACACATAATAAAGTTGTGAACATGTGTCCATAAACAAATGAAAATAAATCATCCGTGAATAATATGGGGAATATGAATGAACAGCAAATCCGCCGGAACGTGCATCTACATCGGTATCACCCCCCGTTGACTGCATTTTTCCACACCACTGATGGGCTGTTTGGTCTGCTTCCGGCCGGAGCTTTAAAGGGTCACTAAAGGAAAAACTTTTTTTAGCTGAAATGACTGTTTACAGGGCATAGAGACATAATAGTTAACTGATTCCTTTTAAAAATGATTAAAAATTGATAAAAAAAAACAATCATATAATGTGCCTGCAGTGTAGTTTCGTTTTTGCTGTTGTTTGCTAGTTCTCTGATGTACAGAGAGCCACTAGAGGGCAGTCAGCCAATAGAGAGCAGTGATACTTTGTCTAAAACTCCTCAGCACCAATCCAGTTTCGTTTTACACACAGCTCCTTGATTAGTGACCACCGTGAGAAATCTCCCAGCACTGTGGTTATCAGGAAACAGGCAACCAGCAAGTGTCCAGAACAGAGAGGATTTACAGCAACATGAAAGCAAAAACGAACAATGAGGACATGAAACCAGGACTGCAGTAAGGTAAAGGAAGCTATTTAGCTAAAAAAAAAAATTCCTTTAGTGACTCTTTAACTTGACAAGCCTGTCAAACACTGCTAAATTGTAAGTGTGTTTTTGTTACAAGTTTTTAAATAAATTAATTTTTTACGGATTTACACTATTGTGGCCTCCTATGTTTTCTATGTGGTATGGTCACCGTATCCTCTAACACGGGAGTGCAACCGAGATCGTTGTCCTGATTGTCCTACAAGCCTTGACTCTGCAGAGTTTAAAATCTTCATGCTACCTGGGGTCTTCTTTTAATTAAGAGACCACCGGGAATCTGGTAAGCAGATTCAATACTCGTTTGGTGGAGGTCTCTTCTTCTTTTTGGATTGTCACTTATCAATATGGACTTTTCTTTTCATATTCACTGGTGAAAGGACTTTTTTTGTTTCCATTAAGGATTTTTTCTAAGAATTTGCTGTTCATTCATATTCCCCATATTATTCACGGATGATTTATTTTCATTTGTTTATGGACACATGTTCACAACTTTATTATGTGTAGCGCATCTTGTTTTTTCCTTATGTTTTCACTGTTTGTATATATCCAGTAAGGTGCAGCTTCACTTCTTCACATTTGATTGTCACATAGTACCATTTATTGTTCACTATTTAATATATTAGCGCGGTTGCTTTCCCAATTTTTCATATATATATATTTGTTTTACTGTGTGTTTTTCAACATCACTAGCCTATAGTTGTGCGCATTGTGTTGCGCATATATTTATCTGGACATTATTTTCACTAATATTTTTGCCACAGCTTTTCATAGGTGGCCAATTAGTAGATTGTATTATTTCTCTGATACACACACATTGGGTAGTGGTCCCAGCACCACATTACTGATGGTCTACTAATTTCATCTAGGCGCAAACTTATGTGCTTGCTCTACCTACTTAGGTCTAGTTCTCATCATATAGACATTGTGTAATTTTTTAGTTTCATCACTTGGACTATATACCACTGGTGTCCATGTAGCACTTCACTAAACATTTATACCCACATTGTTCCTTTTAAGGTTGTTTCTACACAAGATTCGTTGTATTTAGTAAGGTACTGTTTAGCCTTTCCTTCCAGCATTGGGAATAGGAGCCCATAATCCCCATGTAGAAAAATTATATGCATATTCCTATCAGAAATGTGTTTAATATATTCCTATGTATATTTAGAAACCATGGGCCAGATCCTCAGCCAGCGGTGCAAATTTAGTTTTTCCTAACTTATGTGATTTAAGTTACGTTGCCCTAAGTTGGTGTCGTAAGTGCCGTATCCACAGCGCATTTGCGTCTAAATGTGCGCCAGCGTAACTTAAATTCAGAGGCGTAAGGCGGGGTTTTTGCAAGTGGGAAGGAAGTGGGCGTGCTTCATTGTAATGAGCCGTGACCCCATGCAAATGAGGCGCCGGCCCTACTGCGCATGCGCGCACGAATCGGGACCTCACTGGGCATGTGCAGAACTTATCTCGGCGCAATCAGTGAGATAGGTAAAAGGCCAAGTGTACTTAGTTTGAGGATCGCCCTGTGTCTAAAAAGCACCACACACACACACTTCCCTTGCTAAAGTATATCCCATTGTTCCCCTTCCATGAGCAATTTGCTTCTGCTCTGTTTGTTTGTGTGTTGGTAAGTTGTGTTTGTGAGAAAAGTGTTTGAGGAGTTGGAGAGTCTAGTTGTTGTTTGTGTTTGAGAAGTGTATTTATTTAATTTGTTTGTTATTGTTTTTGCTGATTGTTTTTTGCTGATTGTTTTTTGGTGTTTGTTTTTTGGTGTTTGTTTTTTGGTGTTTGTTTTTTGTTTGTTTGTTGGTGCGTGTTTCTTTTTGAATTACTATTAGCTGTGTCCTTGTGTGTTTAGATTTTCTTGATTTTTTTGTGGTATAGATTTTTGTCAGGTTTTTGGGTGTGTATTGTCGATTGTTTGTCGGGTGTGTTTGTTGTTGCTGGGTGGTGTATGAGATGCCCCCTAAACGCAGGAAGCTTAATTTCACCCTGGGAGAGAAGCAAATTCTTGCTCGGGGCATTGTGAAATATGGGCGATTTCTGCATGGCCCTGAGAGCCAGAACACCACCCCGGCCAGGAGGAGGCAGCTTCTTAAAAAGATAACGGACCAGATCAATGCGGCGGGGGGGGGGGAGACTAGGACCCCCGCTGGCATACAGAAAAAAATAAACGATCTGAGAAGCGTCGTCCGGACTAAGATGGCAAGGATCGACGCCCATACCAGGGGCACTGGAGGAGGGGGACCCTGCCCAGTCAGACTGACGGAGGAGGAATGGGCAGTGGCCCAGTGTTTCCACCCACAGCAGGTGGTGGGCCTGCCTGGCTATACGTCAGATGTTCCTAGGAGGACAGGTATGTTTTTTGGTTTATTCTCTGTTGATTAGCATGTGTGGGTGGGGGAAGGGAAGATGTGCCAAGTGTGTGGTTCCTCAAACATGTGATTGTTTTGTGTCCTCCACAGATGGCCAGGAGGTTACACGCCAGGAGGTTCCACGCCAGGAGGTTGGAGGCCAGGAGGTTGGAGGCCAGGAGGTTGGAGGCCAGGAGGTTGGAGGCCAGGAGGTTGCAGGCCCATCGGGCCAGGCTGCAGCACCACCCCCAAGACAGGCAGATGATGAGTCCCAAGAAGGGCAGGATTCCCCAGGGGAGGGGATTGGCCAAACCTACACTCATGAGGAGGTTGAGGGGGAGGAGGTTGAGGTTGAGTGGGAGGAGGATGATGAGGGGGAGGAGGAGGAAAATATGCAGATGGCCGGAAGTCCTCCTGGCCACTATATGATGACCTTTGAGTCTTCCCCTGAGACTACCCCTGAGGCTGGCACCAGTCAGGCCACCATCAGGGGTAGCCCCTCCCACTTCTCCCCCAACAGGCCTCCAGTCACCAGGGTCACTCTCTCCCCTCCTCCAGGCCCGCAAGACTCAGCGGCAGCCAGGGGACAACCCAGGAGACCGTGGCTGTGGCGAGCGTCTGTCGGCCAGTGTGGTGAAGGACAATGCCCGGCAGACCCGCATTCTTGGTAAAATTCTGGAAAAACTGACGCAGATGGAGCACAGCCATGGTGAAATGATGGAGGCACTCGGTGATGTGGCCACCAACTCAACGGCGGTCATAACATGTTTGAATGACATACAGACCGCCACAACGCGCGTGGCCCATGAGCTGAGTGCCCTGACCCAGGCTGTGCAGGACAATACAAGGTCTGGCCAGGCCAATGCGGCTGCCCTCACTGCCTGTATCACTCGCATTGCAGGGGCCATGGAGGGCAGGCCAGCAGGGGCGGCTCCTCCTTCCCCAGCTCAACCCCCCCAGGAGGCTCCTCCTTCCCCAGCTCAACACCCCCAGGAGGCTCCTCCTTCCCCAGCTCAACCCCCCCAGGAGGCTCCTCCTTCCCCAGCTCAACACCCCCCCAATGGACATCCTCCGCGACGGCATGGCCGTGGCCGTGGCCGTGCCCCTGCCCGTGCCCGTGCCCCTGCCCGTGCCCCTGCCCAGCCAAGGCGTAGCAATCGCCGCCGCTAAAAAATTTGCTGGGATACTTTTTTTTTTTTTGTTTATGCATTTTTTTTTTTTTAAATTTGGTCTTCTGTACTTATGATTTGGTTTATGTGTGTGAATGATGTGTGAATGTGGGGGGGTGGCATTCCTAAGAAATTAAGGTTGTCACCCTCAGTTTTGGTGGAGAAGGGATCCCCAGGACCAGGGAGAAGTGCAATCCCAGGTTCCTGAATGGTGTATGAATGCACAGTGACATAATTGGAGCCGTGGCGTGGCGTTACTGCTCCCAAGTCCCAAGGGGGGGGGGGGGGACTTGGATCTAATCCAATTCGATGTGCATGTGATGTGTCTGTGCAAGGAACCACAGTGGTGTGCATTCATGCATTATCATTGTGACTTTATTGATGTGCATTTACAGTGAAAAAATACATACTTATTGTGACATTAATCATGTGCATTTACAGTGAAAAAAAACATACTTATTGTGACATTAATCATGTACATTTACTGGGAAAAAATGCCTTCTGCAAGGCGTCTCCTAGCTGTTGTGCCCTCAGCAGACCGGGTAGAGTTGGTTGGGATAGTATTGCCTGGGTCAGGGGTCAGGTCATTACATAAGTCAATATGCAGTCCCCTTCTGAGGGCAAAGTTATGGAGTATGCAACATGCCCCAATTATTTGACACACAAAGTCAGGGGAATACAGCAGGGTACCCCCAGACTTATCCAGGCATCTGAAGCGGGACTTCAGAAGCCCAAAGGTCCGT
Source organism: Rana temporaria (assembly GCF_905171775.1). Lineage (NCBI taxonomy): Eukaryota > Metazoa > Chordata > Amphibia > Anura > Ranidae > Rana > Rana temporaria. The sequence continues at coordinate 332,131,579 of NC_053492.1, read as the reverse complement.
TCAACCACTCCCCGGGTTCGTATGTGCGCCTGGTTGTAGCGTTGCTCTCCTGGGGTTTGGGGGTTCCTGAATGGGGTCATTAGATGAGGTCCTAAGGCATATCCAGAGTCACCTGTAAGGGAAAAGACAGGAGGATATTAGTCATGCATGTGCCCCTTGTGATGTCAGCATCATGGGGGGGACATACCTGACACACATGTCACTCACCAATCAGCCAGCTGTCTCCATACATGTTCTGGTCAAAATCTCTTGAGATCTGTGTCTGCCGGTAAATGTAACTATCATGGCAGGATCCAGGAAATTTAGCACAGACGTGCCAGATGAGGCCATGGGCATCGACGATGACTTGCACATTAATGGAATGCCAGCCTTTACGATTCCGGAACATGTGCTCAGTATCATGGGGTGGTTGTAGTGCCACATGGGTACAATCAATGGCCCCGATGGTGCGTGGAAATCTGGCAAGGTTGTAAAAGTCGGTCATTGACTTTAAACGCTGATCCTCCTGGGTGGGTTTCTGAAACTGATTTCCCATGCGCAGCAGGATTGCAGGGACCACTTGGTGCACACACCTGCTGATGGAGGATTGTGCCATCCCAGCCACGCCTCCACTTGTGCGTTGGAATGAGCCAGTGGCCAGAAAATGCAAAGTGGCCAGTACTTTGGTGAGTGGCTGCAGGGCATGGGAGCGTTGGGTTGGGCTGGTAATATCATCCTGAAGTATTGATGTTAATTCCAGGATGGCCTCACGGGTAAATCTGTAGGTGCGGTAAACTTCACAAGCAGGCATGCCAAACAAATCTTGCCGTGGGCGGTAGACCCTCTCCTGTGCCCTCATCCTCCTCCTCTGTGCCCTCCTCCTTCTTTGTGTCTCTATATCAACTAATGCAGCTAGTATCATTGCTGGTCCTGGCATTTTGGCAGAGAGATTTCAGTCCTGAACGTTTGTGTGCTGAGCTCTTCCTGAATGGTGTTGCTTCAGCAGACATTCAGACGGCATGTGTAAAATTAGGGCTGCTTTTATAATGTGTAAAATCCCACCAAAAAACTAACAGGTGCGCACAGGGCGTAATCTACGGCGCACACACTTAATTCTGTGGATCGCCCTATCTCCCTCATTTGCATCTTTGCCTATCAAATAAAGCGGCGTGCCTAGCGTAATTTGCGCACGAGAATGCGCCGGCGTAATAGTTTTAGGTAGGACGGAAAAGCCCGAATTTCAGGCGCTTCTCGTTTTGAGGATCGGGCGCAAAGATACACGCCGTGTAAATTTAGAAAAATCGAGTTAAGTCGGCGTATCTCTTTTGTGGATCTGGCCCCATATTCCACCCATAATCCCCATGTAGAAGAATAATTATATGCATATTTTTGTCAGAAATGGGTTTAATATATTTCTATGTATATTTATAAACAATGGGCCTGATTCCCAAAAGAGATACGCAGGCGGAACTCCCCCACCCCAGAGCACCCTGTCCCCATGTTGATGAGGACAGGACCTCTTCCCGACAACCCTTGCCGTTGGTTGTCGGGGTCTGCGGGCGGGGGCTTATCGGAATCTGGGAGTCCCCTCAAATAAGGGGGCCCCCAGATATCAGCCCCCCACCCTAAGTGAATGGATATGGGGTACATCGTACCCCTACCCATTCACCTGGAGGCAAAAAGTAAAAGTTATTAAACACACAACACAAGGGTTTTTAAAATAATTTATTAGTCTGCTCCGGAGGCCCCCCTGTCTTCTTTATTAGCTCTAATACCAGGGGGGGCTTCTTCTTCTGCTCTCCGGGGGTCTTCTCCGCTCTCCGGGGGGGGTCTTCTCCGCTCTCCGGGGGTCTTCTTCTCTCTTCGCCGCTCTCCGCTGTTGACTCGGCGAACCCCGGTTCTTCTGCAGCTGTCCGGTGCCTTCTTCTTCAGCGCTGGCTGCCTGCTATCTTCGTGTGTTAGCTCAATTACTAACAGGCAGCCAGCGCGGTCTTCTGTGACGTCAGGTTCTTCTCTTCCCTTCTTCCGATGTTGACACGTCGCCTCTTCTCACTGCAATGATGGAAGTGCGCCTTGCATCCCATTTATATAGGCCTCACCATCCCATCATGCTCCGGTAGGTACCCACGTGGTGGGTGCACGTGGGTAGGCACCCACCACGTGGGTACCTACCGGAGCATGATGGGACGGTGATGCCTATATAAATGGGATGCAAGGCGCGCTTCCATCATTGCAGTGACAAGAGGCGACGTGTCAACATCGGAAGAAGGGAGAAGAACAGAAGAGAAGAGAAGAAGGTGACGTCACAGAAGACCGCGCTGGCTGCCTGTTAGTAATTGAGCTAACACACAAAGATAGCAGGCAGCCAGCGCTGAAGAAGAAGGCACCGGACAGCTGCAGAAGAACCGGGGTTCGCCGAGTCAACAGCGGAGAGCGGCGAAGAGAGAAGAAGACCCCCGGAGAGCGGAGAAGACCCCCCCCCGGAGAGCGGAAGAGGAAGCCCCCCCGGAGAGTGGAGAAGACCCCCGGAGAGTGGAAGAAGCCCCCCCTGGTATTAGAGCTTAAGAAGACAGGGGGGGCCTCTGGAGCAGACTAATAAATTATTTTAAAAACCCTTGTGTTGTGTGTTTAATAACTTTTACTTTTTGCCTCCAGGTGAATGGGTAGGGGTACGATGTACCCCATATCCATTCACTTAGGGTGGGGGGCCGGTATCTGGGGGCCCCCTTATTTGAGGGGACTCCCAGATTCCGATAAGCCCCCGCCCGCAGACCCCGACAACCAACGGCAAGGGTTGTCGGGAAGAGGTCCTGTCCTCATCAACATGGGGACAGGGTGCTCTGGGGTGGGGGGGCCCGCAGTGCGCCCCCCTGCCCCAGAGCACCCAACCCCCCCATGTTGAGGGCATGCGGCCTGGCACGGCTCAGGAGGGGGGGGGCGCTCGCTCGTCCCCAATCACTTCCTGACCGGCCGGGTAGCGTGCTTTGGATACGGGTCTGGTATGGATTGTAGGGGGACCCCCTACGTCGAATTTTCGGCGTAGGGGGGGTCTCCTTACAACCCATACCAGACCTAAGGGCCTGGTATGCTCCTGGGGGGGGAACCCATGCCGGTTTTTTCTTTGAAAATTGGCATGGAGTTCTCCCTCTCAGGAATGCATGCCGAGCGACGCTGTAATTTTTTTTTATAATTATTTGTTTTCCCGGCGCAACTTTAGTGTCCCGTCGCAATCCACAAAGCCCGGCGCCAATTACGTTCGCGCGCTGCACGTCGGGAAAATTACGTCACACGCATGCGCAGTACGGCCGGCGCGGGAGCCCGCCTCATTTAAATTTTAAACGCCCCCCCGGAGAGGAGGACCGCCTTGCGACGGAGGCACTTAAGTTACACGGCCTGAAATTTCTAGGTAAGTGCTTTGTGGATCAGGCACTTAGGTAGAAATTTTAAGTCAGTGTAATTTAACTACTGAAAGTTAAGTTAGGCAGCTTTTTTGGGAATCAGGCCCAATATTCCACCCATAATCCCCATGTAAAAAAAACAATTATATTCATATTAATATCAGAAATGGGTTTTAATATATTTCTATGTATATTTAGAAGCAATATTCCCACCCATAATTCCCATGTAGAAAAATAATTATATGCATATTTTTGTCAGAAATGGGTTTATTATATTCCTATGTATTATTTAGAAACCATGGGCCAGATCCACAGCCAGCGCCGCAAATTAAGTTACTCAAAACTTATGTCATTTAAGTTACGGCGCCCTAAGTTGGTGTCGTAATTGCCGTATCCACAGCGCATTTGCGCACAAAATTGCGCTTGTGTAACTTAATTCCGAGGCGTAAGGCGGGGGTTATTGCAAGTGGGAAGGAAGTGGGCGTGCTTCATTGTAATGAGCCGTGACCCCATGCAAAGAAGGGAATGGCCGTACTGCGCATGCGCGCACGAAATCTGCTGCTCACTGGGCATGTGCAGAACTTTGCTCGGCGCAATCAGTGAGATAGGTAAAAGGCCAAGCGTACTTAGTTTGAGGATCGCCCCTGCATATTCCAGCCATAATCCCATGTAGAAAAATAAATATATGCATAATTATATCAGAAATGGGTTTAATGGGTCCTATGTATATTTAGAAACAATATTCCACCCATAATCCCCATGTCGAAAGATAATTATATGCATATTCATATCATTAATGGGTTTAATGGGTTCCTATGTATATTTATAAACAATATTCCATCCATAATCCCCATGTCGAAAAATAATTATATGCATATTCATATCAGAATGGGTTTAATATATCCTATGTATATTTATAAAAATATTCTGCCCATAATCCCCATGTAGAAAAAAATACATATGTATATTCTTATCAGAAATGGGTGAAATAGGTTCCTATGTATATTTATAAACAATATTCCACCCATAACCCCCATGTAGAAAAATGATATGCATATTATTATCAGAAATGGTTGAAATAGGTTCTTATGTATATTTATAAACAATATTCCACCAAAAATCCCCCATGTGGAAAAATAATTATATGCATATTCATATCAGAAATGGTTTTAATATATTTCCTATGTATATTTAGAAAACAATATTCCACCCATAATCCCCATGTAAAAAAAATAATTATATGCATATTATTATCAGAAATGGTGAAATAGGTTCCTACGTGTATGTGTGTGTGTATATATATATATATATATATATATATATATATATATATATATATATATATATTGTAAGGTTGGGGGTTGATAGCTCAAGTGGGATATGCGATTTTAAGCGATTCACGCCAGTCCAGAACTATATTTAAGGGCCTGGTAGCCCCATTTTTATTAAAGGCAAAATAAAAGTCCAAACAAAATAATGACTTCAGCCTCTGGCTCACACATGCAAAAGGGAAATGCCAAGCCACCTGGCTCTCTTCAGCAGTAGCACACTGACTCAGCATAAAGCCCTTCCTGACCTCAAGATTTAGGTCTCTGGGTTTCACAGTGCACAACTGCACTCTACAGCTCTCTAGCTACTTCCGTGCACACCCTGCACTCTCTGGGTTCTCCCTTCCAAGCCTGGACTCCTCGGGAGGGTGGAGCCCAGAATGCTGGTCCTGATTCTTCTATTCAGGCCCACACACACCTGCATAATCAGTGTGCTGATCAGCTTTAAAGCCTGAACCAGGACTGGGGATTCCAATCCCACCTGGATCTCTACAAAATCCCCGGGCTCCAGATCCCAAAGTGTATTTTAGTAAATACAGAGGAAACTGAAAAGCCAGTTTCCTCTCAAACCAACAAATACCCTGGAGGCCCCTCAACCTGCCTGGTTGAGGAATCCTGGGTCACCATACCCCTGGGGTACCACACTACTACAATATATATATATATATATATATATATATATATATATATATATATATACATACATACATACATACATACATACACACACACACACACAATATTTCACCCATAATCCCCATGTAGAAAATGGGTTTAATGGGTCCCTATGTATATTTATAAACAATATTCCACCCATAATCCCCATGTAGAAAAATAATGATATGCATATTCTTATCAGAAATGGGTGAAATATATTCCACCCATAATCCCCATGTAGAAAAATAATTATACGCACATTATTATCAGAAATGGATTTAATATATCCTTTGTAGATTTATAAACAATATTCCACACATAATACCCATTTAAACAAATAATTATATGCATATTTATGTCAGAAATGGGTTTAATATATTCCTATGTATATTTAGAAACAATGGGCCAAATCCTCAAAGATCCTGCCTAACTTATCTTTTCCCATTTAAGTTACACTGACTTAAAATTTCTACCTAAGTGCCGATCCACAAAGCACTTACCTAGAAATTTCAGGCCGTGTAAACTTAAATGTCTCCGGCGCAAGGCGGTCCTCTTCTGCAGGGGGCGATGACAATTTAAATGAGGCGCGCTCCCGCGCCCGCCGTACTGCGCATGCTCGTGACGTCATTTTCCCGACGGGCAGCGCGCGGAAATTACGTTACGACGGGCTTTGTGGATTGCGAGGGACAATAAAGTTGCGTCGGGTAAAAAAAAAGTTACGCGACGGAAAAAAATTTAAACATTTTTAAAAAATTGCGGCGATTCGAAAAAAGGTCTGTTTTTACAAGGTGTTACTAGTTTACACTTTGTAAAAAGCAGAACTAATTTTACGTATGCAAACGTAAACTTACGCAGAAAACACAAGCTGACAAAGCTTTGTGGATCTCCGTAAGTCCTCATTTGCATACGCTAGGCGGCATTTCGACACGAAATGCCCACAGCGGCGGATGCGGTACTGCATCTAAGATCCGACAGTGTAAGTCTCTTACAGATGTCGGATCTTCTGCCTATCTTTGGAAAACTGCTTCTGAGGATCAGTTTCAAAGATAGGCACAGGGATACGCAGGCTGAACAGCAGTTCCGCCTGCGTATCCCTTTTGAGGATTTGGCCCAATATTCCACCTATATTCCCCATGTACAAAAATAATTATATGCATACTCAGATCAGAAATGGGTTAAATAGGTTCCTATGTATATTTATAAACAATATTCCACCCAAATCCCCCATGTAGAAAATTAATTATATGCATATTATTATCAGAAATGGGTGATGAAAAGGTTCCTATGTATATTTATAAACAATATTCCACCCGTATCCCACATTTAGAAAAACTAATTATATGCATATTCTTATCAGATATGGGTTTAATATATTCCTATGAAAATTTATAAACAATATTCCACCCATAAACCCCATGTAAAAAAATATGTGCATATTCAGATCAGAAATGGTTTTAATAGGTCCTATGAATATTTATAAACAATATTTCACCCAAAATCCCCATGTAGAACAATTATTATATGCATATTATTATCAGAAATGGATGAAATAGGTTCCTATGTATATTTATAAACAATGGGCCAGATCCACAGCCAGCGCCGCAATTAAGTTACTCAAACTTATGTCATATAAGTTACGGCGCAATAATTTGGTGTCGTAAGTGCCGTATCCACAGCGCATTTGCGCACAAATTGCGCAAGCAATAACTTAAATCCCGAGGCGTAAGGCGGGGGGTCTATTGCAAGTGGGAAGGAAGTGGGCGTGCTTCATTGTAATGAGCCGTGACCCCATGCAATGAAGGGCCGGCCCGGCCGTACTGCGCATGCGCGCACTAATCTGTTCTCACTGGGCATGTGCAGAACTTGGCTTGGCGCAATCAGTGAGATAGGAAAAAGGCCAAGCGTAATTAGTTTGAGGATCGCCCTGTGTATAAATAGCCCCAGACAAACACACTTCCCTTGCAAACAGTATTTCCCTATGTTACCCCTTCCCTAGAGCAAGTTGCTTTGCTCTGAACGTTTGTCGGTGTTTGTTGGTGAGTTGTGTGTGATAGAGAAGTTTTGGAGGAGTATTAGATTGTAGTTGGTGTTTGTTTCTGCTAAGTGTATTTTCTGTTTGTTTTTTCTGAGTGTTTTTTTTTTTTTTTTCTGATTGTATTTTGTGTTTGTTTTTTGCGTGTTTGTTTTTGAATTTGTAGTAGCTGTCTGCTTGTGTGTTTTGCTTTTTGTGTGTTTCTTCTGTGAGTTTTTTGTTTGTTTGTTGTGTGATTATTTTTGTTTGTTTGTCCTGTGAGTTTCTTCTTGTTGCTGATTGGTGTCTGTGATGGCACCCAAGCGCAGGAAGCTCAATTTTAATCAGGTTGAGAAGCAAATTCTTGCTCGGGCCATCGTCATTTATGGCCGATATTTACATGGCCCTGATAGCCGGAACACCTCCCCCGCCCCAAATGAAGGCGATTCTAAAGAAGGTTACGGATCAGATCAATGCGGCGGGGGGGGAAGACGAGGACCCCCGCTGCATCCAAAAAAGATCAAGATCTAAAGAGCGTTGGTCCGTAATAAGGTGGCAAAGATCAATGCCAATACCAGGGCACTGGAGGAGGGGGGACCCTGCCCCATCGTCTGAGTGAGGTGAGGAATGGGCAGTGGCCCGGTGGTTCCAGCCAGAGCAGGTGGTGGGCCTGCGTGGATATCAGACAGGTGTTCCTGTGAGGCCAGGTAAGTTTTTGTTTTTTTCTATCTGGTGATTTGCATGTGTGGGTGGGGGAAGGGAAGATGTGCCAAGCTGTGTGGATCCTCAAACCTGTGATTGTTTTGTGTCCCTCACAGATGAACCAGGAGGTTGCAGGCCCATCAGGCAGGAGGTTGCTGGCCCATCAGGCAGGTGCTGCACCACCCAAAGACAGAGGCTGCTGATGAGTCCCAAGAAGGGCAGGATTCCCCAGGGGAGGGAAGTGGACAAACCTCCCTCATGAGGAGGATGAGGGGAGAGAGGATGAGGGGGAGGAGGAAGGATGAGGGGGTGGAGGAAGAAGATCTTCAATTGGCAGAGAAGTCCTTTTGGCCTCGGATATGATTACCTTTGAGGATAACCTGAGGCTACCCCAGAGGCTGGCAGCAGTCAGGCCACCATCAGGGGTAGCCCCTCCCCCACTCCTCCCCCAACAGGCCGCAACCCACAAGGGTCACTCTCCCCCTCCTCCCAGGCCACAAGCCTCAGGGGCAGGCAGGGATTGGGACAGGAGACCCAGGGGGGTGGCGAGCGTCTGTCGGCCAGTCTGCAGAAGGACAATGCCCGGCAGGACCCGCCATCTGGGTGAGATAAAAGAGACTCTGACCCAGATGGAGCACAGCCTGGGTGTAATGAAGGAGTCACTCGGTGATGTGGCCACAAACTCATTGGCGCTCATCACATGTTTGTGTGAGCTGCAGACCGCCACAACAGGCGTGCGCCAGGAGGTGACTGCCCTGACCCAGGCTGTGCAGGACAATACCCGGGCTGTCCAGGGACAATACCCAGGCTGGCCAGGCCAATACGGCTGCCGTCACTGTTCTGTCTCACAAGGATATCAGTGGCCTTGGAGGGCAGGCCAGCAGGAGGACAGACACCAGGGGAGGCTCCTCCTTCCCGTGCTCACACCCCCCCCCCATGAAGATACTCCCTTCCCTGCTAACACCCCCCCCCACGAAGATACTCCCTCCCCTGCTAACACCCCCCCCATGAAGATCCTCCGGTTGGCCGTGGCCGTGCCCGTGGGCAGCCCAGACGGAGCAATCGCCGCCGCAATTAATTTGCAGGGGTACTTTTTATTTTTTATTTTTATGATTTTGTTTGGTATACTGTACTTATGATTTGGTTTATGTGTGTGGATGATGTGTGAATGTGGGGGGGTGGCATTCCTGATTAATATGGGTGTCACCCTCAGTTTTGGTGGAAGAAGGGATCCCCAGGACAGGGAGAAGTGATCCCAGGTCCCTGAATGGTGTATGAATGCACAGTAACAGAATTGGAGCCGTGGCGTTACTGCTCCCAAGTACCATGGGGGGGGGTACTTGGATCTAATCCAATTAGATGTGCATGTGATATGTCTGTGCTAGGGACCACAGTGGTGTGCATTCATGCATTCTCATTGTGACATAATTAATGTGTGTGTTTACTGTGCAAAGATGCATTCTGCGAGGCGTCTCCTGACTGCTGTTCCCTCAAAAGAGGGGGTACCCTCGGTCACTGAAGTCACTAGTCTAGCTATGCGCATGGATGCCCCTGGCATGTTGGCATACAGATTGTAGTCCAGCAAGTGTGTGTGCTCAGCTCTTCCTTAAATGGTGTTGCTTTAGCTGACCTTTACACTGCATATGTAAAATTAGGGCACCTTTTATAAAGTGTAAATTTACACATTGAAACTAACAGAAGCGCACAGGGCGTAATCTACGGCGCACACACTTAATTTTGTGGATCGCCCTATCTCCCTCATTTGCATCGTTGCCTATCAAATAAGCGGCGTGTCTAGCGTAATTTGCGCACGGAAAAAGCGCCGGTTGTAATTTTTTTAGGTAGGACGGAAAAACCTGATTTTAGGGCGTATCTCGTTTTGAGGATCAGGCGCAAAGATACGCGCCGTGAAAATTTTAATTACGCCGCGTATCTCGAGTTAAGTCGGCGCATCTGCTTTGTGGATCTGGCCCAATATTCCACCCATAATCCCCATGTAGACAAATAATTATATGCAAATTTATATCAGAAATGGGTGAAATATTTTCATATGTATATTTATAAACAATATTCCACCCATAATCTCATGTAGAAAAATAATTATATGCATATTATTATCAGAAATGCATGAAATAGGTTCCTATGTATATTTATAAACAATATTCCACCCATAATCCCCATGTAGAAAAATAATTATATGCATATTATTATCAGAAATGGGTGAAATAGGTTCCTACGTATCACGGGTTAATATGGATAAACTCACCAAGGCCAAGATGCTGAGGGCGGCTCCCTTTGCGACCCAGCGTGGTCCGCCCCCTGGAGTGGGAACAGGGGGAAGGACGCACCAGGAGGCACCGGTACCGACAGGAAGGTGAAGACTGGATGCGTGGAGCAGGAACTGATCAGGCAGTAGCTCGCTGAGGACAGCTGGGAATCACACAGTCCTGGAAGTCCGGGTACTTGAAACAGGAAGCAGGCAGAAGATTAGTCCGAGAGGCAAGCCGTGGTCAGGGAGTTGTAGAGAGAAGGAAGTCCGAGGTTCAGAGCCAAAGGTCAGGGGCAGGAGATAGCAGCAGTCCAGGATACGTTAGCCAAGGGTCAGGTGATCAGGAACAAAGGTAGCAGATTTCAGCAGAAAATACACTCAGATGCTGTGACAAACAACAACCTGACAGGAGGAAGAGGGCGGTTTTAATAACCCGCTCAGGCCTCTGATTGGCCGAGAGGGGAGCGAGCTGCGCTAGTATTACCGTGCATGCCATGCCTACACCGCGAATGCGCGCTCCTGATGCAAACAGGCAGCGATAGCGCAGCTCTATGAGACTGGGCAGGATTGGTGCCCTGATAGTGCCCCCCCCCAAGGGGCGGACTCCGGACGCCAACTGTCCATCAATTCCGGATGGAAGGTTCGGATCAACCGAGGGGCATGCAGATTTCTGGAAGGTTCCCAGGAATTGACCTCAGGAGGATATCCCTTCCACTTGATTAAATACTGGAGTTGCCTCCCCCTCTTTCTACAACCCAGAATGGATTCCACCTCGAATTCCCTTTCTCCTTCAACTTCCACTGGAGGAGGTGGAAGCTCTTCTCTTCCGGGGAAGGAATCTGATATGACAGGTTTGAGCAGGGATGCGTGGAAGACAGGATGAATCCTGTAGAAATCTGGCAATGCCAACTCAAAAGCCACGAGGTTAATCTTTCGCTTGATTTTGAATGGGCCGATGAACCTGGGGCCCAATTTACGGGAAGGGATTGGCAATTTGAGGTTTGTAGCCGAAACCAGACCTTCTCCCGACTTCAAAAGCCGGACACTCCTTTCTTCCCCTGTCGTAGAATTTCTTGTAATTTTCTGGGCTTGCTGCATAACCTCCTGAAGTTTTTGGAAGTTTTGCTGCATAGAGACTATGTGCTCCTGGACAGCTGGGACCGGTCCTTCGGGGATAGACTCAGGAAGGAAGGAAGGAAGGGTGGTATCCAAAGTTGGCCCAAAATGGGGTTTGGTTGGTAGATGAGTGAATGGAATTATTATAGGCAAATTCTGCCGATGGTAGCAAAGATAACAGTCATCTTGGGATGATGAACAAAGCAACAGAGATATTGCTCCAACGTTTGGTTGGTCCTCTCTGTCTGACTATTGGGACTGCGGGTGGTAGGCAGACGAAAGGCAGATTTTAATTTCTAGCGACTTGCAGAGCTCCTTCCAGAACTTGTGTGAATTGCACACCTCTATCCGATACGATACTCTTGGGTACCCCATGGAGCCTCACAATTTCCTTAAAGCATTTTTTGGCTGTCTCTGCCGAGGAGGGTGTGGCCAATCATGGGCAAGAAGTGTGCTAATTTAGACAGACGGTCAATCACCACTAGGATTGTGGTAAAACCTTCAGAAGGGGGCAGGTCTACAATGAAGTCCATGGAAATATCTGTCCAGGGGCGCTCCGGAACAGGAAGAGGTCTAAGTAGGCCCCAGGACTTGGTGTTCGGACCCTTGTAATGCTGACAACGGGTACAAGAAGACACATAGGCCTTACAGTCCAATCTCCACTTCGGCCACCAGAAAGAGCGGCCGATCAACTCTGAGGTCTTCCGTGCTCCAAAGTGGCCTGCCAACTTATGATCATGAAAAGTGCTTAATACCAGTTGCCCTGTTTCCATAGGTACAAAAACCTTGCCCGTGACCACAGCAAACCATCTCGTTTCTCCAGAGTGTTGACTGGTCGGTACATTGACTGAAAGCCCTTTTAAGAGAGGTAAGCAAGTCCATCTGGGAAACTAGAAAAAAGTTCCGGGAGGTTAAGATGGTACTAGGTTCTGACGGGCCGGGAGTTTCAGTGAACATTCTAGAGAGGGCGTCTGCCTTCCATTTTTTGATCCAGGTCTGAAGGTGATGTGAAAGCTGAAGCGGGTGAAGAACAGGGCCCAACGAGCTTGTCTTGGTCTTAAGTGCTTGGCAGATTGTAAATATTCCAAATTTTTATGGTCTGTGAAGATCAAAATGGGATGAAGAGCACCTTCCAGGAGGTATCTCAACTCTTCCAGGGCAAACTTAATGGCAGCAGTTGCCGGTCCCCGACATCGTAGGTTTTCTCCGGAGGGCTTAGTTTCCGTGATGCATAGGCTACAGGGTGTAGCAGGGACTTAGGTCCCTGTCTCTGTGACAGTATAGCACCAGTGGCGGTTTCCGAGGCATCAACCTCCAGGATAAAGGGCAAGGTTGGGTCTGGGTGCCTAAGAAACAGGCGCAGAAGAATACAGGGTCTTAAGTTTTGCAAATGCCTCCTGTGCTTCCTGAGGCCAATGGAAACGGGGCCCCTTGACGGGTTAGTTCGGTGATAGGAGCCACAATGGATGAGAAGCCGACGATGAATCTTCGGTAGAAATTGGCGAAGCCAATGAACCGCTGTACCCCTTTTTATCAACCCGCGTGGCCAGTTCTGGACTGCTTTGACCTTTTGTGGGTCCATGGATATCCCATTGGTAGAGATGATGATCCCCCAAAAACTGAACTGTGGTCTTCTCAAACTCGCATTTCTCTGCTTTAAGATATAACTTGTGTTCTCTGAGAATAGCCAAGGACTTTCTTAACATGGAGTCGGTGCAACTCAAGCGACACTGAGAAGATGAGAATGTCATCTAAATAGACAACCAAGAAGTCGTCCAAGTATTGGCGGAAGATATCATTCACCAGGTGCTGGAAAGTGGCCGGGGGCATTGCAGAGACCAAAGGGCATCACCAAGTATTCAAAGTGCACGAACCTTGATCTGAAAGCGGTCTTCCATTCATCCCCAGGCCTGATCCGGATGAGGTTGTAGGCCCCCCGAAGATCAAGTTTGGAAAAGACTGGGCCCGAACGGAACCGCTGGAACAGTTCTGGGATAAGGGGTAACGGGTACCTGTTTTTGATAGTAACTTTATTCAATTCCCGGTAATTGATGCAAGGCCTGAGGGAGCCATCCTTCTCAACAAAAAAGATCCCGGCCCCGGCTGGGGAAGAAGAAGGGCGAATAATTTTTTTTCTAAATTTTTCATCAATATAAGCCTTGAGGGCCACGAATTCAGTCTCTGATAAGGGGAAGATCCGACCGAAGGGGATCTTAGAACCGGGCAGCAGGTCGAGTAGGACAATCGTATGGCCGGTGTGGAGGAAGGCAGTCAGCCTGCTGTTTGTCAAGACGTCCCTGAATTCGAGTAAATGGAAGGGGACGTGTTGGAGGTCCTATGGTGCTGACAACAAGGTAGAGCAGGAGGCTTGGTGAGCAAGAAGCTGAGAGCAATAGGAGGAAGGGAATTTGATTTCTTTCTCAAGCCAGTCTATACAAGGTTGGTGTACTTGTAGCCATGGAAGTCCCAAAATAATGGGGAACAAAGGGGACGGAATAAGGTCCAGGCAAAGATACTCTTGATGTCCGGTATCAGAGACGGCATGGATAGGCAAGGTTTCCTGGGTAACTAGTCCGGGGGGGGGTTAATGAACCGTCTGCCAGATGGATCTGCAAGTGGAAGTCCTTAGGACGACAGGGGACATGCAGCTGCTGGGCTAGGGCCGAATCCAGGAAGCAGCTGCAAGCCCCGGAGTCAACAATGGCCCGGCAGCCGAGTTGCCCCTCGGGAGCTGTAGGGAGAGAAGAGAACAATGTAAGTCTGAGGTAAGTTGAGATGTGGTAACTGATAGTGGGGTGAAGATCTTGACTTACTGGGTCTTATGGGACAGGTGCGGAGAAAGTGGCCTGCTCCGCCACAATACAGGCAAAGATTAGACTGGCGCCTACACTGCCTTTCCTCAGGAGTGAGGGGTGCCTGGACAAAGCAAGCTGCATGGGCTCAGGATCGGAAGCGAGGAGGTAGGCGGAACCGGGAGAGGCGGAGGAGCTGGAGAGAACCTTGGTGGGGTCCAGTTGGGACGAGCTGCTTGGAAACGTTCCGACCGTCGTTCCCGTAGGCGTCTGTCAAGCTGGGTGGCTGACTGAATCAAGCCTTCCAATGAGGCAGGAGGATCGATTCTAGCTAATTCGTCCTTGAGGGGACTCTGACAGACCCTTGGCGAAATTGGTATTTCAGGGCGGCTTCATTCCACCTCGTATCAGCGGACCATTTTCGGAATTCTGCAATGTAGTCCTCCACAGGTCTCCTCCCTTGATTCAGCTGGTGAAGAGTAGCTTCGGCCGTGGCCGAGCACAGGGGTCATCATAACGTTTGGACATATGCTCAAGAAGGTGTCTATAGTGTCTAATATTTGACTTCTCTGTTCCATCAGGCTGTGTGCCCAAGCTTGTGGTTCATCCGCGAGAAGTGAGATCACGAGCCCACCTTCACGGCTTCTGAGCAGAAGGTTCTGGGTTGCAGGGCCAGATACAGGCGAACAGGCATTTTTGAACGCCCGTAACTTTTTACGGTCGCCAGAAAATCGCTCTGGTGTTGGTACACAAGGCTCTGGATGGGTTACAACCACCGCTGGTCTGAGGAAGACTGGGAGGTGAATGCCCCGTAACTGGAGCCGCGGGGGGAGCCGAAGGTCCAGGTGGTGAAAGTCAATTTGTTGGAGGCGACCATCCATCTGTAATTATCCTTCCTGAAGCTTCTGTACTGCGTCGGTCAGTGCTGAGACTTGTTGGCAAAGAGTCTCGAAAGGTGAGCGCGCCCTGTCGGCCTCGGACATCTGGCTGGTATGTACTATCACTGGTTAATATGGATAAACTCACCAAGGCCCAAGATGCTGAGGGCGGCTCCCTTTGCGACCAGCGCGGTCCGCCCCTGGAGTGGGAACAGGGGGAAGGACGCACCAGGAGGCACCGGTACCGACAGGAAGGTGAAGACTGGATGCGTGGAGCAGGAACTGATCAGGCAGTAGCTCGCTGAGGACAGCTGGGGAATCACACAGACAGTCCTGGAAGTCCGGGTACTTGAAACAGGAAGCATGCAGAAGATTAGTCCGAGAGGCAAGCCGTGGTCAGGGGGTTGGAGAGAGCAGGAAGTCCGAGGTTCAGAGCCAAAGGTCAAGGGCAGGAGATAGCAGCAGTCCAGGATACGTTAGCCAAGGGTCAGGTGATCAGGAACAAAGGTAGCAGATTTCAGCAGAAAATACACTCGGATGCTGTGACAAACCAGCAAACCTGACAGGAGGAAGAGGGCGGTTTAAATAACCCGCTCAGGCCTCTGATTGGCCGAGAGGGGAGCGAGCCCGTGCACGCCCGTACGCGCACCCGTGCGGGCGGCTATACCGCGCATGCTCGTGCCTACACCGCGCATGCGCAGCGCCTGATGCAAACAGGCGCGATAGCGCGGCTCTATGAGGACTGGGCAGGATTGGTGCCCTGATACTACGTATATAAAAGGGAATTTATATGAAATACTTACCGTAATTTTGCTTTCCTGATGGACTCCATGGCAGCCTACATGTGGGTTAATCCCGGCTCTCATACCTCATAGGACCCTATTCCCATAAAGCTTTGCTTCTCACCATTGCCCCACCCGGGTGTGTATGGCTAGTCATTTCCCACATGTAGGCTGCCCTGGAGTCCATCAGGAAAGGAAAATTACGGCAAGTATTTCATATAAAATTTTCCCTTTTCCCGACAGACTCCAGGGCAGCCTACGCGTGGCAAATGACTAGCCATACACACCCAGGTGGGCAATTGCTGGTTAAAGAAAAGGTTTAATTGACATTGTCAACAGATAAAACATGTAAACCAAAATTGACCGACGATAAGGAAGCCGGTCCTACGCAATAGTGCGTCATAAATGTTTGACGACCAAGAGGCCGCTTTACAGATCACTTCTGGAGAAACATGCCGGGCAGCCGCCCATGACGTGGCAACGCTCCGAGTAGAATGGGCGGTTACCGCTTCCGGAGGAGCCAAATCTTTTGCCTTATAAGCCCCTTGGAAGGCTTGGACAATCCCACATGCAATGGTTCTAGAGGAAGCACGCATTCCTTTGTTTTTCCCATGAAAGGAAACAAATAGGTGATCAGATTGGCGAAAAAATGCTTTAGCTTCCAGATATTGCTTTAAAACTTCTCCGACATCCAAAGGATGAGCATTAGGCCTCGTACACACCAGCGGATCTGTCCGATGAAAACGGTCACGGACCGTTTTCATCGGACATGTCCGCTGCCGGATTTTGGTCTGATGGCTGTACACACCATCAGACCAAAATCCCAGCGGAAAACAAACGCGGTGACGTGTCGCGACGTGGCCGCGACGATGACGCGGCGACGTGCGCGACCCTGGAAGATCAATGCTTCCACGCATGCGTCGAATCACTTCGAGCATGCGAGGGCTTTCGGCCGAGTGGACATGTACGGTGAGTTTGTACAGACAACTGAACATGTCCGACGACAGGCTTCCAGCGGACATGTTTCTTAGCATGCTAAGAAACATTTGTCCGCTGGAAACCTGTCCGATCCGCCGGACATTTGTCTGGTCGGCCGTACACACGACCGAACATGTCTGCTGAAACTGGTCGGCGGACCAGTTTTAGCAGACATGTTCGGTCGTGTGTACGGGGCCTTAGAGTTCTCAGAAGACCGAAAAGTGGGGAGGACGATTTCCTGGTTCTCATGAAAAACCGATGACACCTTTGGTTTAGAACCTAGCATAGGATCAATACGACACGATCCGGGAAGAATGTAAGGAAAGGTTCTTTGGATCCTAACGAACCGATTTCGGAAATCCTCTTAGTTGATGTATGGCTACTAGAACGACCACTTTGAGGGAAAGATCCTTAATCGATAGTTGGTCTGTGTGTCGAAAAACTGAGAAAAAATCCAAGACTAGAGGGAGATCCCACTTGGAGAACCTTGGTTTCCTTTGAGGTCTCAGTCTCATAGCTCCTTTAAAGAATTGCCTGACGAAGGTGTGTCTAGCCCAGGATATACCTGTGAAAGCAGAGATAGCTGAAACTTGAACTCTCAAGGAGCTAACCGATAAAGGTAGGTCAAGACCCGTCTGAAGAAATCCTAGAACATCTTGAATTCTGGGATCACTAGGAGAACCATCCACGGAAGAGGTGTAGTCTGAGATGTTGACCAAATTCTTTGGTAGAATTTATTGGTGCTTGATCTTCTAGCATTCAATAAAGTAGAGATGGCCCCGCTTGGGCACCCTAATGCTTCCAGCCTTCCCCTCTTAAGAGCCAGGCCATCAGATGCAGATGGGTTGGACATGGGTGAGGGGTCAATCCTTGCAACAGGAGATCTGGTCTGGATGGAAGCAGAACTGGGTCCCGGAAGCTCAGTTGGAACCGCAACGGAAACCACGGTCTGTTGGGCCAGTATGGAATTATCGCCACTACCTCGGCCTCCTCCCCACCTGAGTCTCGATAGGAACCTGAGGATGACCGGGACTGGAGGAAAGGCATAAGCTCTGAGGAACCTCCACTGATCCGTTAGGGCGTCCACCCCGAAGGCCTGGGGACAGCGGCATCTCGGCCCCCGGGGCGCACACTGCCAGACACGGAGAGACTGCAGGACGAGTCTGCTCTCACTCCCAGGGCTAGAACTGGTGCTAGTTAGTAATCGTCGCACGCTCCTAGCAGTAGGACGTGTGGCTCCTAGCTCCAGACAGGCAGGGTTCTCCCAGCTCCCCTGCTACAGCACCCAGGACCAGTGCTCTTCCTTCCCCTTTGGCCTCCCTCTTCCTCCCGCAGGCAGCCGCACAAGGTAAGGCCTTGTTTCTCCCTGGGACAGTTTGCAGCCGTTCTTTTCAGGAAAGCCACGGCTGCGGCCCAGCATAGCGGAGTAAAGGCCAGATTTTTATCCCCCCACACCCCCAGCTGCGTCGGAGCATCTCCCAGCCATCTCCCCGCCACAGCTCCGCCCATCCAGAACCCACCTCGGCCCGCACAATTTTGGGGCAAGTTCGCAGGGGCCACGCCTAGCGGCGTGCCGCGCTTGCACGGATTGATTCCCCCTAAAAACCATCACAAAACCCTCTTGCCCAGGCGGATCTCCATTGTCTCCTAGGTGCCCAGAGCCTCCTCCACCGTACAACCGCACTCAGGCATCCAGCTGCACAGCCCCCGAATTGGCCTAGTCCCGGTCGGTGGCCATCTTGCTACACCCAGCAACAGGGATAGCCCTGGCACTTACCCCCCACTCCCCTTCCACAGCCCAAAAGCTGGGAATTGGCTCCCACCTGTAACTTAGGGGTGAGTATACCCCTCCCCCCCTTCATCAGCTCCAACAGCCATAAATCAGGGACTACCACCATTTAGCAGTTGATCCAGGGCTCGCCCGATCGCCCCTGGGGGATCAGGATGGAATTTTTCCCCCTGGCGCTGCAGATTGGCATAGCACCGCTAGGATTTGTTTCTCACCTTCCTCTGGATCAAACAGGGAGGGATGGTTTTAGCAAGTTGGGGACCCACTTGAAATCTTCCTTCCCATCGTCATTGAATACCTCAATCAACATCACCTTCCCCGGCGTTTCTGCGATTATGGCTTATCTGAGATACTCTGCAGAAACCATTTGGGGTCTAAAGCCATCCACCTCAATATTACCAGCCGGCACAAAAAAGCTCTAAGGCAGTGGTTCTCAACCTTCTAGTGCCGCGACCCCTTGAAAAAAATTTCACAAGTTGTGGGGACCCCCCTAACAGTAAAATTATTTTCATAGCGTGGGTTGAAAGCACCCAAGGCAAGACAAGTAATTTGCGTCCCTAACCCACGGACATTTAGCGCTCCCTGAGTGCCTTCCACTCGTTACAGTATTATAACCCCTTATGGTACATTTTAGGATGTACAGTACCACTCTTTCTAAAGAGAACAAAGGTTCTCCTTTCTTTCCCTTTTATCTCTCTCTATCCTAATTCCTTGTTCTTTTCCCCCATCTTTCCCTCTGTCTTTCTTGCTCTCTATTTTTTTCCTTTCGCTCCCTTTCTCTTTGTTCTCCCCCTCTTATCTCCCTTCCTGGGTGAACAGTGTGGGCTTCAGGAACAGCCCAGGATTTGGTGACCCCTGGCAAAAAATAATTTGACCGAGGGGGTCCCGACCCCCAGGTTGAGAACCACTGCTCTAAGGAGTGAGCAACTGTTAAGAATCGATCGACGGTCAAAAATTACACCATTCACCCCATGCGCTTTGGTCAACAAAAGATCGGCAGTAAAACACTGACAAGAAATCCATGATTTCATCCTACAACACGATTTAGACTGCCTCTTTATCACAGAAAGCTGGCTAACAGCCGACTGTAACACCATTCTAGGAGAACTGGTGCCAGTGAATTATCGCATTCTAACAGAAAACAGAGCGGGGCAAAGAGGAGGAGGCCTGTCGGTGATCCACAAGACTCACCTCTCGATCACCAAACCAGACCTTCAAAACTCACTTCCATTCATGGAAACCCTCACTCTGCAACTGCAAAACAAATCCCAGGACACGTTCACATACTACTCTGCTATAGACCACCTGGTCCAAAAACGCACGTTCTCACATCATTGACAGAGTTCATCTCCACCTCTACCCTAACATCAACACCTCCTGCTGCTCGGGGGATTTCAACCTCTGGGCCAACTCCTCACAGGACCCCGTCGCCGACGCCTGCATTGACCATTTGGAAGGATTAGGTCTGCAGCAACTAGTATGAGGGCCCACACATGCTTCAGGTCACAAGCTTGATCTCATTTTCAGACAAGATTTGGACATTAACATTCTGGAAAATGAGCCGCAACCATGGACAGATCACCATGCAATTAAATTCATAATACTAAAAATGCCCCCTCAAAAAAAACGATAAAACCGGTGACAACACACTGGAGTAGATTTTAGAAGAAGCTCCACTCTGAACTCTTCAAAACTACATTAGGGAACAAAATAAAAACAGTCCAACAACATCAAATCAACAACATCAAACAGCCACAGAAACACTTACGCCATAAACAAGGTTCTACTACAGTCAGCCTACTTAGTAGCGCCAAAGCGCAAAACGTGCATCCGGAAAAACAACTCCAGCTGGTTTACTGACCAGCTGTCATTGAAGCAAGAGCGCAGAAGGAGCGGAAGCAGCTTGGAAAAGAAGCTCTTCAGAGGAAAACCACACTATTTACAAGGTAATACTAAGAAATACCATAAAGGAAATCTTTAAAGCCAAAAAAAAAGTTTTTTACAATATTATCACCAATGCCCTAACCGCCCCGGCAAACTTTTCAATCTAGTCACCCAGACCATAAACCCAGTCTGTCTAGAGGCCCCTAATTGTGATTCACAAGAATTTTGCAACAAAATTATCGGGATTATTTCATTAACAAAATTAAAAGAATCTGTGAAGTATTCAGCAAAATAGAACCTTCATCAACCCCCCCCCCCCCCCTAAATCACAAAGCTAATACCCTCATAAACCCGCCACAATCAACTAATTTCACTCTAAAACCCATTTCCATCGATACCACTAAAAATATCATCGGTACTGTGCGAAATAGCATAGCGCCTAATGATATCATCCCCACTAACTGCTGAAAGAATGTGCCGATATTTTGGCACCAGCTATCACGCAGCTCATAAACCAGTCATTCAAGGAGGCATGGTGTGAAAACCTTGCTGAAACAAGGCATAATCAAAGAATTCTAAAAAAAAAAAAAAACCACCCTCGACCCCAAGACCCAAACCACCGTCGACCCATAACAGGCCTAAATGTTTTCTCCAAGATAATAGAGAAAGAAGTTGTACAACAGCTACAACATCATTTAGACACCCACAAATTACTCGATCCATTTCAATCAGGTTTCCGTCCTGGTCACGGGACAGAAACAGCACTGCTCAAAATATGGGATGACGTGCTCGAGGCAGCAGACGAAGCAGAATCTTGTCTTCTAGTACTGTTGGACCTAAACGCAGCTTTTGATACTGTAGACCACAAATTATTACTGACTCGGCTAGCTGAAGTAGCCAGAGTTGCGGAATGTGATCTATCTTGGTTTTCCTCCTTCTGGAAAACCGATCAGAAATAGTGAAACTTGGGGCCTTTCACTTCTGAAAAACGCACCGGTGTCATGCGGAGTCCCTCAGGGATCCCCTTTGTCGCCTGTCTGTTCAATATATATCTCCGCCCTCTTTTTGAAATCATCAGTAACCAGAAGTTACTTTACCACTCTTAAGCAGATGACACACAACTGTATTTTCGCATCTGCAACAAAAAGGATCATTATCTCGGACTAGAGAAATGCCTTACGTTGATAGAAAATTGGATGATGAAGAGTTATCTTAAACTCAACGGCTCAAAAACAGAACTTATGGGGGCGTGGCTTGGCAATGGCTGAGTGAAGACGTGCATAGCTGGAGCTCCTGGCCTGAATCGCCCTGACCTGACCACCGACCACCTCTATACTCATGTGGGCACAGCATGAGCACCCTCAGATGGTATAGGACACGTTCGGCGACCCGCCACCAGACCTCGCAGCCCGGGATTCGGCAATACTTTAGAGATCCGCAGAGAGCATCTCCGGGCACCATTGTGGCTGCACCTCATGGGATCTCCATGGAGCCCCCCAGCTCCCGCCGCCGGCCTCACGATATCTTCGCCAGGTGTGGGGACGTACGCGGGAGCCGTGACGATCTGCGTGCCCTGCTCCGTGCCTCCCGACGAGGGCAGACACTGAGGCCCTGCCGACGAGATCAGATATCGAATCACTGATCCTCCGCATAGAAGAGGCCCAAGCAGGGACATACAGGAGGTGAGGACGGAGCTGCAGGCGTTCGGTGGACGAGTGACCACAGGTGAGGCTCTACTCACCTCACTGGAGACCCATGTACAGGCGCCGGAGCAAGTGCAGGACACGCACACGTTACAAGCCCAGGAGATGCAGCTCCATCTGGAGAAATGGAGGACCGTAGTAGGACGCAATAATCTCGTCTGCGGGGGATCCCGGAGGCTACTGGTCAAGAAGACCTGCAGGGACAGTTACTGCGATCTTTCACAAGGCCTGGAAGCCCAGCCACCTGCTCTGGAAATCGACAGGGTACACTGCACACTGGGCCCTAAATCCACTGACCCCCTAAAACCCCGAGATGTCCTGTGCCGCTTGCACAGATACACACCAGAAGGAATCCATCCTGCGGAGGGCCTGGGAACACGGAGACATAGACTTGACGGAGCGCCTGTACAGATCCTTCCTGATCTATCCAGAGCTACCCTGCAATGTGGAAGCCGGTCCTAGAGTTGGCAAGAAGACAAGGCTGCACCTACCGTTGGAGTTATCCCTGGCTGTGAGCCTTCGCACGGGAGCTTCATTTACCCTGCGTACGCCTGCAGAGCTGCCGGCTCTATTCACCTTCCTGGAGTCTGATCGATTCCCGTACAGAATTGGCTGGCGAAGATTCCGAAACCCGGCGGGTCGTGCGGGCCCATACCCAGGCAGATCCAATCAGCTGCCCAGAGGTCCCGCGGTGTCCCTGTACCTCGCCCATCACGTGAGTTGTAATCGCACGTTATTCTTCTTTGGCCAGATTGATGCTTCTAGTCTGACTGGTTTCCCTCCTCCTGGCGGACTTACCCCCCTTACAGTTTGTGCTGAGCACAGGAGTCCCGCTGCTGTTATAGCTTGATTTTTTATTTTAATTTTTTTTGCTCCCGTTTGACTCCGGGTGACCTCTGGATGTTTACCCCCCCCCCCCCCCGTGGATGCTGCTGGGGTCCCCCCCTTCTCCTGAGTTCTGGCCTGCGGCCGGTCATGAATCTGGGAGCGGCAGTTGATATAATCCAGCCACCCACGTTTTACTGCCTCATGTACAGATCACCTTTTAACCCTCCCGCGGCCACTGTCATGCACGACTTCACACTGTATGAGGAGAGATGGAGGTGAGCTATATACAAGTGATCCGCTAGCTATTTGTACCAGCTAGCCTCCGCTGTTGCGAGACTCTGGGCCCTACAGACAGCAGTATCCCGGCAGAGCATTGGGGCGGGGGTGAGAGGTGGTGGGGGAAGCTCGTGGGCAGTGGACCCTGCCTAGAAGCCAACGTGTTTATATCGGGGATGCCTCTATTGGGGTGATGTGGGGAGGGCTTGTATTGGTCGGGGGGGTGGGAGTTTCCCCTCGCCCCCTTCCGCCCGTTTATGGATCCTTCACGGGTGGCCTGTTGGCATTGGAGTAGGGGGAGCCCGGGTTGGGGGGACCTGGTGTTTTGGAGAGGGATGCTGACCGGGGGGAGAAGAAAGAGTTGTTATATAATTTACTGTTTGCTGCTGGAAGTCTGTCTGCTCAATGATGTCTTAGAGTGTATTGCAATATGCCAAAGTTAGATATTGTGAATGTTTTTTATGCCTCAACAGTTCTATGTCCGTCTATTTGTTTATGACTAATGTAAACTAGCCGGTTTGGTGTCCATTAGGATGCCTGTCCTTTGCCCACATTAACATACCCAACAATGGTCGGGGGGGCTGATGGGGGCTCGGGAGCCCCTCACCGGCTCTTGCTAACCAACCCCCACACTAGGACGACGATTAGAATCCGGAGTATATCCGGAGAGCGTTACAGCAAGATTTTGCTGACACTTTAGGAATCCAGCCAAGCTGGTCTTAGCACCCATGGTGGTCACTGTCTCCACCCCCTTGTTGAACTTTTCCTCTGCAGGGGGGTTACTCATCCCTTCCGCTTTCTACATTCTCCTCCCCCCTCCTTTCTTCGCTCTTCTTTTCTTTCCTAATTTTTTTTGGGTGCTCCACAGGCATGGACGAGCTTACCGTTGTCACACTCAACGCAAAAGGTCTGAACGTCCCTGAGAAGCGTTGTATGCTCCTTAATGACATGAAGCGCATGGCACGGACGTGATGTTACTGCAGGAAAACATTTCCGGAACGACAAGTTTCCTATCCTACAGAATAGGTTTTACCCGACAGTCTACCACTCCCACTTTCTCAGACGCAAATCCAGAGGGGCTTCCATCTGATTTCAGCAAGAATCCCATGGACTCTGATAGCCCTGAAATCAGACATGTCAGGCAGGTTTCTATTTGTCAAGGGCCTGATGGGTGACGTGAAGGTAACTATTGCCAACCTATACGCCCCTAATTTGCCAACAAGACACTTTATCAAACGACATCTGAACATGCTTCAAAGGTTTTCTGAGGGCCAACTTATAGTGGGAGATGACCTGAATGTCCCCCTGCTCCCCACGGAGATACCTCGACAGGGCGTCTTCCATCCCCAGCAGCCCACGCAAGAATATACACACGGCATTACATCAGGTAGATTACCACCTGATTAGATTAGATTACACTTTCTACTCCCGTCCTCATCAGACCTTTCCCCGCATCGATACTCCTTGATGCCGCAAGGACCAGCTTCAGGCGATCAAAAGCACCTCTATCGGGTCTTATAACCTGGTGGGATCCACGCCCCCGTCGCCATGCGTTACGTAGACTGCTGGCACAATCACTGCGTTCACAGAAATTGCGTCCTATATACCCTACTTTCACACTGCATCGGGACAGCGGGGCGGCCCTCCCTAGACAGATTGCAGAGGAATTCGAAACTTACTACGCGGCCCTCTACAACCTACCCAAGACACATTCCACCCCCGACCATCTAGCAGACTATATTGCCACCTCCTTGTTGCCGACTCTGTCCGCGAGACACACGATCTTTTGAAGCACCCATCACACTACCTGGAGGTCCAACTGGCAATAGGGAATACCAAGCCGGGAAGTCTCCGGGACCGGACGGTTATTACAAGATACTACTACCCTCCGCTGGGCGACCATTTGGTCGCACTCCTTAACGACCTCGGGAGGGGAAGTGGATTTCACAACGCTACCCTCAAAGCCCAAATATCAGTCATCCCCAAAGACGGCAAGGATCCGTCTCAGTGCGGTAGTTATCGACTGATCTCCCTGCTTAATTTGGACCTCAAACTATTTACCAAAATTTTAGCCACTAGGTTTCAAACACACCTCCCTCGATTGATTCACCTAGACCAAGTCAGTTTTGTCCCCACCAGAGAGGCCCGGGATAACACCACTAAGGCATTGAACTTACTGTATTCGACCACCCTCTCCAAGACGCCCAGTGTCTTCATAGGCACTGACGCGGAAAAAGCATTCGATCGCGTGAATTGGAATTTTATGTTTTCGACATTACGTCATGTGGGGCTAGGCGTGAATATGCAAAGATGGATATCTGCGGTCCACACATCTCCGACGGCCAGGGTCGCTCTAGCTGGAACCCTTTTTGGGACACGTGCGGCTTAACCCAAACATCACGGGGATCCGGTTTGGTTCCTACCAACATAAGTTTTCGGCGTACGCGGACGACCTGCTATTCTCCCTCACTAACCCACTGGTATCGCTCCCAAACCTAATGCTAGAATTTGAGACGTTTGGAGCACTCTCCAATTTGAAAATTAACTTTGCCAAATCAAAAGCCATGGGAGTAGGACTAACAACACCACAACTAAACCACCTCCAGTCCAGTTTCACACTGAAGTGGACACACACAGCGCTAAAATACTTGGGTACACATATACCCCCGACGTTCTCGAAGTTGTTCGAACTTAATTTCCCTCCACTATTAACCACTTACCCCCCGGACCATATTGCTGCCCAAAGACCAGAGTACTTTTTGCGATTCGGGACTGCGTCGCTTTAACAGACAATTGCGCGGTCGTGCGACATGGCTCCCAAACAAAATTGGCGTCCTTTTTTTCCCACAAATAGAGCTTTCTTTTGGTGGTATTTGATCACCTCTGCGTTTTATATTTTTTGCGCTATAAACAAAAATAGAGCGACAATTTTGAAAAAAATGAATATTTTTTACTTTTTGCTGTAATAAATATCCCCCAAAAACATAAGCGTTTATTGATTGGTTTGCGCAAAAGTTATAGCGTTTACAAAATAGGGGGTATTTTTATGTCATTTTTATTAATATTTTTTTTTTTTTACTAGTAATGGCGGCGATCAGCGATTTTTTTCGGTATTGCGACATTATGGCGGACACTTCGGACACTTTTGACACATTTTTGGGACCATTGGCATTTTTATAGCGATCAGTGCTATAAAAATGCATTAGATTACTATAAAAATGCCACTGGCAGTGAAGGGGTTAACACTAGGGGGGCGGGGAAGGGGTTAAGTATGTCCCTTGTGTGTTCTTACTGTGGGGGGGGGTGGCCTCACTAGGGGAAACACTGATCTTCTGTTCATACATTGTATGAACAGAAGATCAGCGTTTCCCCCGCTGACAGGACCGGGAGCTGTGTGTTTACACACACAGCTCCCGGTCCCCGCTCTGTACCGAGCGATCGCGTGTGCCCGGCGGCGATCGCGCCCGCCGGGCACACGCACGGGAGTCGGGGGCGAGCGGGGGGGCGCGCGCGCTGAGAGTGGCGGCTGAGAGAGAGGACGTTATACTACGTGCTCTCACCCAACCGAGCCGACCTGCCGACGTAGAACGGCGGTGCGCGGTCGGCTAGTGGTTAAAATCGATTAAGTTATTATTAGCTAAGTGGAACACGGGCCTGCATTCCTGGCTGGGCTGATGCAATATCTTAAAGATGACGATTCTCCCAAAGCTTCTCTACCTGATGCAAGCCCTACCTATCCATATACCGACGTCATACTTTAGACAGGTGCAGTCAGTATTCACAGACTTTGTCTGGGCTAAGAAAAGACCTCGCCTGGCACACAAACTGCTTGTCCTTCCGAAGTTACGGGGTGGCCTGGCACTACCCGATGTGCGGACCTACTACCATGCGGTCCATCTCGGGAGACTGATAGATTGGTGCCGTCACCGAGATACCAAACTCTGGGCACAGATAGAACAGGCCCAAAGTACGATCCCCTTAGGGGGGACCCCATGGTGCTTTCACTCACTCCCAACAGACCTTAAACGCCACCTTATAGGGACCTCCTCACGACTCTGTTCCCGACTTTTGTCCCAGTCGTCACTGTCAACCCCAAATTCACCTTTATACCCAATACTGGGGAACCCCCAGTTCTTGCCTGGCACGCAGGACGTGGTCTTCCAGGGTCTGAGCAAGACGGGCCTCCACCAAGCCTCACATTTCAGCGCGAGAGGGCGCTGGAAAACAAATCTCGGAGTTCACCTTTCCTCTGGGCCCGTTCCGCCTGGAATTCCTGAGAACGCGACAGTTAAGCCATTTCCTCAACTTGAGGAAGCCCCCTGATGATAGTGGCCAACCACTCACAGCGCTGGAGGACCTCTGTGCCTCCACAGGGACTCTGAGGCATATGCTCTCACTGGCCTACGACCTACTGATCTCGCCACCACCTGACTTTGTGCCCCCGGCTATACTGAACTGGGAAAAGGAAATAGGCCGTCAATTTAACCCAACTGAGAGGCAACACATTCTTCAATACACGCATAAGTCCTCTATATGCGCCAAAATTCAAGAGACCAATTCTAAACTCATGTCCCGGTGGTACAGGACCCCGGTGCTGTTGCACAAGTTAATAAATAAAGGTACTTTGCTTCATGTCTTCTGGTCTTGCCCCAGACTGACGCACTTTTGGCGAGTAATAAGGGAGACCATGCAAAAATTCACGGACCGTACTATTCAAACGACCCAGCGTTCTTCGTTTTCCATGTATCCTCCATTCCCGACAGGGTATACATAAAATATGTGATTCGCCACTTGCTAAACGCAGCCAAGGCCTGCATCCCTCTTCTCTGGAAGTCACCACACTCACCGACTGTTGCCATGTGGCTCCGGAAAGTTGAAACTTTACAGCGCATGGAAGACCTTATCCTTACGGAGCAAAAGAGACAGGAGACATACACCAACACCTGGCAACTGTGGAATGTTTTTATTTTTTCCACGGAGGGCCAGGCTTTACAGGGGGACACAGACAACACATCTACCAGTTGACAGTAGAGATATGCCCTCTCAATCGGTCCTGTAATTCGAATTGGCACCTTAGAGGCCACTTCGGATCCGCTTCCTTGGTACTCCATGCCTGTGGATACCTTTACTCTTTTACTTTTACCTTTACTTTTACTTTGTCCTACTTTTACCCTCACCACACTACACTCCGCCCCCCCCTCTTCCTCTTTCCCCCCTTCCTCTTCTATTTTTAGTTTATTTACACTTGTTCCCCCGCTTTAGGTCCTGAATTCCAGGTAAATCTTGCCTGGATGTTTCTATCCCAATGAGAAAATCGGAAAAGACAGAGTGGTGCTCATGGGGCAGCGGCCATATGTCGCACCATTATGATGACACAGTCGTCGCACCATTATGATGACACAGTCCCGGCCCCCCCAGTTGGGAGATCTATGGGAGACCGCTTATATTTTATGGGGACGTTACATTGGGGCCAACTTCAGGAAACATGTGAGCCATACTTGGGACACACTATGCTGTGATGGTTTTATACCATGTATACATGCTTCTGTCTGTAATGACGCCCCCGAGATACTGGGATTTTATGACATGTCGTGATTCTGTATATATACACCAATGTCTCTCTACTCTGTGCATTGTTTTCTACCTTGTATTGTTGCGGCCCTTGTGGGTTTCTGTTCTGATATAAATAAAAATATAAAAAAAAAAGAAAAAAGAGAACGTATCCTGTTTCACGCCCAGGGCCGTCTTTAATTATTTTTGGGCCCCCCTCCAGCTTATTTTGGGCCTGGCTGGTTCACATGTATGTTTTGGCGGTCCTCATTTGTGCAGGTACAGCAGCCCATTGATTTGAATGGGCTGCCATGCCTTAGTTTCCTGCAGAAAAAAGGTGCATTCAGCATTTTAAAAATACAGTTGCCTTGAAATCCATTCTGCTTTTGCACCATGCTACTTACCTGCAGTTCTTGCACACACAAACGCACTGTGTTAAAAGCGTGACCTAAACGTCTAAAAATGAAGCAATGGACAGACAGTGCTGTATTTCAGTGCTTGATGGGCATAGGCGTGCCGTGTGCGCAGCCTATTACATGAGGCATGCGCTTTTCTTTGCAAGAAACGCAGGCATGGCGGCCCATTCAAATGAATGGGCTGCTGTGCCTGCGCAAATGTGGGCTGCCAAAACACATACATGTGAACCAGCCAGGCCCAAAATAAGCCCATCAAGCAGTTAAATACAGACAGTAATGCCATGTGCTCTGAGGCCTTACTCAGCCTGGACTGCAGGTCTGGTCTGTGATTTAAAGAGTTCCTCTATTTTACACATGGCATGGCATGGGGTCCCATGGTGCTAAAGCAGAATAGACAGACGGTGCTGTGACCCCCATGCCATGCCATGTGTAAAATAGAGGAACTTTTAAAAAAAACTGACCAGACCTGCAGTGAATCATCTAATATTATAAAGACTTTGGGCACACTCTACAGAAAACTTCTATTTACAATATAGATTAGCAAACAGTGACATACCTTGAGGAGCAGGACATGAAGAAGTCAGCCTCGGGAAGAGCAAACTGGGGATGTTATAAAATCACATTCTAATTGAAGGGAGAAGTGCACGTCTAAAGGGAAGCCAGGGGTGCTGTACATTTTAAAACACTGGGAAGGGAAGCAGTACTGTCACTGGCTGCATGCCGCTGATGATTTTCAGCCTGATTTGTGGGCAGCACAGGGGCTTAACGGGCAGCAGGGATCAGGAATTATGGGGCCACTGACACAGCTTCAGGCATGGGCCCCCTGGAGCAGAGAACTGGGGGGGGGGGTGCTGCCGCCTGAAATTGAGAAGCAGGGGGGGGCTGCCGCGAATTTAGAAGCGGGGGGCCCTTTACAAAGAAAGAAATAAAGAAAGAAATAAAGAAAAATATATTAAAAAAAAAGGGGTGTAGCCATCCTGGGCCCTGGGGACCTCTGGGCCCTTTAATAAAAAGAAAAAAAGAAATAAAAAATATATATAAAAAATATATATATATTTTGCCATCCGGGACCTCTGGGCCCTTTAATAAAAAATAAAAAATATATATAAAAACGAAACATTTATTTAAAAAAAGGGGGGGGGGTTGCTATCCAGGGCCCTGGGGACCTCTGGGCCCTTTAATAAAAAAAAAAAATATATATATAAACAAAAATAAAAAAATAAACATTTATAAAAAAAATAAAAAAGGGTGTTTGCCACATGGGGCCCTGGGGCTCTCAGTCCTTTAATAATAATAAAAAATATATATATATATATATATATATATATATATATATATATATATATATATATATATATATATATATATATTTTTTTTTTTATTATTATTATTAAAGGACTCAGAGAGCCCCAGGGCCCCATGTGGCAAACACCCTTTTTTATTTTTTTTATAAATGTTTATTTTTTTATTTTTGTTTATATATTTTTTTATTTTTTTTTATTTATTTTTTTATTAAAGGGACACTTTTTTTTTTAGAGGTCTGGAGGTCCCCAGGGGCCCGTAGTTCCCCAGGGCCCTGGGTGACAACCCTCCTTTTTTTATAAAAAAAATATTTTTTTATATATTTCTTTATTACTTTTATTTTTTAAATATATATATATATAATTATATATATATATATAATTATTATTATTATTATTATTAAAGGACCCAGAGGTCCCCAGGGCCCCGGATGGCAACCCTCCTTTTTTTTATAATTTTTTTTCTTTTCTAATTTTATTTCTTTTTTATATATATATATATATATATATATATATATATATATATATATATATATATATATATATATATATATATATATAAAAAAAGAAATAAAATTAGAAAAGAAAAAAAAATTATAAAAAAAAGGGGGGTTGCCATCCGGGGGCCTTGGGGACATCTGGGTCCTTTAATAATAATAATAATAATAATAATAATAATAATAATAATAATAATAATATTATATTATATATATATAAAAAATAAAAGAAATAAAGAAATATATAAAAAAAGATTTTTTTTATAAAAAAAGGAGGGTTGTCATCCGGGGCCCTGGGAAACTACGGGCCCCTGGGGACCTCCAGACCTCTAAAAAAAAAAGTGTCCCTTATATATTTTTTTAATTTAAAAATAAATAAAAAAAGGGGGGTTGCCATCTGGGGCCCTGGGGACCTCCGGACCCCTTAAAAAAAAAAAATGTTTTTTTTTTTTTTCTCAAGGGGGTTGCTTTGGGCCCCCAACAGTGACAGGGCCCTGGGCAGCTTCCCATTTGCCCTGTGGTAAAGACGGCCCTGTTCACGCCAATCGAAAGAATCATCCCGCAACAACATGGACACCCTCGCCCATTCTGGGTAAAACCATCACCCCTAGCACCAAAGTCAAAAGTCTCAGAGTCTTTTTCGACACCTACTAATGGATGCACAAATAGGGTCAGTAGTCAGCGGATCGCACCATCTAAGCAGACTCACTCCCTTTATCCCAAAAGAAGACATAGCAGTCGTGGTGGGAACAATTATCAACTCCAGACCTGACTATGCAAATGCCCTCTATCTCGGACTCCCTAAATACCAAATCACTCGTCTGCAAGTCGTTCAAAATACGGCCGCTCGACTTGCGACTGGGAAAAAAACATGGGAATCAATCTCACCTTCACTGAGATCCCTTCATTGGTTGCCAGTAAAAGACAGAATCACTTTCAAGGCACTCTGTCTAACGCATAAGTGTGTTCAAGGAAATGCCCCCCAATATCTATGTGAAAAACTAAAAGCTCACAACCCCAATAGCGTTCTGCGATCCACCAACCAAAATCTACTCCAGATACCCAAAGCCAGATACAAGTCCAAAGGAGATCGAAGATTTTCAGTCCAAGGACCTAAACTATGGAACGCTACGATCACTTATGCCGCGTACACACGGTAGTTTTTTGTCTTGTAAAAAAACAACGTTTTTTAAACTTCCTTTTTTTAAAACGACGTTGCCCACACACCATCGTTTTCTGAAAATGCTCTTGCAAAGTGCGGTTATGTACAACATGTATGACGGCACTCTGTTCCATTCAAGCTCGCATCATAACTTGCTTCTGAGCATGCGCGGGTTTAAAAACTTTGTTTTAAAGGTCGTTTTAGCCCACACACGATCATTTTTTATGACACAAAAAACGACATTTTGAAAAACTACATAAAAAATTAAGGCATGTTCTAATTTTTTTTGGTCGTTTTTTAGAAGACAAAAAACGATGTGAAGCCCACACACGATCATTTTAAATGACGTTTTTAAAAACGTTGTTTTATTTCATCACAAAAAACGACTGTGTGTACGTGGCATTATACACAGGTATGATGTTCAGGAGCATCTGATCTGATTCAGACACACCTTCCCAGTTCAGCGGTGCAGCAGGACGCTCTCACCTTAGTCTGCTCACCTCAGGGCTAGAGAGAGCTGGACACTCTCAAACGAGTCGGCTCTCCCCAGGGACAGATCAGCCAGGCAGGGTCCTCCCAGATCTCTGCTGCAGCACCCGGTATAATACCTTGGACAGGTATCGTCTCCCTTCCCCGTTGGCTTCCCTCTTTCTCCACCGCTGCCTCCTCCTGCAGGCCTCCTTGCCCAGCAGCCTACAGGCCCTTTTCAGGATAAGCCGCGGCTGCAGCCCAACAAAAACGGAGCAACGGCCGAGGTACCTGCCTGACCAGTACTCCCCCACACCCCTCAACCGCTCCCGCCAACTGCAACCCCCGGCCAATTCCGGCAATAGTTTCAGGGTGGCCGCAGCTAGGAAAGTCCCCGGCATTAGCCGGGGCCTAGCGGCGTGCCGCGCGTACACCATTGAAACCCGCCCCTAAACATCATTAAACCCACTAATCCCCCACAAAGACCTCCACCATCTCCCCTGTGCCCCAGGAGGATCCCCACCACCTCACCTCGCCCCCCCAGGACCTCAGCCACCGGCTTGGGCCTAGTTCCCGGTCAGCAGCCATCTTGCTACACCCAAACAATACTGTTACCCATTCCAATCACCCCCACTCACCCTCCTCAGCCCTATTGCTGGGATTCTGTTCTCACCCGCGAACTTAGGGGTGCGTGTATCCCAAGCCCCCCCTCCATTAGCTCTTTCAGCCATAAATCTAGGGACGCCCACCATTCCCTACTTGATCCAGGCTTTGCTCGATCACCCTTGAGGGATCAGGAAGGAATTTTTCCCCTACCGCTGCAGATTGGCTCAGCACGGCCGGGGTTTTTCGCCTTCCTCTGGATCAACGGGGAGGGAAGGTTTAGCGAGTGGAGGCCCACTTGGAAATCTTCCTCCCATTAATCATCAAATACCCCCCTGATCAATATTACTTTCCCTGTGTTTCTGCGACTATGGCTAATCTGGAATACACCGCAGAAGCTATCCGGGATCTAAAACCATTTGCCTCAATATTATCAGAGGTCACCATAAAAGCTCTAAAGGAGTATGCAACTGTAAAGAATCGATCGACGGTCAAACATTATACCCATTCACCCCAGCCTAAGCGCATATCATGCGCTTTGGTAAACACAAGATCGGCATAATTTCATCTTACAATACGACTTAGACTGCCTCTTTATCACAGAAAGGTGGCTTACAGCCGACTGTAACACCACTCTAGGAGAATTGGTGCCAGCAAATTACCGCATTCAAACGCAAAACAGAGTGGGTCAAAGAGGGGGAGGCCTGGCCATCCACAAGATTCACCTCTCGATCACCAAACCAGTCCTTCAAAACTCGCTTCCATTCATGGAAACTCTCACTCTGCAACTGCAAACAAATCCCCAAGACACTGTCCATATTCTACTCTGCTATAGACCACCAGGTCCAAAAATGCACCTTCTCACGTCATTGACGGAGTTCATCTCCACCTATACCCTAAACCTCAAACACCTCTTGATGTTCGGGGATTTCAACCTGTGGGCAAACTCCTCATTGGACCCCGTCGCCGACGCCTGCATCGACCATCTGGAAGGATTAGGTCTGCAGCAACTAGTACATGGGCCCACTCATACCTCAGGTCATACGCTCGATCTCATTTTCAAACAGGATGTGGAAATAGACATCCTGGAAAATGAGCCGCAACCATGGACAGATCACCATGCTATTAAATTCACAATTACCAAAAACACCCCCTCAAAAAATACGATAAAACCGGTGACAACTCACTGGACTAGATCTCAGAAGAAGCTCCACTCGGAACTCTTCAAAACAACACTAGGGAACAAAACAAAAACAATCCAACAACAGCAAACAGCCACAGAAACACTCTACGCCATCAACAAGGCTCTACTACAGTCAGCCGACTTAGTAGCACCAAAACGCAAAACTTGCATCCAGAAAAACAACAACAGCTGGTATAATGACCAGCTGTCGTTGCTAAAGCAAGAGCACATAAGAGCAGAAGCTGCTTGGAAAAGAAGCTCTTCAGAGGTAAACCACACCACTTATAAGATAATCACCAAGAAATACCACAAAAAAATCTTTATGGCCAAAAAAAAAAAATCATATCTCCAACATCATCACAAATGCCCAAAACCGCCCCCGCGAACTCTTCAAGCTGGTCACTCAGACTATGAACCCAGCTTGTTTAGAGGCTCCCAATTCCAACTTACAAGAATTTTGCAACAAATTTTTTGATTATTTCATTAATAAAATTGAAAAAATCCGTATAAGCATTCAGCAAAATAGACCCCTCATTAACCCCTTGTAAGGGCTTACCTTGGCTGGAGTCCATATTGCAGAGTTGTATGCTCACCCTTACAAATACACACAGCCCACGGTAACAAAGTAAGAAGCTACCTGGGCTGTGAGTCTGTGCATGGGGGCTTGACAGGGATTTGCCAAAGGATGGTCAAAGTTAAGCCGTGGTCAGGGATTCCAGAATTCAGAATAAATGATAAGCATAGCCAGGGTCAGAAGCCAGAAGCCGGAGTCAGTCTTGTAGCTGAAACAAAGCACAGGAAAAAAGGTACACAGGAACCTTTGGCAATGACAGGACAATCACAATGAACTGACAAATCCCTCAGAGTGAGGCAGTGTTTTATACCCTAGTTGATTGGGTAACCTGCCTCAGCTGGACCAGGAGAGACAGGTGCAGATTGCAAGGAGATCAGCACATCATTCAGAACTACCTTAGCTGGAAAGCAAGCAGAATACCAAACTGAGGAGTGGCTCAGAGGTAAAGAACCTAATCGGCAACAGAGAGGTCCCAGGTTCAATACCACCTAGAGCCACTTGGGGCATGACCACGCCTCGCTGTCTGCTTGGCACGGTAATAACCGTGACACCCCTCCCCAAATACCCACATAAAACCACCACAATCAACTAATTTCTCTCTAAAACCCATTTCCATCGAGGCCACAAAAAATATCATCGGTACTCTGCGAAATAGCACAGCGCCCAATGATATCATCCCCACCAAACTGCTGAAAGAATGTGCCGATATATTGGCACCAGCTATCTCGCAGCTCTTAAACCAATCATTCAAGGAGGGCACGGTGCCCACCTTGCTGAAACAAGGTATAAAAAAAATAATTCTAAAAAAAAACACCCTCGACCCCAAAGATCCAAACAACCGTCGACCCATAACAGCCCTAAATGTCTTCTCCAAGGTAATGGAGAAAGAAATTGTACAACAGTTACAACATCATTTAGACACTCATAAATTACTCGATCCGTTTCAATTGGGTCACGGAACAGAAACAGCGCTGCTCAAAATATGGGATGACGCCCTCGAGGCAGCAGACGAAGGAGAATCTTGTCTTCTGGTACTGTTAGACCTAAGCGCTGCTTTCGACACGGTAGACCACGGATTACTACTGACTCGGCTAGCTGAAGTAGCCAGATTCGCGGAATGTGATTTAGCTTGGTTCTCCTCCTTCTTGGAAAACTGATCACAAATAGTGAAACTGGGGCCTTTCACTTCTGAAAAACGGACGGTATCATGTGGAGTCCCTCAGGGACTGTTCAATATTTATATCCGCCCTCTTTTTGAAATCATCAGTAACCAGCAGTTACTTTATCATTCTTATGCAGATGACACACAACTATATTTTCACATATACAACAAAAAGGATCATTATCTCGGATTAGAGAAATGCCTTACTTTGATACAAAACTGGATGACAAAGAGTTATCTTAAACTCAACGGTTCGAAAACAGAACTTCTCCTGTTTCACGCCAACCGGAAAAATCATCCCACGACAACATGGACACCCCCCCCCCCCATTCTGGAAAAAACTATCACCCCTAGCACCAAAGTCAAAAGTCTCGGAGTCATTTTTGATACCAACATGACAATGGATGCACAAATAGGGTCAGTAGTCAGCGGATCGCACCATCTGCTGCGCCTACTACGCAGACTCACCCCCTTTATTCCGAAAGAAGACGTTGCAGTCGTGGTGGGAACAATTATCAATTCCAGACTTGACTATGCAAATGCCCTCTATATCAGACTCCCCAAATACCAAATCACTCATCTGCAAGTCGTTCAAAATACGTCTGCTCGATTAGCCACTTACCCCCCGGACCATATTGCTGCCCAAAGACCAGAGTACTTTTTGCGATTCGGGACTGCGTCGCTTTAACAGACAATTGCGCGGTCGTGCGACGTGGCTCCCAAACAAAATTGGCGTCCTTTTTTTCCCACAAATAGAGCTTTCTTTTGGTGGTATTTGATCACCTCTGCGTTTTTTATTTTTTGCGCTATAAACAAAAATAGGACGACAATTTTGAAAAAAATGAATATTTTTTACTTTTTGCTGTAATAAATATCCCCCAAAAATATATAAAAAAACATTTTTTTTTCCTCAGTTTAGGCCGATACGTATTCTTCTACATATTTTTCATAAAAAAAAATCGCAATAAGCGTTTATTGATTGGTTTGCGCAAAAGTTATAGCGTTTACAAAATAGGGGGTATTTTTATGGCATTTTTATTAATATTTTTTTTTACTAGTAATGGCGGCGATCAGCGATTTTTTTTTCGGTATTGCGACATTATGGCGGACACTTCGGACATTTTTGACACATTTTTGGAACCATTGGCATTTTTATAGCGATCAGTGCTATAAAAATGCATTAGATTACTATAAAAATGCCACTGGCAGTGAAGGGGTTAACACTAGGGGGCGGGGAAGGGGTTAAGTATGCCTGGGTGTGTTCTTACTGTGGGGGGGGGTGGCCTCACTAGGGGAAACACTGATCTTCTGTTCATACATTGTATGAACAGAAAATCAGCATTTCCCCTGCTGACAGGAACGAGAGCTGTGTGTTTACATACACAGCTCCCGTTCCCCGCTCTGTACCGAGCGATCGCGTGTGCCCGGCGGCGATCGCTCCCGCCGGGCACACGCACGGGAGTCGGGGGCGAGCGGGGGGCGCGCGCGCGCCTCCGGCGGCGCGCGTGCGCCCCTAGTGGCGGCTAAAAGGCAGGACGTCATAATACGTGCTCTCGCCTAGGAGAGCCACCTTGTGGACGTATTATGACGGTGCGGCGATGGCAAGTGGTTAGTGACCAGCAAAAAAACAT
The DNA here is from genome assembly GCF_905171775.1 of Rana temporaria. Taxonomy (NCBI): domain Eukaryota; kingdom Metazoa; phylum Chordata; class Amphibia; order Anura; family Ranidae; genus Rana; species Rana temporaria. The sequence goes on along the minus strand of NC_053492.1, from coordinate 332,093,662 downwards.
GGAAATCAATCTCACCTTCACTGAGATCCCTTCATTGGTTGCCAGTAAAAGACAGAATCACTTTCAAGGCACTCTGTCTAATGCATAAGTGTATTCATGGAAACGCCCTCCAATATCTATGCGAAAAAATAAAAGCTCACAACCCCAATCGTATTCTGCGATCCACCAATCAAAACCTTGTCCAGATACCCAAAGCCAGATACAAGTCCAAAGGAGATCGGAGGTTTGCAGTCCAGGGACCTTGACTGTGGAACGCTCTACCAACCTCCACTAGATTGGAGTTGGACCACTTAGCCTTCAGGAGAAGGATTAAAACCCATCTCTTCTGAGGTCAAAGGGTTTCACTCACGGAATGGATACAGTTCGCATGTGTTGCGCTATATAAGTTTTTCACTCACTCTACCAACCAGCATCCGATTGGAGGTGAACCACTTGGCCTTCAGAAGAAAGATCAAAACCCATCTCTTCTGAGGGCAATAAGTTTACTCAGGGAATGGATACTAAGGGCCAGATCCACAAAAGGGATACGACGGTGTATCTGCTGATACGCCGTCGTATCCCTGTTTCTATCTATGCGACTGATCCATAGAATCAGTTTTGCATAGATAGGCAGAAGATCCGACAGGTGTAATAGTTTTACACTGTCGGATCTTAGGATGCAGTACCGCTGCCGCCGCTGGGGGGATTTTGCATCGTAAACCAGCGTCGGGTATGCAAATTAGGAGTTACGGCGAGCCACGGCGGTTTTTCGCGTTCACTACGTCGCCGCTAGTATAGTTTCCCGTCGCAAATTTACACTGTTTTTTTCCAGCCCTAACTTTTGTCAGCAAGTGTATTGCTGTCTAAAGTATGGCCGTCGTTCCCGCGTTGAAATTTAAAAATCAACGTCGTTTGCGTAAGCCGTACGGGAATACAGAATTACGCTACGCGCGTCGCCGTTCAAAAAAATTACGTCACGGCGGGAGTTCGGAAACGGAGCATACACAGTACGTCCGGCGTGGGAGCGCGCCTAATTTAAATGGGACTCACCCCATTTGAATTGGCCCGCCCTGCACCGGCCGGATTTATGATACACCGCCGCAAATTTCCAGGTAAGTGCTTTGTGGATCGGGCACTAATTTGGAAAAATTGCGGCGGTGTATCTTAAATCGAAAAAGTTACGTTGCGCCCGCGATTTGTGGATCTGGCCCTATGCGCCCAGAGGCAATTCAGTTTGCATGTGTTGCGCTATATAAGTTGCTCACTCACTCACTCACCTCATGTAATATTTCTCCAGCTTGAAGTTGCACGGAGATGCAAACAGATCCACTTCCGGTGCAAAACCCAGGGACAGGATCCAATTGAAAACATTGTTGTAGAGAGACCACTCGTTGTTGTCGAGAGATGTTCTCGAGAGGAAATCCGCCTGTAGATTCTGAGCTCCAGGAAGGTATACAGTTGTCAGATCTGTCAAATGTGTCTGTGCCCAAGACATGATTGGATTTACCTCCCTCAGTAGAGACAGACTGCGAGTGCCTCCCTGTCTCTTGATGTACGATACTGCTGACGTATTGTCCATCCTTAGGAGGACTAAGGACCCTTTTATTAGGTGAAGAAAGGCTTGTAGGGAACATAAGGCTGCACAGAGTTCCAGTACATTGGATATTACCTTCCGGGACGGAAAAGTCCCATTTCCCTTGAGCTACCTCCTTCAGGCAGAGAGCCCCCCAACCTGTGTTGCTGGCGTCCGATGTTATCGTGATCCAAAAGACAGGGGCTATCGAATGGCAGTTGAGGAGGTTTTTTCGTAGTAGACACCAGGGAAGACTTTCCCGCATATAGGAGGTTATCGTAATCACTTGATCCTGAGAACTCGGATCCCACTGCTGGAGAAAACCCATCTGGAAGGGCCGCATCTTCCACTGTGCCCATCTCACCATAAGAACCGTCGAGACCATGGTGCCTATTATGTTGAGGCTTTGAGGAAAGGAGACTCCAGAGCGTGGCGGATTCTGTCCTGAACTACTGGGATTTTTTCCAGGGGCAATGAGATGGGACTCTGAGCTTTATTCAATTGGGCACTGAGAATGATTAAAGATTGTGTAGGCTCTAGGTGACTCTTCTCTCTGTTTAGTAACCAACCAAACTCAGTCAGAGTGGTGATGACCAGGCCCCGATGTGTCAACAGTTGCTCCTTGCTTTGAGAAAGTAGTAGCAGGTCGTCCAAGTAATGATGTAGACAAATTCCTCTGGTTCTGATTAAGGCTACGACAGCCAGTAAGAGCTTCGAAAATATCCGAGGTGATGTTGTGAGCCCGAATGGGAGACATGTAAACTGGAGGTGAATACTGCCTACTGCAAACTGAAAGTATTTTTAAAACTCTACTGCTATCGGGACATGAAAGTATGCATCTTCCAGGTCTATGGCCACAAGCCAGTCGCCTGGTTGAACCGTCTGACGAATCGTGAGCAGAGACTTCATCTTGAATTTTTCCTTTTTGATAAAGGTATTTAGATGTGTCAGGTCTATCACTGGTCTCCAAGAGCCGGTCTTTTTTAGAACCAGGAACAGGGGCGAATACATCCCTTGAAACTTTTCGGCCATTGGAACTTGTATAGCGGCGCCCTGGGCCACGAGGGAGTTTGTATATGATAGAAGGATTTGTCTTTTCTCCTCTGAGCAGGGCATGGCTGTGGGAACGAACTGAAGAATGGGTGGATCGACAAACGTCCAAGAATGACCTGAAGATACTGTTTTGACAGTCCAGAAATCTTTTATTGAGGCTGCCCAGACATGCCGGAATTGAAAAAGACGAGTTTCGACTCGTTCCGTCTGGGCCGACCCTATATCAAAAAGACTTGGGAGGTTCACGTCCACCAGAAGAAGCCCCTTTTGCAGATTTCTGACCAGAAGGCTGGTTTCTTCTCCAGTTCTTCCTGAACTCACGACCAGGCTTGTACCGACGGGCATCTGTAAGGGCTTACCTTGAGTGGAGTCCATTTTGCAGGATTGCATGCTCACCCTTACAAATACACACAGCCCACAGTAATAAGGTAAGACACTACCTGGGCTGTGAGTCTGTGCACGGGGGCTTGATAGGGATTTGCCAAGGATAGACGAAGTATAGCCGTGGTCCAGGATTCCAGAGAGAGTCAGGTAACTACTGACGGAAAGTTCAGGGTTGCAGACAGGAACCAAAGACAAGTCCGGGGCACAAGCCGTGGGTCAAGGGCTGGAGAAGGCAGGGAAAATCCGAAAGTACAGGCCGGGGTCAAAGGGCAGGAGACAGCAGCATTCCAGGGTACATAAGCCAAAAGGGTCAGAAGCCGGGGTCAGTCTTGTAGGCTGAAGACAACCACAGGAACACAGGAACCGTTGGCACAGACAGGACCATCAGAGAACAATGAACTGACACCTCCCTCATAGTGAGGCAGGGCTTTATATCCTGGTTGATTAGGAAACCTGCCTCAGCTGGACCAGGATAAACAAGTGCAGATTGTAGGGAGATCCAGAGAGAGGCAATCAGCACATAGTTCAGAACCAGGCTCCGACGGACAGCAAGCATAATATCAACTTGAGAAGTGGCTCAGAGGCAAAGACCTGGAGCAGCAATGGAGAGGTCCTGGGTTCAATCCCACCCAGAGCCACTTGGGGCGTGACCACGCCTTGCTGTCTGTTTGGCACGGTAGCGATCGTGACAGTTCCACCCCTTAAAAACGCCCTCCGGGCGTTGGAAGGAGCTTCCTCATAGACACAGTCTGTAAAGTCCAAACCACCCTCTTCACTAGAGTAGCCAAACACATCATCCGACAGGAGAGATATGTTGCCATTGGCATCCATGCCATACAAACAGTTCTCGTCCAAACCATGGGGAAACAAAGCACCAACTACAGAGTCCGAAGACTTTTTCTTTTTGTTTTTGTTTAAAAACTTTTATTGAAAAAATAGATAGTGGTACAAATCAATATAAAAAAGAGTCATTATAAAAGTTACGATTAGCTTATATAAGAAACAGAACCAATAAAAGGTACAGTATTTGAAATAAAAGGTGATAAGCATCATCAAAGATAGGGGGTCAATTAACAGATCGTGATTCAATGTACAATGTTGTAATCAAGCCATATCATAGCGGACATAACATTTTAATGTGTCTAGCCTGTGTTAAAGAACAGGGGGGAATATTCAGTCCAGGGGGACCATTTATTATTGAAGATGTGCATCGTGTTTTGTAAGGTATGGGATATTTTTTCCATTAAGTATATATCATTGATTCTGGGTTTGAGTTATAGATTTCCATTGGGATGCTATCAGCCAGTGTATGGAAAATTGTGTGAATAAGCCTCATTTGGTATGTGGAAAGACCTGTAATTGGGGAAAATAGTATACAATTCTGTATTGTTAGGACAATTGCATTACCAGCGATTTTGGAGGCAAAATTTTCTAGTTGTGACCAGATGTTTTTGACCCTATCACATAGCCAGAAAGTGTGGGGGAACGAGCCTAATGCGTCACAACCTCTGAAGCAAAAAGGGGAGATTGAGGGGAAGATGGAGTGGAGTTTGGTCGGAGTATAGTACCATCTTATGAAAACTTTTAGGGCCGTTTCTTTGATCGAGATAGATTTTGTGCATTTGTGTAGATTATTTATACAGTTATCCCAGTTTACTGAGGAGAAGGTGAAATTTAAGTTATGTTCCCATTTCGTCATATAAAGTAGTTTATTAGAATCTGTATTGTTGGCTAAGGTGGAATATAGTTCTGAAATGAATCCTTTTTTTCTGGGAGTGTTGAGACAGAGTTTTTCAAAATGGGTGGGAGATTGGGTATTCGTGATCGTGAAATAAGTATCAAAGAATTGTTTTATGAGGAGGAAATTATTATATTCCGAGTCTGGGATCTGGTATTTTGATTTTAGTGAAGGGAAGGAGATGAAGTTTGTGCCTATTATAAATTTATTAAGTGAGGTGAGGTTATTAACCTTCCACATGTGAGGTTTACTGGGGTATTTGGTTTAAATTTTGGGTCACCCAAAAATGTAGCATATGGGGGGGATTTAGAGGTGAGATTGTATTTTTCATTGTGAAGTTTCCATAGATGATAAGAGTGAGCGACTATTTGATTTCGGGAGTTTAGGGTTGGAATTGGGATTTTATTCCCCCAGAGAATACCCGAAATGGAGAATGGTGTAATCGAGGCTTTCTCAAATACGATCCATGGGATCTTAGACTGCGGAATATGCCATTGTGCAATTTGGGACCATCTTGCTGATAGATAGTATAGCCATAGATCTGGGAGGCCGAGGCCACCAAACCTCTGGGGTCTATGCAGGATCAATCTCGAAGCACGTGGATGGGAGTCTGACCAAACAAATTTGATTATATCGGATTGGAATTTGGTAATAAGTGTTTTGTTTATTCTAATGGGAAGTGCTCTAAATAGATATAATAGTTTGGGTAGTAGTGTCATCTTAATCGCCGTTATTTTTCCAAGGAATGAGATCTTAAATGATTTCCACATTTTTAGTGTCGCTCTTAATTTTTGCATCATTGGGATATAGTTTTTACTTGCTAAATCGTTGAGATTGGAGGTGAGGTGGATGCCTAGGTATGGAAGGGATTCAAGAGTATAGGAGAAATCAAAGGAGGAGCGTATGGATTCAAGTTCTGAGGGAGGGATATTAATGGGCATACCTATTGATTTGGAGACATTGACTGTGAGGCCTGAAATATTTGCAAACATGTTCAGGGTTTGCAGTAGGTTAGGTAGGGTGGTTTTAGGTTGTGTTAAAAATAATAGCATGTCATCGGCATACATGCTAAGTTTATATGTATAAGAGCCTGATGAGTATCCTTTGATTTGGGGATTGAGAAGGATTGCCGTGGAGAGTGGTTCTATTGCTAGGGCAAAAGGTAAAGGGGAAAGGGGGCAGCCCTGTCTTGTGCCTCTGCCTACATTGAAAAATTCTGAATTGCAGCCTGGTAGCCGTATCCTAGTAGAGGGGTTGTGGTAAAGTGCGTGGAATGCATGTAAAAATTCACCGGTGAAGCCATATTTTTGGAGTATAGTGTCTAGATATGGCCAGTAGACACTGTCGAAGGCTTTATTAATGTCAAGGCTGAGTAACAGAAGCGGATTGGAATGTATATTGGTGTCTTGAATAATATTCGTGACTAGTCTAATATTGTCTGTGATTTGCCTACCTGGGATAAAGCCTGATTGGTAAGGGGAAATAAGAGAGGGGATAATTGTAGAGAGTCTGTTTGCAAGGAGTCTACTAAATATTTTGAGGTCATTATTTATGACCGAAATTGGTCTATAGTTTTGGGGGGGTGTGTGGTCCTTATTGGGTTTTGGGATTAGAGACATATTTGCAAGTAACATCTCATCTGGGAAATGATCACCTTTCAGAACACAGTTAAAGAGCTTCTTCAGGTAAGGGACTAACAGTTGGGAGTATTGTTTATAATAGAGTGATGAGAAACCGTCTGGGCCTGGGGCAGAATTTTTTTTAAGTGATTTTATAATTTGAGTCAATTCCTCATCTGAGCATGGCATGTTGAGATTGTCAATTTGTGATTGTTTGAGTTTTGGGAAGGGAAGATTGTTCAGCCAAGGGGACGTAGAGGAGGGGGGGGGGGAGTTTGGGGCAGATAAAAGGTCAGAGTAAAGAGTGAAGTATTCCTTGATCTCTTCAGCAATTTCCTGCTGGTGATTAGGGTCTGTTATAAGGGATTCGTTCAATCTCCAGGAATAGGGGGTAGAGGAGAGGCCAATAAATTTGGTGTTAAGGAGGGTGACTATTTGATGATCTGACCAGGTGCAAGGGTGAATATTAGCGTCAAGAGAATTTGCTAAGATGATAGGGGTGCAAAAAATGTGGTCAATTCTTGAGTAAGAGTCATGGGGATGTGAATAAAAAGTGTAATCTCTGGCACCTATGTTCAGAGCTCGCCATGAGTCAATCAATTGTAGATCGTATAGGAGTGAGGAAGTTGTCTTGGAGAAGGATCTGGAGTTTTGAGTTTGTTTACTTCTATCCATATTGGGTTGCGGTACCGAGTTAAAGTCACCGCCTAAAATCAAATGTGGAGAGTGGAATTCTTGTAATTTACTGAAGAATTGCGTGAAGAATGTAGTTTGTGTTTTGTTAGGGGCGTAAATATTAGCGATTGTAATATCTTTACCAGCGAGTGTGCTTTTGATAATGATAAATCTGCTCTCTTGATCTTTGTACACTTGTTGTACATCTATGGGGAAAGAGTGGTGAAAAAAAATAGCGACGCCTTTAGTTTTTGTGGGGGAGGAGGTGAAAAATGATTGGTTGAAAGCTTTATGGAAGAAAGTGGGGTGGGAGTCTGTCAAAAAATGTGTTTCTTGTAATAGTACTATTTTAGCATCCAATCTCTTATACTGTAGAAAGGCCTTTTTGCGTTTGTTTGGCGAATTGAAACCTTGAACATTGTGTGAAATTATTTTAATGGTCATGATATTTTACTTGGTGTGGGGAGGATCATCAGGTGAAATGACAAGTAGAAAATTCTAGAGAGGCTTGAAGTAGAATATATATATAGTGTATGTGCTTAACTGATGGTAGTGTTATGTGCATATAAAAGTTAAAGGAGATATTGGTTCTTGTGGGTGATGAAAAGGATATTCGTGAGAAATGTGTACCACATCTATACAACATATTTAAACAAAAACTAGGTGGAACCTTGTTCCAACGAAAACAATTTATTTCAAACAGAAAAAAATATTTGGGGTTGGGTAAGAAAAAGAAACCCAACCGACAGAGAAGAACTAATAGACCTGTTGGTCCAAACTCAGCCTTGATAGCCAGCCAACGCAAGACAAGGTAGAAAAAAATAGTAAAATGCCAAAAAGGGAAAAAAGGCATGTAGTCCTACACTTGTGGTGGCTATGAGCGCTCCCTCTGGGGAAAGGGGGCACCTTAGCTGAGTGGGGAAAAATCATGGCGACACGGAACGGGGGCCACCCGACATAAACTAAATATTATAAACCTGTGAAGAAGAATTAAGTAATAAGACCCAATCATTCTAGTATTGTTATTTTATCTGACTGTAAAATGTTTATGTAACTTAAACAAGATTAGTTGAATGAATTAAGCGTATAAAGAATATCCATAGCTAGAGTCAGCGGAGGACATTCTGAATATGCATGTAGTGGACACGAGCAATATAGCCTAATACCACCGATATATTATATATATAAACTACACACACCTCCTTATACAGTATACATACTATACACAAACCCATAGTAGTATAGCCTCATTTATAAAAGGGGAGAGATGTGAATAAAAACATATACATAATTTATGCGTGTCTTACGTGTGTTTAGAAAAAATTGTACTGAAGATGGTGGTTAGGACAGAGTATAGCGAGACAAAAATTATGATACCGAAATAATATAAATAAAAAGGGTGATTAAATGGAAAAAATAACTTCAGTAGTGTGCAGTACCAAAAAAAGGACAGTAGGTGTCAGTGTAATGCCACCAAAAAGGGGAAAGTGAACCAAAAGAGTGATGAGAAAAAAAAGACCTGTGAATGTGAGAGAAGTGTGGATCACTTCATTCATAGGGTTCTGCCTAAGTGTGAGAAAGGGAGAGAAAATCCAGATGAAAAAGAGATGGGACCTACTGTGTCCAGGAGGTTGCGAATCTTGAAGACTGTGGACGGAAACAGAGTCAATGGATTGTAACAATGATCCTGAAGGGAAAAAAAGAAAGTTAGGCAATTCTTGAGATACTGGAGGTTAGTTAAAACGGAGAGCTGCAGGGTCCTGTCTGATCCCTCTTCTGCCTGCACGAGATGCAGGGGTATTCCAAATAGGAGCAGGGCGGGAGAAGGCTGGGGTGCGAGGAATGTTCACTGCATCCATCAGGCCCAATTTGACCAGAATATCCTGACCTTCAGCGATAGTGGTAGATTGCTATTGTGATAGGTGGTGCCATTGTGAGGTATAATTAACTTGAATGGGAAACCCCATCTATATCTGATTCTTGCCGTTAAAAGGACTGTAGTGACTTCCTTAATTTTTCTGCGTCTGTCTAATGTTGCTTGAGAAACATCTGGATATATCTGTAACTGCACACCATCTTGGATGATATTTCTTAAGGCTCTTGCAGCACGCATAATTTCCTCTTTAACTAAGAAGTCTTTCATGCAGAGTATTATATCTCTAGGTGGTTTGTCAGGGGCTGGTTTAGCTCTCAGTGCACGGTGAATACGGTCGCAAGTAAATGATTGAAGGTTTTGCTCTGGCAGCAGGGAGAGAAGCAGTTTGTTCTGTTTCTGGGACACCTCTGATCCTAATATTCGACCTTCTGTTTCTGTTCTCCAAGTCGTCTAAATGCTCATGGAGCTGGGAAAAGGCAGAGGACAGAGAATCATGCTCCCTGGATAAATCATTAAATGCTATTGGATAGCTCATCGTGCTTATTTTCTAATAAATCAGTTCTAGTACCCAGAGCAGCAATCTCCTGAGACAGTGTACTAGTTGATTTCTGTATCTCTGCTTGAAACTTGTTAAGCAGCTTTGAGCACATGGCGTCTAGGCTGGAGTTAAGATCCTCCTTCGTTAGTGTGGGGTACTCACTGTGAACGGATGGATCTGGATTCCACTGCAGCAGGGATTGATGGGGTGCTGGTGAGGAAGGGGAAGAAGAAGGCTGTGTGTTGGCGCCCTTTTGAGCCATCTTGCTGCGCTCCTGCGATCTCAGACAGTAATGAGTGAGGTTGTGGGTGGTTTTGCAGCTCCGCCGTCCCTTCTTCTTAGCTGGCTGGGTGATGTGAATGGGGGGTGCCGGTATTTGTAGTCAAAATCGGGTGATAATAGCCCCGGGTGAGCGGGATTACTCCGTTCTAGAACCGGAGCTCTCTTTAGAAGCGGCCGCTCAGCTCCATGTCCATAGTTGCCAACATTTGAAAAAAAATTCCAGGGACACTTTGCAGCACAGCTATTAATTAATTACCACACTCACTTCCCCGAAGCTCCACCCACTCCGCAGTATGTACAGAAGAGGAGGAGTGTAGAGGGTATGATGGGGGCAGTGTGTACAGGAGAGGAGGAGGAGTGCAGAGGGTATGATGGGGGCAGTGTGTACAGGAGAGGAGGAGGAGTGCAGAGGGTATGATGGGGGCAGTGTGTACAGGAGAGGAGGAGGAGTGCAGAGGGTATGATGGGGGCAGTGTGTACAGGAGAGGAGGAGGAGTGCAGAGGGTATGATGGGGGCAGTGTGTACAGGAGAGGAGGAGGAGTGCAGAGGGTATGATGGGGGCAGTGTGTACAGGAGAGGAGGAGGAGTGCAGAGGGTATGATGGGGGCAGTGTGTACAGGAGAGGAGGAGGAGTGCAGAGGGTATGATGGGGGCAGTGTGTACAGGAGAGGAGGAGGAGTGCAGAGGGTATGATGGGGGCAGTGTGTACAGGAGAGGAGGAGGAGTGCAGAGGGTATGATGGGGGCAGTGTGTACAGGAGAGGAGGAGGAGTGCAGAGGGTATGATGGGGGCAGTGTGTACAGGAGAGGAGGAGGAGTGCAGAGGGTATGATGGGGGCAGTGTGTACAGGAGAGGAGGAGGAGTGCAGAGGGTATGATGGGGGCAGTGTGTACAGGAGAGGAGGAGTGCAGAGGGTATGATGGGGGCAGTGTGTACAGGAGAGGCGGAGGAGTGCAGAGGGTATGATGGGGCAGTATGTACAGGAGAGGAGGAGTGCAGAGGGTATGATGGGGGCAGTGTGTACAGGAGAGGAGGAGGAGTGCAGAGGGTATGCTGGGGCAGTATGTACAGGAGAGGAGGAGTGCAGAGGGTATGCTGGGGCAGTATGTACAGGAGAGGAGGAGTGCAGAGGGTATGCTGGGGCAGTATGTACAGGAGAGGAGGAGTGCAGAGGGTATGCTGGGGCAGTATGTACAGGAGAGGAGGAGGAATGCAGAGGGTATGCTGGGGCAGTATGTACAGGAGAGGAGGAGGAGTGCAGAGGGTATGCTGGGGCAGTATGTACAGGAGAGGAGGAGGAGTGCAGAGGGTATGCTGGGGCAGTATGTACAGGAGAGGAGGAGGAGTGCAGAGGGTATGCTGGGGCAGTATGTACAGGAGAGGAGGAGGAGTGCAGAGGGTATGCTGGGGGCAGTATGTACAGGAGAGGAGGAGGAGTGCAGAGGGTATGATGGGGGCAGTATGTACAGGAGAGGAGGAGGAGTGCAGAGGGTATGATGGGGCAGTATGTACAGGAGAGGAGGAGGAGTGCAGAGGGTATGCTGGGGCAGTATGTACAGGAGAGGAGGAGGAGTGCAGAGGGTATGCTAGGGCAGTATGTACAGGAGAGGAGGAGGAGTGCAGAGGGTATGCTGGGGCAGTATGTACAGGAGAGGAGGAGTGCAGAGGGTATGATGGGGCAGTATGTACAGGAGAGGAGGAGGAGGAGTGCAGAGGGTATGATGGGGCAGTATGTACAGGAGAGGAGGAGGAGTGCAGAGGGTATGCTGGGGCAGTATGTACAGGAGAGGAGGAGTGCAGAGGGTATGATGGGGCAGTATGTACAGGAGAGGAGGAGTGCAGAGGGTATGATGGGGCAGTATGTACAGGAGAGGAGGAGGAGTGCAGAGGGTATGATGGGGGCAGTATGTACAGGAGAGGAGGAGGAGTGCAGAGGGTATGATGGGGGCAGTATGTACAGGAGAGGAGGAGGAGTGCAGAGGGTATGCTGGGGCAGTATGTACAGGAGAGGAGGAGGAGTGCAGAGGGTATGCTGGGGCAGTATGTACAGGAGAGGAGGAGGAGTGCAGAGGGTATGCTGGGGCAGTATGTACAGGAGAGGAGGAGGAGTGCAGAGGGTATGATGGGGCAGTATGTACAGGAGAGGAGGAGTGCAGAGGGTATGATGGGCACAGTTAGTACAGGAGAGGAGGTTGGAGGGTATGGCGGTGGCAGTATGGGGAGGGATTTCTTGTGGTGTCTATGGGGTAATCAGGAAGTGATGTTGGGAAGATAAGGGAAGGAAAGTGACCATGGAACGATGTCCCTCAGCTGGGGGGGGGGGGGTATTTCGCTCGGAGTGATGTCTGTATGATGTGATCTGGGGGTGATGCAAGCTGGGGCCAGTATGTACAGGAGAGGGGGACTGAGAAGTGGTCAGATAGCGATGTATATAATAAAAAAAAACTCATCCACTAAAAACATTTAAAACAATGAATCATACAACAGTACTAGATGTAAGTACAGATCTATGTAATCCAGTTTATAGCACTCTGTATCCAATCCAATTGCTCAGACTAGATAATGTGGGGTCATTTATAGCCATTCATGTAACCTGTGTGTGTGTGTGGTGAGTTCACACTTCTGATTGCACAGACTCAGAACCTGTATACATGTACAATCAGAGGTGTGAACTCACCACACACACACACACACACAGGTTACATGAATGGCTATAAATGACCCCACATTATCTAGTCTGAGCAATTGGATTGGATGATGTTTGCACAGAGTGTTCCTGCTTAGAAGTGATCTGTCAAAATGTGTTTGGGCTGCAGACCTCAGCCCCCTCCCCCTCACTATCTCCTTTGATTCTTCTCCTAAGAAAAAATCTCCTTGAAAGTGTGTAACTACTACTATCCACCCTAGGAAACTTCCCACAGAAAAGTTCAGCTCACTCACCTCCTCCCTTCCTCTGGCCAGCCGACAGGAGCTACAGTGAGCTCCGCCTCCCAGGTCTCACAGCACACCGCACTGCTGATTGGAGGGAGAGGCTGAGTCAGAGAGAACAAGAACCCCGCACAGCACGAGACTGGAAGGAGGGGAGGGGAGGGGACAGAAACACACACCGCAGGCTCAGGTCCCTGCTGAGACCCAGAAGCCGCACCTGCCTTCCCCAATAGCCGGGACAAGTCCCGGCAGGCTAAATTAGCTGGGACTAGGTCTCAAATAACGGGACTGTCCCTTTAAAAACGGGACAGTTGGCAAGTATGCATGTCGCGCATGCGCCCCCAGACTTTTTCTTTTTGGACTTCATTGCTTTTGAAGTTCTGGTAGGGGGTGCACTCACCGCTTGCAAAGCTCGTTCAAACACTACTAGATCCTGCTTACGGACCATAGTACCATTTGAGGCATATGTACAGTCAGGTGGAAGAACTTCACTTGGGGACACCGGAGCTGGAACTTCAACTGGGGACACTGGAGCCGGAACCGGAGACACAGGAACTTCAACCGGAGACACAGGAACTGGGGACACTGGAGACACAGGAACTGGGGACACTGGAGACACAGGAACTAGGGACACTGGAGACACAGGAACTTCAACTGGAGACACTGGAGCTGGGGACACTGGAGACACAGGAACTGGAGACACAGGAACTGGAGACACAGGAACCGGAACTTCAACTGGGAAGGTAGGTACAGCAAGCTGAAGAACAGGTGCATCGGACTGGACAGTAGTCACGGGAATGTCAGACTGGGGCAAAGGAACTTCAAGCTGCATAGCAGGCAAAGATTCTGGGGTAGAGAAAAACCTCCCAATAATACCCACCTGAAGAAGCTTTGGCCGAGGTGGGCGAGTTGGGCAGAGAGATATAAAGTGCCCGCTAACACCACAATAAAAACAAAGTCTATAGCCTCTCTTCCGCTCTCTTTCTACCTTAGATAGGCTGGACCGGATGGCCCCGATCTGCATGGGTTCCTCATCCTCCAAGGTAGGCGTGTGTGCATCCACAGGGGCGTTAAGGCTTTGTGGTGTTGGAGCTTCATGGCTGGGCACATACAGAGCTTCATAGCTTGGCACATACTGGGCTGGCTTGATGTCATATCTGTACTGGGGATTCATGTCCCTGGATACCCGTAGGCCACGTGAACCGAGAGTGGACTTGGGAACACTGGTTCTCTTGGAAACAGAAATGTTAGAATCCAGAGCAAACATGAAAGTTTCCCAGGTGTCCAAGACTGGACTCTTTTCCTGCAACAACTGATGAGCCCATGATTTGATTTGCCCTGTGAGCAGGTTGATTGAAGCGCAAACCTTAACATAGTCCGTGGCATAGGTCTTAGGTTTAAGAGTAAACAACAGCTCACAATCCATCTTAAAACACAAAAAGGATGCACGGCTACCATCAAATTTCTCTGGCATAACAACAAACAGCTCAGGACATGCTGGTTCCGGGGCTGGGCGTGCTGTCCCTTTAAGTAATTGAACTTCTTGCTGTAGTTCCAGAAATGTATGGCCCAGGCTGGAGACTTGCAGAGCCAGGGAGGTGAGCATTTTATACAACTCTGCGGACTCCATGTTATGGGTCAGTTCATTATGTAAGGGCTTACCTTGAGTGGAGTCCATTTTGCAGGATTGTATGCTCACCCTTACAAATACACACAGCCCACAGTAATAAGGTAAGACACTACCTGGGCTGAGAGTCTGTTCACGGGGGCTTGATAGGGATTTGCCAAGGATAGCCGAAGTATAGCCGTGGTCCAGGATTCCAGAGAGAGTCAGGTAACTACTGACGGAAAGTTCAGGGTTGCAGACAGGAACCAAAGACAAGTTCGGGGCACAAGCCGTGGGTCAAGGGCTGGAGAAAGCAGGGAAAATCCGAAAGTACAGGCCGGGGTCAAAGGGCAGGAGACAGCAGCATTCCAGGGTACATAAGCCAAAAGGGTCAGAAGCCGGGGTCAGTCTTGTAGGCTGAAGACAACCACAGGAACACAGGAACCGTTGGCACAGACAGGACCATCAGAGAACAATGAACTGACACCTCCCTCATAGTGAGGCAGGGCTTTATATCCTGGTTGATTAGGAAACCTGCCTCAGCTGGACCAGGATAAACAAGTGCAGATTGTAGGGAGATCCAGAGAGAGGCAATCAGCACATAGTTCAGAACCAGGCTCCGATGGACAGCAAGCAGAATATCAACTTGAGAAGTGGCTCAGAGGCAAAGACCTGGAGCAGCAATGGGGAGGTCCTGGGTTCAATCCCACCCAGAGCCACTTGGGGCGTGACCACGCCTCGCTGTCTGTTTGGCACGGTAGCGATCGTGACAGCATCCCTTGCCCGATCTTGAAATTGTCTAGGAAAAAATCTCCTCTGCCCATAAGGGCGACGATCCTGGGGAAGGAACCCCGACTTACCCACTGTGACACGGGTGATGGCGCTGTCCACTTTTTTTCCCAAAAAGGGAAGACCCTAGAAAGGGAATTTTGCCCCATGCCTTGTTTAGAGGCAGGATCAGCCACCCAAGGGCGTAGCCACAGGTCAACAGGAGGGACGACTGCTTGGATGGAATCAGAACTGTTCAAAGATTCCTGGACTACTCTTCTGACCAGAGCTTGCACTTGCTGGTCTCCACCTCCTCTTTCCCTTACAGCACGGGAATAGCACGGCTCACAGAAGGATTTTCCTTCCGGGACCTGAGCCCTACATCCCCAACAGGTTCTTCTTCCAGAGTGACTGGAATGGTGGTGAGAATGGCAACCAGACGTGGATCTGGACCTCTCTATGATGTCTAAAGGATGACCTAGAGTGTCTAGAACTTGAATTCAAATGCTGATGCTGTGACCGAGGATTATCATTACCTTTGCGTGCTAAAGGTTGAAGATCAGACCTAGAGGGGCTGGGGACAAGAAAGAAATACTGTGCTCTTTAAGACAAGAAGCAAAACAAAAACCCATACAGAACAGGCAGAGGGAAAAATAAATTCCATCCTATCTGCAGCGTAAGGTTTGGCCACAGGGGGGGCGGTGACACATCCATGGTAGGGAAGCACACAGTACTGAAATTAAACAACAAAAAATCCAGACCTTGCGTGCATGCGCGATTGCGGCGGACTGGACCGGACCGCGCAACCAAGCCTCGTTCGCAAACAAGACTTGCGCATGCGCAGACCACCAGAAAGCAGCGAGACTGGAACGCAAATGCGTTCCAGCGGCCATGGCCAGAGGCATAGACAAACGACATAAACAAAACAGCTGCCATGATAGAAAAAACTAATTGTACATTACCACCAAGGGGTCCCCACCTTCCTGACTGGAACTGGGAGCAACCACTGCTCACACTGCACGCTCTGGGCAATTGAAGATGAGGCCGCCTGCTAATAGCCAGGACGCATGGCCAAGTTGCCGCTTGCCTGCCAGTGGCTGGCTAGTAAGCTCTTGAAGGCACAACAGTTACTGCCGATGTCCATCCCGCTAATAGTTGAGACTTGTTGGACTCCAGAAAACCGCCTGAAAAATCGCTCTGCACGTGCAAACCACCAAGACTTGGACCGAGGGACATACTTCTAAGGTAAAACTACCTAGGTCCTAGGAGGAGGACAAAAAAGGAACAGTCTATAGTGAGAAGCAAAGCTTTATAGGAGTAGGGTCCTATGAGGTATGAGAGGCGGGATTAACCCACACGTAGGCTGCCATGGAGTCTGTCAGGAAATAAACAATATTCCACCCTCAATCTCCATGTAGAAAAATAATTATATGCATAATTATATCAGAAATGGGTTTAATGGGTCCCTATGTATATTTATAAACAATATTCCACCCATAATCCCCATGTAGAAAAATAATTATATGCATATTCATATCAAAAATGGGTTTAATATATTCCTATGTATGTTTAACTACAATATTCCACCCATAATCACCATGTAGAAAATAATTATACATCAGACAGGAGGCTCATATCTTATGCATGCATTATCTTTCTTTAATAATGCCCATAGCAGAAATACAGTAAACATTTATTGTAACTTAAAAATTCAAAGAACTACCCTTCCCAGCAGTCCCTGGGCCAGTGTAGCCCCTCCCAGACCGTAGCCTATATAAGGGACTGTCTGAGGTAACCTATTCCTCTTTCTTTCTGCTCATAGCCAGAACTCAGATAAGTACATTACTCTATGTTTATAATTTTTATGTAGGCTTGCTTGTTATTTGGTTATCAGCAGCCTTTTTTAATTTGTGTAGATCCTAATGTCACATCGTCTTTCCACAGGGTGCTGGGGATCCCCCCCCCCCTCCCACCCCGGCTTTTATTACAGCTACGGAGGTTTTTTCCCTCCTCCGCTATTCCCTTCAACTTCCACCTGTATCTGTATATACCCTCTGATCCCCTCAGACCTTCATCTGTGTGTTGTTCTATCAAACTTCTGTCTTATGAAGCACAACTGATATTTCTAAAAATGATAAACGTTTAGTTTTTGCTGTATGTTTTTCCCACTTTGCTATCTGTGCCACCCGTTTTGTAGAGAACGCGGTTTCCTCTGATGTGTACATCTTACAGTCATTGGGCTTCTTTATTTGTTTATTTTACAATATACCGCTGCTTTGCTTCTTTTGTTTCCCCCCGGTGCGCTCTGCACACTGCTCGTTTTCTGACTGGAGGTAGGACGGCGCCTTTTTTTTCCTACCTCCCTTCTTCTCCTCAGAGCGTCTCATCTCTGAGGGGGGCGTGGCGGTGAGGATCTCCCTGCACCAATCGCGCTATTGTCGCGAATCGACGGCGCCATTGCTGCAGACCTGTCCTGGGGACCCCATCCTCCGTGTGCTAGGCCGTCTCTCCCCATCGCCGCCACGCCAGAGTGCGGGCGGCTGTATGGTTGGAACTCTGTGTAGATCTCACTGATCTATGCGAATCACGTTAGGCCGTAGTCTCGCGAGACTACGGCCCCGAGCCTCACGTCTAGCTCCCCTTGTGGTGGGGAATATCTCCCCTCATCTAACTTCTGTCACTCACACCTAGCTGGTGGGGAATTCCTCCCCTCCCCTGCTTCTGTCACTCCTTCACCTTCAGTCACATTAAACATCAGTTCTTGTTCTGGGAATTTATTCCCCTGTAGTCTATTCTACATATCATGAATATATTAATACATGTAAATAAATAATACATTTAAATAATTATACGAATGAATAAATTATTGACTTATTAAATAAATATAAATAAATCAATGAACATAAATGTCTATAAATAAATAATTTATACAATCTATATGATTGAATAAATAATTAAATATATAAATATATATAATAAACAAATTTTAAATGTAAACTATTAAACTATACTTTATATATAATTGAATAAATAAATACATATATATATATATAAATAAATAAACAAATTATAACAATAATTGAATGAATTATAGAAATTACTATACAAGTTATAGTACATAACTTCCGTATCTTCCTGTGCTGCACGGCCGTGCTGTCCGCAGACAGCTGACTCCTCTCCTGTGGCTGGCGACAGATCCTTTACTCCCTACTGGTGCCACTGAAGTGGTGGACGCAGCCCTGGAAGGCCCTACCTACCTCAGTGCTGCACTGGTTCCTGAGCTGGTCGGTAGGTCCGTCCAGACTACCAGGGCATTGGTTGTTCCAACCCACATACACCCCTATGTCCGGATCTCCCGGCAAGGATATAACGCCCCTGAGTAGGGCATGGCGTCCCGTATGCGCCGTCACATTAATGTTGCCTCCGTCTCCCCGGCAGGGGAAGTAATTAACATGCCCCAGGCAGTACCCTCCCAGGACTGCCGACCCATTGACTCCCCGACAGGGGAAGTAAATAACATGCCCCAGGCAGTACCCTCCCAGGACTGCCGACCCTCTGACTCCCCGGCAGGGGAAGTACATAACATGCCCCAGGCAGTACCTTCCCAGGACTGCCGACCCACGAACTCCCCGGCAGGGGAAGTAAATAACATGCCCCAGGCAGTACCCTCCCGGGCCTGCCGACCCACTGCCTTCCCAGACTCCAATCGACCCCCGAGCCTCGGGGAGATGCACATGCAGAGGCAGCGATCCGCTAGACGGACTGAGCCAGACTCCTCGTGGACTCTTCCAGAGTCGTCCGCGGAGTACGAGGCGGCTAACACCTTTGAGTCTGAGGATGAAAATGATGATGATTATGTGAGCAGTGGGCACATGGCGCTCCATGACGACGCCAACCCTAGGTCCCAGGGTAAAACCTTATTGGACTCTTGTGGAGTACCATTTTTCGATCAGGAGGTGATTGGCCACCCACACTCCGGTGACTGGGCACCTCTACCTGAGGTGATCCAATAGATCGAATGCTGGACCCGGAGATCGATCGGTATGCTAACCGGACAAGTTGAGGGTGGAATACTCACCCTTTCATTACCAAATACGGTGGTGCTCACTCCAGAGGTGGATCCCATAATCATTCAGTATTCCAGGAAGGGAATAGAGAGGGCCTTTGGGACCTCACAGTACTGGGTCTTAGATCTCTGGACCTATCACCTAACCCTACGCCTTAGTGAGCAGGCTACCGCCTCTGTAAGCCGGTTGACCTAGCACAATGGGATCACGCTAATTGATGATATCTTTAAGACGGTAGGACAAATGGAGTTATATTACCAGGCGTATACCTGGTTCACCATCCCATTCGGTTTTTCAAACCTAAACACCGTCCTAATGGACAACAGGTTGCTAGACCTTGGACCAAACAGCCGATAGTAGAGATGGACCCGCTCTCTTTGAACTTCCTCAACAACATCTTCCCGATCAGGAAGAAGAAAGGCGGTTTTTCGTCCGGTGGGAGCTTGAGAAATCTCACCAACTTACTGCCCTGTGGAACAAGGGTGAGGTTGAACATCTACTTGAACGACCTACTTCTAATGACTGGTTCCCCTCGCCTAGCGAGCGAACACGCCTCCTGGATGGTCGGATCGCTTCGCGATCTGGGACTCCTCATAGATCACGAACACCTATTATCTCCCCATTTCAGGAGATAGAGTTTTTGGGGTTCTTGGTGGACACCAACCGAGCGATCCTTCGGCTACCCATACCCAATTAGCCGCCATCCGCAAAGACATCAGTATCATGCTGGGCAGCAGCGGGTGTCCTTACGCGGACTGACTCGCTTAGTCGGCCTGTCCCGGTGTCAATCCAGGCTACTCTCCAGCCCCTCTTCACTGTCGAACCCTCCAGAGACTCGAGACTCTACATCTTCGCTAGGGGCTTCGCTATACAAACTAAGTGAAGCCATGGTGGACCTACGGTAGTGGTTACATCATGCCGTCAAACGGAACGGCGAGACATTTTCAACTCCTCACCGGATTTCGTCATAGGGTCGCATACCAGCCGCCTCGGCTGGGGTGCTCGGTGCAGTCCCTCGTCCTCCGGTAGGACGTGGTCCGCAGAGAACCCTCGGCTGCACATCAACACGTACACCCCTGACGGCCTTTTTTTGCCATCGGAAGTCTGTTGCCACGCACGTCCATCTGCTGTGTGCTATTGCGCTCGGACAACGTACCCGCAGTCCGGTACATCGATCGCTTGGTGGGCCCCTGATCCAGAATCCTAGCGGATCTAGTAAGACTTCGGGCACTTCTGCCTGGAATGCAACATCGTCCTGATTGCGGGATATGCCACAGACTATCCCTATAGGGTGGCAGATTGGATTCTCGTTACCTGACCGATTCCAACGATTGGCGACCGCACCGGTCAGGGTCCCTGATCCTCGCTCACTTCGCGGATCCTTCTCTATGGACCTGTTCGCTCCCCGTATCAACCACCAGTTTCCGCGCTCTTACAACCGGAGGCCGGATCCGGAGGCGCACCATGTGGACGCCCTCCACCAAACGTGGTCACAGGGGACACATTACGCGTTCCCCTGTTCCCGGTGACCCTCAGGGTCCTCCTTCACTTAGCGAGCCGGAGGGCATCAGTCGTGCGGTTCACTCCGTGGTGGCCGACACAGCCATGGTTTCCCCTCCTTCTGAGGATGACGGCGGAACTCCCCAGGTTGTTCCCTCATTCCCCCCACCTCCTCGCTGGTCCGAACGGGGATCTGCACCCTCTACTCACGAAGCACATCCTACCTCTCCTCACATGGTTAGTATCGGGGTTCCGGTCGCAGACTACGACCTTTCGGGAACAGCTAGGGAGTCCCTGCCTTGGACTGGGCCTCGGGACTAGATCGGCATCTCGATCTACCTGGGGACTCTGGGTTACTTGGTGTGATCAACGACGGGTCGACCCCGTTCAAGCGCCAGGGTCTGTAATAGCCAATTATCTGGCGGACTCTTTGGATCCGTTGGTGTGTCAATTTTGAAGGCGTTAAGTTTAAATCGCCCAATGTACCAGCACACTTGGGATTTTTCCAAGGTCATGATCATGTTCTCGGGCTGGGGGACGTTGACACTCTGTTTTGAGGTTACTGTCTTTCGAGCTTACTGTCTTCTTGTGTCTGATTTCCATCATCGTGGGTCAGACGTCAAGGCTTTGGACATATCCAGGCGTCATTCCTCGCCTCAGAGACTCAAGTCTTTTTCCGTCGTGCGTTGGACCAGACGGTACTTCGATCGGTTTTCTACCTGTTCTTCCCCGCACATCCACAACTGTAGGTGGTCCGCTGTCTACAGACTTATATGTCCTTGACATCCTCGCTGCGATCTTCGCAAGTCTTTCAACTCCTCGTTTCCTACGTTAATCCTCTCTTCCCGGTTTCCTCTGTGAATTACTATAGCGGCGGACTGTTGTCAGCGACCGCTTTTCCGCCAATCCCGCTTTGAACAGGAGGTACACATATCTATGTCAGTGTTGTGGATTATTTTGATTGTTATTGGTCATATGCATTGTTATAGCTTTGAACTTGCATAAGATATGAGCCTCCTGTCTGATGTATAATTCGAGATTTTCCTAGCTTGTGACGGAAAATATTAATTATATGAAGACAGGAGGCGAGTATCTTCCCTCCAACCCAACCCTGTCACGAGGTTGTCTCTCTCTCGTTCTAGACTGATGAACCACGCACCCTGCAAGTCGGAGGCTGGTACGCCCCGGGAGTTTGTTTTCACTATCCCCGTTGGGATTGCTGTACGTTTCGATCCATGGGTTTAGTTCACCGCAGATGGAGGTTTCTACTGCGTTCCAGATCCGGAGTCGGGATGCCGTTGACTGAATCCGTTGGTCCATGTTCCTGAGGACAACTGACCGGTCGGCTCCGAATGGTTTGGCTTTCCTATAGTCCCCGTTGGGATGAAGTTGGTCCGGATGAAGTTGGTCCGTGTTGGCCTTGTCCTTTCGTTTCCTCCAGATTCGGATGTTGTGTTCCGGTCGGAAGGTTCCCGGCAGCCGCGGAGATGTCTAATTGGACTTTCGGTTCCTGTTTACACTAATTCGCATGAAGAAAGAGGAATAGGTTACCTCAGACAGTCCCTTATATAGGCTACGGTCTGGGAGGGGCTACACTGGCCCAGGGACTGCTGGGAAGGGTAGTTCTTTGAATTTTTAAGTTACAATAAATGTTTACTGTATTTCTGCTATGGGCATTATTAAAGAAAGATAATGCATGCATAAGATACTCGCCTCCTGTCTTCATATAATTAATATTTTCCGTCACAAGCTAGGAAAATCTCGAATTATATGCATATTCTTATCAGAAATGGGTTTAATGGGTTCCTATGTATATTTATAAACAATATTCCACCCATAATCCCCATGTAGAAAAATAATTATATGCATATTCATATCATAAATGGTTTTAATATATTCCTATGTATATTTAGAAACAATTTTCCACCCATAATCCCCATGTCAAAAATAATTATATGCATAATTATATCAGAAATGGGTTCCTATATATATTTATAAACAATATTCCACCCATAATCCCCATGTAGAAAAATAATTATATGCACATTATCAGTAATGGGTTAAATATGTTCATTGTCGGGAGTTAAAGCGGGGGTTCACCCGTACATGACACTTTTTCCCCTTAGATGGATGCTCGTTTTGTCTCGGGGAATCGGCTAGTTGTTTTAAAATATGAGCTGTACTTACCGTTTACGAGATGCATCTTCTCCGCCGCTTCCGGGTATGGGCTACGGGACTGGGCGTTCCTATTTTGATTGACAGTCTTCCGAGAGGCTTCCGACGGTCGCATCCATCGCGTCACGATTTTCCGAAAGAAGCCGAACGTCGGTGCGCAGGCGCAGTATAGAGCCGCACCGACGTTCGGCTTCTTTCGGCTACTAGTGACGCGATGGATGCGACCGTCGGAAGCCTCTCGGAAGACTGTCAATCAAGAAGGAACGCCCGCTCCCGAAGACCCATACCCGGAAGCGACGGAGAAGATGCATCTCGAAAACGGTAAGTACAGCTCATATTTTAAAACAACTAGCCGATTCCCCTAGACAAAACGAGCATCCATCTAGCATCCATCTAAGGGGAAAAATTGTTTTATGGGTGAACTCCCGCTTTAACATGATATTCCTCCCATAAACCCCATGAGAAATTATAATTCTACCCATATTCCTATCAAAAACAGGTCAAATTAAATTGTTCCTTTATTTCTGTATAATTTACTATAATCCTGTTGTTCAGCTGCATAAAAAAACAGCAAGTGAACAGTTAAACATTAGCAACTGCTTCTTGCAACATTGTATTAAGCACAGCAAGCAAGAATAACATATTTTGAGAAACAACAGAATCATTACCATATATATGTGTATACAGTGCACTGACATCTAGTGAGAGTTCTCAGTATTGCAGCCAATAATCCCATCATCCCACTATGCAGTTTAGTACGTCCCCGAAAGAGGTTTCCCCAGAAACCCAGGGACGCATTGGGGAGGGGGGAGGAGCAGCAGTGCAGAGTTCCGATCGCAGCCGAGAGCCAGGGGAAACAGGTTTTGTAGGGGAAACCCATTCTCAACACAACACAGGCTATTCCTTCTCACATGTTATCCTAATTCCTACTCTTCTTATTCCACACACCGAGGAGGAAAACCGTTTAGTACAACCCACTGTGTGCTGTCAGTCTTAGGGCCCGCCTCCCAGTCTGCTCATTGGTTACGAGCTAGCGCCCACTTCTTTTTGCCTAATCATCAGTAGGTTGCCTGTGTTCCACGGGTTTGACGGGAAATGTAGTTCGTAATAATCACAGAGTTACTGAGTATCTGCTCTGCAGCCACTCAGCAAACTACAGGTTCCAGACATAGTCAAACGCTGTGTTTTTTTTTTACATGCGTCCCCCGCCTTACGGATGTGAGAGTGAGAGGCTTGGGGAAGAATTGGTGCTTTAGAGGAATCGTAGTTTGATACCCTGCGTGAGGTAAGGCTAAAACCCTACAGTGAGGATTTATTCATTACTTTCCGGAGAACTTTCTAGATGTCATGTGGGACATGCTACCTCTGAAGTATTTGCATTGTAAAATATGTAATTTACTTGCAATGGGGATTGGTAGGGGAAGGTGAACATCTGTTTGGAATTTTTGTTTTTATCTCAAATTAAAGTATAAGTAAATTCTAAAAATATATATTCTTTTATTTGCTCCGTTAAAATGGTTTTGTACCCAAAAACAAAAATGTAATATATTGTGTGGATATTCTAAAGCAGCCTATCCCAACCCTTGAAAAACATGTTGAGGTCTCGGGAAACACCATTTAAGATTAGTCAATCAGGGGTCATTGGAAAAAGGGGTCTTATGTTGGTAGTGGTCAGTGGGAAGAATGCCACCCTTAAAGCGGTTGTATACCCCAAAAAACAAACAAAAAAAACCCTGCAAGGCAAAGGCATAATGAGCTAGTATGACTAGCATACTAGCTCATTATCAATTACTTACCTTAGATCGAAGCCCCCGCAGTGGTCCTCGGACAAGTCCTCTGTCGCCGCCATGATACCGGCGTGACTTCCGAAGCGGAAAAAAAAATTCACTGATCTCATGCTTTCAGCCGCGGCTTTGTTTACTTCTGTGATGTCATAACGTTGCGCCTGGGCTTCCGACAGTCATAGAGATGACTGGTGATCACCTGGTTACCGGAAATCTCTATCCTCCTCATCCGGCGGCGGCCAATTCGTTCTCCGGGTCTCCGATGGCACAGGAGAGCCTGGAGAAGCATCGGATGGCGGCGGGAGGGCCTGCCAGCACTCGGCCTCTTCGCCGTGACGGCCGTTTCTGCACTCACCCCTTCTGCGGCTTCCTCGGCTTCTCCTCCCGGCCAACCTGATCCGTCTCCTATCCTGATTGGCCGGGGGGAGAGCCTGGAAAACAATAGCGAATATTCAAGCCCAACCTTTTCAAGACAATTAGAGCCTCAGGCTCTAATTAGGCTTGAAAGAAAAAACTCATGCAAACATAAGAGTCCAGTGCCCCTGCGCACCTAATGGACTGGCTCCTCCTGGTAAGATCCCTTTCACATGGAGTAGACTCTTTCAAGCAGAACTGCCTGCTCAGCGTGGTATCCCCGCTGAACAGGCGGATGATAGGTCTGCTTATGCAGAGCGGACACAGCTCGCTGTTCTCTATGTGGCGGTTGGATGGAAATGGACTGCCTGTGCATTTCCATCCGATCCAAAATGCTAGATGGATGGGGAATGGGAACACCTGTGCATCCCCATGTGTGTAAAAATGGTCCTCCATGGGTGTACAATTTAGTATGCCACATGTGAATGATTCTTTAGTAGTAATTGAGCAGGAGTTTCATGAGTTATGTTGTGTTTATGTGCACTATTAAAGCAGTTGTATGCCCTGACCAAAATAAAACCTATAAGGCAAGGGCTGGAATGCACCGCATAATAACTCAATATGAAATACTTATCTTAGAAGCGCCTGCACTGCCTCCTATTCACAGCTGAGGTAGCCGACATGTCCCCTTGGCATTTCTTCCAGCTTCGTGGCTCCGGCGTTGTGACCTTTGGCGTGCATGCGCTGCTCATGTCAGCATGCACGGTGAATATGTCCTAATCCGTACAGGTTTAGGACCATTTGACCTACAGGTAAGCCTTCTTAAAGTGGAGGTTCCGCTGATTTTTTTTTTTTAAGTCAGCAGCTACAAATACGGCAGCTGCTGCCTTGTAAAAATTGGACACTTACCTGTCCAGCGTGCCCGTGATGTCACCAGCCGAGGCACCCCCCTCCCCCCTGAAAGGTGCCGAATGTGTCACTGGAGCGGGGGAGGGATCCAAAAAGCGGAGGTTCACTTTTTGTGTGAAACTCCGCTTTAAAGGCTTACCTGTAGGTAAAAATGTGCAAGAGGAGGATACAACCACTGATTTTAGTGTATTTTTAGTGAAAATAGCAATATGATGAACATTTGTGCAATTATTACAGGGCCCAAAAAATCAGCACAGTAAAATGTACAAATATGTATTAACTCAATAGTTTGAGCAGTAATTTTGTAAAATGTGCTGTGTCTATATGTGTTAAAAATTATTTCGGAGATTTTTTTTGCGAATATATTGATTTGATAAACATTTGCGCAAATATCAGTAGCAGCTTTTTAATCTACAGGTCCTATGCTTTCAGAAAATACAGTGGAACCTCGGTTTAAGACTAACTTGGTTTGGTTTGTTTTTTTTTTTTTTTTTTTTATTCTGACTCGGTTTGCGAGTGTTGACTCGTAAGATGAGCAGAATTCAAGCTAAATAGGCCTGCAGTACCTCATTTGGCCTGAGGTACAGGGGCGCAGAAGCTGATCAGAGCCGAAAATAGGCCTGCAGTACCTCATTTGTCCTGAGGTACGGGGGCGCAGGAGCCGAAAAAAAGCCAAATTTTGGCCTGAATTAATGGGGCGCAGGAAACGAGCCGAAGTGGCCTCAGGCTTTTTTAGTGCTCTCTGGTGCCCCCCACCTCTGGCCGCATTCGGTATTGCATCCCATTGAAGTCAATTATTTTCGTTTCCATTGACTTCAATGGGAAACCTCCCTTTGATATGCGAGTACTTTGGATTACGAGCATACTCCTGGAACGGATTATGCTCGTAATCCGAGGTTCAACTGTATATGGTTTGATGGATCTTTAAAGGAGTTGTTAATTAATTTTTTTAAAATAACAAAATGTTATACTTGCCTCCACTGTGCAGTTCGTTTTGCACACAGTGGTCTCGATCCTGGTCTTCTGGGGTCCCTCAGCGGCTGTCGCAGCTCCTTCCCGCAACAACTACACAGACATGCGAGCAAGCTTGCATGGTGTGTAGCTGTTGTGGGCGCGCTCCCGTGATACAGCGGCAGCCATAGCCGCTGCTGTATCACTCGGCACACCGCGTCATTGGATGTGATTGACAGCAGCACCAGCCAATGGCTGTGCTGCTTTCAATCCATCCACTGCAGCCAATCAACGGCCGGGCTTCGACTCGAGGAGGATGACGGGGGCGAGCACGGGACTTTCGAAGGGTCAGGTAAGTAAAATGTGGGCCCGGGGGGGGCGGCATCATCTAATGTTTTTTCACCTTAATGCATAGAATGCATTAAGGTAAAAACATGTTTACCTTTACAATCCCTTTTTACAAAGTGTGAGAGCTGTAATGGAACAATGAAAACCTGTAGATTTTTAGAAAAATTTGGTTATTTACATTTTTGCGTACGTTCAGTTTTCACCATTTTGCTAAATATGTGTTATTAACTCAATACAGGGTAAGCTTTTATATTTAGTAGGAATTTTGTAAAATGTGCTGTGTTTATCTGCTAATAATGATTTGTGTATTTTTCCGGAAAATTTTATTTTGATGAACATTTGGGCAAATATCATTGTGCCCTGAAAATCAGTAGCACCATATTTGTATTCTTCTGGTCATGTGCTTTCGGAAACGTTATGGTTGGGGTCTTTAACAAACTCTGAAAGCTGTAGGAAAAATAAAAAAGGAATGGAAATTTTATTAAAAATGGAGAACAGGGCCAGGCAGCGAAAGGATTAACGCTATTTCTGAAAGCATTCTTAAAGCGGTAGTTCACCCCCCCCCCCCCCGACCCATTTTACCATCGAGACAGGCATTGTAGCGTGAGCTACAGTATGCCTGTCCCGATTTTTTTAACCCCGTACTCACCTTGTAGTCGTCCATCGTAGATTCCGGCTCCCGCGGGGAATGGGCGTGCCTATGGAGAGGGAGGATGATTGACGGCCGGCCCTGGCACGTCACTCTCCCGAAGACAGCCGGAGTAGGTCTCGGCTCTTCACGGCGCCTGCGCACAGGCTATGCGCACGCGTCGTGAAGACCAAGCCTATTTCGGCTATTTCCGGAGAAGCGTGACGCGCCAGAGCCGGCCGTCAATCATCCTCCGTCTCCATAGGCACGCCCATTCCCCGGAATCTTCGATGGACGACTACAAGGTGAGTACGGCGGTAAAAAATTCGGGACAGGCATACTGTAGCTCGCGCTACAATGCCTGATCTTAAGGTAAAATAAAAAAAAAAAAAATTTTTCCCGTCGATAGGGTGAACCCCCGCTTTAAGCAGGCCATACACGGTCGAATTTCGAACAAATTTTCGTTTCAAAATCAGAAAGTTAATTTTTTTTTGTGATCCGATGATGCCACCATTGATTTTCGAAAATTCGGCCGACCAAACCTTCATGTTGCCGGGAATATTCGTTTCTCTCCGGGAATATTCTTTTCTTGCACATGCGCATTTTTTTTTCTATTACATTTCTCGCACGATACTCCTATCATTGATCAGAAAATCGTTCGTTTTTCAAAAAATTTCCAACATGTTGGATTTCTCAAATTTGTTTGTCGCATGAAAATCGGCTGTTGCTGCAGCCCACTAACGGTGCGAAATTTGTACGAAAATTCTTTGATATGATTTTCGAAATAATTTTTTTTAGTTTACAGCATTTTTTTTTACACCTGCTTTTGTACTGTACATATAGTTTAACCACTTCAATACAGGGCTTCTATACCCTCCTCAATACTGGGCCTATTCTGGCACTTCTCTCTTACATGTACAAATCATCATCCTTTTGCTAGAAAATTACTCAGAACCCCCAAATATTATAAATGTTTTTTTAGCAGACGCCCTAGGGAATAAAATGACGGTCATTGCAACTTTTTGTCTTACGGTATTTGCGCAATAATTTTTCAAACACTTTTTTTTTGGAGAAAAAAAATGGTTTCATGAATTAAATAACAAAACAGTAAAGTTAGCCGAATTTTTTTGTAAAATATGAAAGATGATGTTACACCGAGTAAATAGATACCTAACATGTCACACTTTAAAATTGCGCACACTCATGGAATGGCGCCAAACTTCGGTACTTAAAAATCTCCATAGGCGACGCTTTGAATTTTTTTACAGGCTACCAGTTT
Source organism: Rana temporaria (assembly GCF_905171775.1). NCBI lineage: Eukaryota > Metazoa > Chordata > Amphibia > Anura > Ranidae > Rana > Rana temporaria. The sequence continues at coordinate 332,064,647 of NC_053492.1, read as the reverse complement.
GGAGTTACAGAGGAGATCTAGTGCTAGAATTGTTGCTGCCACTTTACCGCACGCGGCGATACCTCACATATGTGGTTAGAACTGTGTTTACATATGTGGGCGGGGCTTGCGTGTGCGTTCGCTTCTGAGCGTGAGCTACCGGGGACAGTGACGTTAATTTTTTTTTAGTATCATTTTTTTAAAAAAAAAATCCTTTACAAACCCTTTAAGAAATTTTTCCCCTAATCGTCTTTTTTAGGACAGTCACCGGAGAGACCTTGGCTTCTCAGCCCTCTTTAAATTTCCTCCTTCCCCGCTGGCTCCTCAATTATTTGATTTCCCCAGAGGGTAGACCCCACAGGGAGAACCGGAACCAGAAAAGCCAGGATGCTTAGACTAAAAAGTCCTAGAAAGGGGCAGTCCTCTTCGGACTTTGACCAGCAGGCTTACCTGATCCAGCAATCCGAGAAAAGCGCGCGGGGGGGGAGCCCATTTTTCAACACCAAGGGCAGTGTAAGGAGTCGCAGTCTCCGCACAAGCAGTCTCCGAGCCATCCGGCATGGAGAAAGCAGAGATGGTCTTCAATAGCGGCCGCATTAATGGCGGGTGATGTCATTTCCGGTGGAGGGGGTGGGTGCCTCCAACTGACCCGCGGCTTCTGATTCCAGCCACGGGACATTGAAGGGGGACCAGGCGCAGGCTGAAGAGGAGCCACATTGCTGTGGAAGACAGCACAGGCTCCAGTGGCGGCACTGAGAATGTCGGAAGCAGAGGGGAACCAGGCTGCTCCTGCAGAAGCAAGCTCCAGCCCCTCCAAGGTAAGGGGTGGAGCTCCCTTTATCATATCATCACCACCCCCCTTCAGGAGGGGGGAGGAGCAAGAGGGGGGTACTCTTGGTGCCAGAGTGGAGGAACATGGGGCCCCTGGGGAGGGAACCCTGCATGTCTTAAGGCTGCGCCCATGCAGTTAACTGGCAGGGAGGGGGTTTGCTGGGAAATTGCATTTTGTTAACTGCTCTGTTTATGTCTTTCAGGGCAAAATAACGGACAAACCCAGACCCCCCTCATAGCTCAAAGAGGAGGTGCCCCTTGTGTAAAGCTACACATAGGGACTCCTAGGGGGAAACTTTATGCAAGGAATGTAGTGACAAATTAATGCAGGAGCATTCTACTTAACAGGGTAGTAAGTTAGCAGCCTAAGTTGAAGAGCTTTCTAACACCTTTCAATCATTTAAAACTTTTTTTGTGGGTATTCGGATCCCACAGCCTCAGACTGCTCCTCTGCCAGTTCCGCAGGTAGCATTACCAAAAACTAGTGCAGGCCCTCCAGAAACCTGAAGTGTAAACAGAAAAATCGGTGCTACAACACATAGATATCAGAGCTCCCGGGTGCTCGATTCAGTCATTGGCCGAGTAGAGTAATGTAGGAAAAATGATCCGCACTCTTCAAAAGCCATAGTACACAAACGCAGATAAAAACAGTTGACGCGTTTCAGCCTATAAGACCTTAGTCATAACCCTCCAGAAACCTCAAGGTAGGAGGCCAAGAAGCAGCCAGATAGTGCAGCCTCTGGCTCCCAGGAATCAGAAGTGGAAGCTCTGGAAGGGGATTTCAGGGAGCCCTCCCGGTACAAGCTTTAACTGGAGGAAGTAGAAAACCTCCTGGAGGCCATTTATACCACCCCAGGTATTCAGTCGGAGAAAAAAACCCTCTCGCTACACAACCAAATGTACCAGGGCCTAGGAGAACAAGAAAATAAAATGTTTCTAGTCCAAGAGGAGGCAATAAAAAAAGGAATGGCAGGACCCAGAAAGGAAACCATTGTTTTCAAGAGCATTAAAAAGAAGATTTCTATTTGCGGAGGATTCTGCATCAGTTTGGAACAAAACCCCTAAACTAGACGCAACGTTCTCCCAAGTCTTGTGGCATACAGACCTAGCCTTCCAAGATATGGGGGCTCTATCTGACACAATAGACAAAAGGATGGACTCCCTCCTAAAGTCTTGGGATTCTACGGTAGGAAGTCTAAAACCAGCAATGGCAGTAACAGTAGTAGCTGGAAACTAAGCGTTCGGATACAGGCTCACATTGAGGAGGGAGCACCAAAAGATCAGATCTTGTCATCATTTCCTATGCTCCTCAGGGGCATTGCTTATATTGCAGATGCATCTGTGGAATCCGTATGGGTGGCGGCAATGTGCTCGGCCTTATCCAACTCTGCAAGAGTCACTTTTTGGACAGTAATATGTATAATGCCTCAAATTGGGAGAAAAAAAAATGTTTTAATTTGTTATTGGACACTTGATATTAACCACTTCCATACCGGGCCATAGTCATATGACGTCCACAGAGGGGATCTCCCATCCCGGATGGTTATCATATGACATCTTGGGCTTTGCAAGGGGATATCTGAATGATGCCTACAGCTAGAGGCATCATTCAGTTGTCATTGTTTTCCGGCAGCGATTCTGCGCACCATAAGAGCGATCAAAGCGGCGGTTCCGCCTCTTGATCGTTCTTAAAGGCGGCGGGAGGGGAGAACCCCCCCCCCTGCCGCCATCCGGTGCTTCTCTGGATTCTCCCATGCCATCGGGGGCCCGGAGAAAGAATCGTCCAGCGCCAGATGGGAAACCTAGAAATGACTGGTGACCAGATGGTCACCAGTCATCTCTATGACCGTCGGAGGCCCGGGCGTGATGTGATGACGTCACGCCGCGATTACGGCTAGTAAGCATGAGATCGTGAATTTTTTTTTTTTTTTTTTTTACAATCTAATGCTTTCCAGCCTGGAAGAGAGATGTGGGGGTCTTATTGACCCCGCATCTCTCCATAAAGAGGACCTGTCACACACACTTCCTATTTCAAGGGATGTTTACATTCCTTGTAATAGGAATAAAAGTGATCAATTTTTTTTTTTTTTTTTTTAAAGTAAAATACAAAAATAAACGCTCTTTAAAAGGATTCTCAGAGAGCATGGAAGAACTTTTCTTGGTTTTCACAAAGGTTCCTTCTCTGCCGGAGAAGCAGCTATCCTCGTGGGCGCCAAGGCTCTAGGAGACCCCTCCATTACTCGCAATTGGTCAAGCACAATATCCTCAGTTGCTGGCTGAGCTCCTGATGTTGGCTGCTGATTAATATCGATAGATCACGGCTGTTGGCTTCCTCAAATCTTTTGGAAGGACTGGAGCAAAGGCATCCAATCCAGAGTCCATGACTACTTTCACATAGTGGGGGGGGGGGGGGGCTCATGTCTGCTGAGGCAGGTGAACTATGGTGGTAAGCCAGGACAAAATGCAGACTGCTATGCTGCAGGTTCCCCTGAATGGACAGCTATATGGTGGTTTTGTGAGTATTCCCTGGTGCCATCATCCACAGACACCAGGGAGGGAGTGTAAACAGGTGGGGGATAAAGCTGTAAGCGGACCTTGATTTTCCCAGGAGTATTACAGCAGGCTTCATCTGGTCAGCAAAGCTACACCATGTAGTCTGCTTCCGCCATTACACCTGATATAACCTTGGCAGCTGACCACAAGGTGGTTACCCTTAGAAGGATGTCTTCTCTTTGGGTATTGCTGTGGGTGTTTTGCATGCCTCCTACAAACACAGGGTGAATTTGCTTTGTGTTCCTGTCCACCATAAGGCTACTTTCAAACTGAGGGACTTTGCAGGGACTATAGCGCTAAAAATAGAGCCTGCAAAGTGCCTTGAAAGACCCTCTTCTATCACTCCAATGTGAAAGCCCGAGGGCTTTCACACTGTAGTGGTGCGCTGGCAGGACACTCAAAGTCATGCTAGCCTCATCTTTGAGGTGCTGTAGGATCGGTGTATACACTGCTTCTAAAGTACTCCTACCCTAATCAATGTACTTTTAATTGGGTAATACCCCACCCCTTGGCTGAACTAGAAACATAAAATGTGGATCCTGCAACATTTAAATGACAGGCTCCTGGGTGTAACCTCCATACTCCATACAAGGGTTGCATTGACAAACTTGTGTTTTAATCATTGCTCGTTAATGCCTGCAGGTGTTGGTCTTCTGATCAGGGCTGTGGAGTCGGTAGATAAATGTTCCGACTCCTCAGTTTTATGTACTCCCGACTCCGACTCCCTGACTCCGACTCCTCTGTATTAATATGCAAATGTATTTTATACATTCCTTGAGGGAAAGAAACGCAACCTACCACAGGACTACTGGCTGGGAAGCCAACAGTCTACTGTATTGCACAGTTTAAGCAAAAGACAAACACAATGAAAACAATCAAGTGGCTGGATAGTAGCAGCAGGCATAAACATCAGGAACAGGATTTTTACCAGTTCAAAAATACAAACCACATTATTTGGTTGTTTTAGAACAAAAACAAAGCTTATCTATAATGAACCAAAAACAAAATCTGTAAAACCTAGAAATGGTTTATATTAATCTTGAAATGTAGTTCTAGGCTTAGCAAATGCAAATCAATTCAATGTCGAGTTCTAAGGAAGAGAATTGCCTCTGCCAGATCCTCTTTCATAGAGGCTCTTAAGTCAGACTTTATTATTTTTAGGGCTGAAAATAATCTTTCGACACTGACTTGGGTGGGTGGCATTGCAGTAACTATTCTGGCCACATCACTAACGATCTCTGGATAAACAAGGATGGCTTCTTCAACAGTAAGTTTTGATGAGCGATCATACTTTTCAACTTCTTTTAGTGCTTTATAAAACTCTTGTTGGAATTTTTTTATTTGGACACTTACTGGTTCTCTAACATGCGTTCCCTGTAAAAGCAGAACACAACAGTATGGAAAGTATAGGTATTACAGCTCCTAATTGTGCGTTGCGTGCCATATAGTGAAGCACATGAAAAGCATGCTTCTTCACGGTCACTTAACGTGTTCGTTTTACGGTTTAGTGAGGCACTGCATGCATTGCTCTTTATTCTTACAGTAGAGAAGTCATTAATTATAACTTTTTGTGAATTGGGACATTTAAACTTGCTTTTTTTTTTTTTTTAATTCCAATCTAAATTTAGTAGGAGTCGGTGCATTGTTTGCCGACTCCGACTCCAGGTACCCAAAATTTCCCCCGACTCCGACTCCACAGCCCTGCTTCTGATTGCTCTAGTTGCACACTTCAGGGCTTATCCAAAGGTGTCAGAAGCTTTCATGTATCACTAGATTTGGGTTTGTTGGGCCCCTTTCACACAGGGCGGATCAGTTATGATCCACCCCGTGCATCTCCGCTTGCTCAGCAGGGATCGCTCAGTTGATCCCCGCTGAGCGGGCGGATGACAGGGCGGTCCCCGCACACTGTGCAGGGACCGCGCTGTCTTTTCTCCGCTCTCCCCTATGGGGGGACCGGATGAACAGGGACCGCCTGTCCTTGTTCATCCGATCCGCCAGACGGATGGAAAAGTAGGTTTTTCCTCCGTCACACTTTGGCGGATTGGAGCGGGTCTGATGTCAGCGGGCATGTCACCGCTAACATCCGCGGCTCCATAGAGGAGCACGGAGCGCCCGTTCAGGTCCGCCTAAAAAACTGGCAGGCGGACCTGAACGGGCCTCCCGTGTGAAAAAACCCTTAGGAGCTGGGAGGCTTTGTCTCCCAACTTAGTGTGGGCTGTATAAAGCAATTTGCTGTACACTTGATTGCTGTACACTTTTTTTCTCAAGACGTCTTCCAGGATGGCACCCTGAGAGATGACTGGCTCCATCTGACAGGAAACGCAATAAAAAAAGAGATTAAAAACCCCGCCCCTTCCTGTGCTCCTCAGTTCTTGATTGTTTCCCCACAGCGAAACGGTTTATTATTTTTCCTGACCTAAGGCCTGGGGCGGGTGGTCCCCCCCCCCCCCCCCCCCGGGGAGCTGGATCACAGGCACTGGGTAGTCTTTGGGTCTAGGCGGATTGTCCCTCCTTGGGGTTCCCTTCTTAGTCAGATAGGCCTCACTGAGTGAGCCGGAAAAACCCCCCTGAGTGCTGGGGTCTCCTTGGGATAAGTGGCTATCCTGGAGCACCAGTGGGCTAGATTCCTCTCTCTCTCCTAGGTCTCCCCCCCCTACCTTGGAGGTCTGTGGGGCAGGCTCTCTCCGGTGGTTCCTGGCATCTGTGGTGGTGAGGCGAGATGCGAATCCCCGTTTGAATTTGGCGCCAATTTCGGCCTCCGGAGGAGTCGGCCGGCGTTTACCGATGACGTCACGCGCGTGTCATTTTCGGATGGCAGCCTCCATCGCTTCAGCACGCCAGTCGAGCGCTCACCGGAGACGCAGGCACACGCAGCAGCTGAGAGAGAGAGGTGCCCCTATCCTCCCTCTTCATGGAACGGGAGGACCGGCCACTGTTAGGCCCAGCTGCGGAGGGGGCCACTGGGGGTGAGCCTTCCTTTTTTTGAGGAGGGTGTATGGCGGGCTGGGACCCGGGTGTTTTTCCCCTGCTGTTTTTGTGTGCATTACTGTGTATTCCTTCTTTTCCTAGGAGATGTCATTGCCCAGGGGGATGTTAGTCGTGCTTCTAAGAGTACTACTAAATCTCAAAGATGTGGCTATTGCAATGATAAGCTACCTTCAGAGCACTCTAGGCCCTTTTGTACCAGGTGCATTCAGAAATTAACAGGAAAAGAGACCTCTCTCATTATGAAGGATTTTCTTGAGGTGCAGACACAGATGCTTTCTACTCTTAAGGATTTTCAGTTATCCCTTAAGAGTAGGGAGCCGGAACCCCCCACTGCAGGGCCCTCCTCTCAGGGTTCCTCCTCTTCTTATTTTTTTAGGGTCCGCCAGGAATCCCTAGGATCCCTAGTCTCAGATTCAGAGGGATCAGAGATTCCCCCTCCAGAAGAGGTTTTGGCAGATGGCCAGGCGGAGGAAGAGGAGGATACTAGGACAGGCAAATACATGTTTTCTGCAGACGAGATGGAGGGTCTCCTGGAGGCAATTTATGCCTCTGAGGGGATCCCACTGCCAGCGGAACAGATGTCCACACAGGATAGATTGTACCGAGGGTTAATTAAGTCTCAGTTTAAAACCATTCCGATACATCAGTCCCTTAAGGACATCATTCTTAGGGAGTGGGCCGATCCAGAAAAAAGGCTGTTCATGTATAAAACCTGGAAGCGGCGTTGTCCCTTTAAAGAAGAAGAGGTGTAAGTTCTTTAAGATACCTAAATTAGACGCCCCCCTTGCACAGGTCTCCAAGCAGTCGGACCTTTCCTTTGAGGACGCAGGCAACTTGAAGGATTCTATGGATCGGCCTCGGTCTGCATTGCGAGGAATGCAGATTCTTGGATCTCCAAGTTGATGGAACATGTGTCCCAGGTTCCAGATTCCAAGGGAATTTTGGAGTCTCTACAACTTACAGGGAGCGCAGTAGCTTATGTAGCGGATGCAGCGATAGAGACGGTCCGTTCTACCACAAAGACGGGAGCCCTGATCAATTCTGCTCGGAGAGCAGTATGGGTCAAGATGTGGAATGGGGATCTTATGTCCAAGAACCGCCTGTGTAGCCTTCCTTTTGAGGGCTCCCTTCTTTTTGGTACAGACCTGGACCAAGCCTTGACTAGGTCCTCGGATAAGGGGGTACGTTTTCCCTCCAAGCCTAGACAGAGCAAGAAAATACTTTTTTGTGGCCCCCGGGGTGGACTCGGAGGTAGGAGCCGTCCTTCAGAGAAGAGGCCCCCGAACAATAGACGCTGGGGTGGTGGGAAGGACAAGCCTAAAGGGGGTATCCTTTTTTCCAACACTAAACCCAACGACAAGGAGTCCAAATGACGTGAAGTCAGGGGAAGACTCTCCCAATTCCTTCCCAGGTGGGAGAGTATTACACAGAGCCCCCAAATTCTTCAGATTGTAAGGGAGGGTTACAAGCTAGAATTCAGTCAGCTTCCCCCTCCTAAAGGTATTCTGACTCACTTACACAGAGACCCCCTCAAATCGGCAGGCCTTCTGCGAAACGTCGCAGAGCTCGCACAACAGGGGGTTATAGTTCCAGTCCCTGTGAATCAGAGAGGTTTGGGAGTCTACTCCCATATCTTCGTGGTCCCAAAGTCATCAGGGAAGTTTCGGTTGATTATCAATCTGAGACCCCTGAATACCTCTCTCCTCCACAAAAGGTTTCGAATGGAGAATTTTTACAGCCTCAGGAGGCTTCTACTGAGGGAGGTATTCATGGTTGCCATAGATTTAAGAGACGCGTACCTCCATGTCCCAATTTTTTCGGGTCATCAGAGGTTCCTCAGGTTCGCGATCGCTTCCGCCCAGGGAGTGCAGCATTGGCAATTTGCTGCCCTCCCTTTCGGACTTGCCTCCAGTCCAAGGGTCTTTACCAAGGGCCTGGCGGAGGCGATCGCGTTCCTATACTTGCAAGGGATAGCGTTGGTCCCCTATCTCGACGACCTGTTACTGTACAATCAGAGTCGAGATCTCCTTCTTTCGGACCTGGCCACAGTCATGACTACCCTGGATTCCTTGGGTTGGATTATCAACAAGGAGAAGTCCTCACTCCTTCCAGAGCAGTGGAAGCTTTAAGGTTTCTGATAGACTCCCTGGAGAGGAAGCTCTTTTTGCCCGAAGACAAGATTCAGGTTCTCGTGACAGTGGTCAGGTCGACGATGGAGAAAGCAGAGTCTTCCTTTAGGGACATCACAAGGGTACTGGGTCTAATGACTTCCGGTATCCCGGCGGTCCCGTGGGCACAGCTCCACTCCAGACCCCTTCAGTCCTTCCTCCTTTCCTCTTGGGACGGAAAAAGAGAATCCCTAGATGTCAGGGTCAGCATTCCAGATCCAGTGAAGCTCTCACTAGGCTGGTGGCTCCTCCCACAGAACCTACAGTTGGGTCTTTTATGGAGTCAGACCGATCCATTCAGGATCACCACAGACTCCAGTGCCTGGGGGTGGGGAGCTCATTTGGACGAGCTCCGTGCCCAGGGTTCCAGGAGCCAACAACAGAGGGGGGCCTCTTCAAACTACCGCAAGCTGTTAGCGGTTGGAGAAGCTCTAAAGGCATTCGAGGAAAGAATTTTGGGCCAGGAGGTCCAAATACTTTCCGACAATGCAACCACGGTAGCCTTTCTCAATCATCAGGGAGGCACTAGATCCCGCACCCTTCTGGAGTTGTCGCTAGAGATCCTGGGCTGGGCAGAGCTGAGGATTCCCTCTCTTTCGGCAGTACACCTGAAAGTGACCCTCAATTTGGAGGCAGACTATTTGAGTCGCCATCCCATTCTCCAGGGGGAATGGGAACTGAATGCAGAAGTTTTTAGTCTGATCTGTCAGCACTTTGGCAGCCCAGAAGTGGATCTCTTCCGCCCTGTTCGGGCGGATCTTCTCCGGCAGAGTCAGGTCTATCACCCAGACCCTGGCTTCTTCAAGCTGACGGCCTGGTGCTTGAGAGGCGGAGCCTGAGGGAGAAGGGCTGCTCCGAGAAGGTCATTGACACGCTTCTGGCCAGTAGGAAAGTAGGCACTAGGCGTATTTATACCAAGACCTGGGGGGTCTTCTCTCGTTGGTGTTCGGCGAGACAAGTATCCCAACAGGAGACTTCGGCCATCCTAGAGTTTCTCCAGGATGGAGTGGACCAGGGGCTAGCCTCTAGGAATCTTAAAGTCCAAGTGGCAGCCTTGTCGTAGCCCTGGATCCCCTTATTAATAGGTTCCTAACAGCCAGAGATAGGTTGTCCCCAGTTCAGGTATCTAGGGTTCCGCCCTGGGATCTTTCGATTGTTTTGGATCAGTTGACCAAGGCTCCGTTTGAGCCAAGTGGTAGTATTTCTATTAAGCTTCTTACCTTGAAGTTTGCCTTCCTCTTGGCAGTCACGACGGCCAAGAGGATAGGTGATATACAGGCGCTCTCTATTAAAGAGACATTTTTTCGTTTGTTTGAGGACAGGGTTGTCCTAAGCCAAGACCCCCTGTACCTTCCTAAGGTAGTGACCAAGTTTCACAGGTCACAGGAGATAGTTCTCCCTTTTTGTTCAAATCCCCGAAATGAAAAGGAAGTTTCCTTTCATTGTCTGGATGTTAGACGTTGTCTATTGGTTTATTTAGAGAGGGTTAGTGAGTTTAGACACTCTACCCATCTATTGGTTAATTTTTCAGGCCAGAAAAGAGGCCATCAGGCCTCCAAGGCCTCCATTTCTAGGTGGATTAGGCAGACGATTTCCCTAGCCAATATCCAAGCAGGTAAAGCTGTCCCTAATATTAAGGCACACTCCACACCCTCACTAGCAACCTCCTGGGCAGAAAGGGCCGGAGCTTCAGTGGAGCAAATCTGCAGAGCGGCGACGTGGTCAAGTCAGAACACGTTCCTAAGACATTATAGAGTTGAACTACTGTCACCTCAGGACTTGGTATTTGGTAGAAAGGTCCTACAAGCAGTGGTCCCGCCCTAAGGTAGGCCTGAAGCTACTTGCTTCTCCCTCCAGGGTGCCGTCCTGGAAGACGTCTTGAGAAATGACCAGTTACACTTACCGGTAGCTGTATTTCTAGTAGTCTTACAGGACGGCAGGCCTACTTCCCACCCTTGTGATACATTATTGGTTTGTATTTTTTGTGTTTTTTTTTTTTTTTTTTCCTGTGCACTGGGGGTGCATACTTTATCTCAAACTGAGGAGCACGGGAAGGGGCGGGGTTTTTAATCTCTTTTTTGATTGTGTTTCCTGTCAGGTGGAGCCAGTCATCTCTCAGGGTGCCGTCCTGTAAGACTACTAGAAATACAGCTACCGGTAAGTGTAACTGGTCATTTTTTTTTTTTTATAATCACCTTTTTTCCTTTATTATCACAAATTTCAACATAAACATGACACAAACAAAATTACCCTCTTTACATCATAAAACATATTATCCCCCTTCCCCTGGACACACATTGATTGCTGTCTTTCTCCCCCCCCCCCGTCCCCTGACCACGTCACCTGCCACAAGTTGTGGATTGTCCACGTCAACTGGCCACTTCACCTGCCACAAGTTGTGGATTGTCCACTGGCCACGTCACCTGGCCACGTCACCTGCCGCAAGTTGTGGATTGTTCACTTGCCACATCACCTGGCCACGTTACTTGCCACATCACCTGCCACAAGTTGTGGATTGTCCACTTGCCATGTCACCAGGCCACGTTACCTGGCCACATCACCTGCCACAAGTTGTGGATTGTCCACCTGCCATGTCACCTGGCCATGTCACCTGCCACAAGTTGTGGATTGTCCACTGGCCACATCACCTGCCATGTCACCTGGCCACATCACCTGCCACGTCACCTGGCCACAAGTTGTGGATTGTCCACTTGCCACATCACCTGGCCATGTCACCTGCCACAATTTGTGGATTGTCCACTGGCCACGTCACCTGCCACACGTTGTGGATTGCAGGGCTGTGGAGTCGGAGTCGGGGGAAATTTTGGGTACCTGGAGTCGGAGTCGGCAAACAATGCACCGACTCTGACTCCTACTAAATTTAGATTGGAATTAAAAAAAAAATTCCAACAGGAGTTTTATAAAGCACTTAAAGAAGTTGAAAAGTATGATCGCTCATCAAAACTTACTGTTGAAGAAGCCATCCTTGTTTATCCAGAGATCGTTAGTGATGTGGCCAGAATAGTTACTGCAATGCCACCCACCCAAGTCAGTGTCGAAAGATTATTTTCAGCCCTAAGGCTGCATTCACACCTGAGCGTCGGTCGTTCGTTTTTTTGGGCGTTTTTTTCTGGCGTTTTGTCGCGCGTATTTGCGCACAGCGTCGTGCGACGTTTTTGTACTTCGGCGTTTTTTATTTTAGCCAATAGGAAAAATTATCATCTTTTCATCACTTGTTGCTATGTTGGTAGATTTTTTTTAATAATCTGCATGGGCGACAAGTTCTATTTATTAAAGCGACGAAACGCCCGTTGTCACGCTATACGCTCAATTCGCGCGTTTCCCATTACTGTCTATGGGAAAAAAAAACGCTCAAATACGCCCAAACCGCACGATACGCGCGACAAAAAAAGGTCCGGGACTTGTTTGAGCTTCACGCGACAGGCGTTTGGGCGTTCAGGCGTTCAGGTGTGAACAGTCACCATAGGGAATAATGTTAATTCTCCCCTCTGGCGTTTGTGAGCAGTGCGCTTCAGGCGTAAAAACGCCTAGGTGTGAATGGGGCCTAAAAATAATAAAGTCTGACTTAAGAGCCTCTATGAAAGAGGATCTGGCAGAGGCAATTCTCTTCCTTAGAACTCTACATTGAATTGATTTGCATTTGCTAAGCCTATAACTACATTTCAAGATTAATATAAACCATTTCTAGGTTTTACAGATTTTGTTTTTGGTTCATTATAGATAAGCTTTGTTTTTGTTCTAAAACAACCAAATAATGTGGTTTGTATTTTTGAACTGGTAAAGATCCTGTTCCTGATGTTTATGCCTGCTGCTACTATCCAGCCACTTGATTGATTAATATTTTTTTTTTTATAAAACTTTGTTTTCATTGTGTTTGTCTTTTGCTTAAACTGTGCAATACAGTAGACTGTTGGCTTCCCAGCCAGTAGTCCTGTGGTAGGTTGCGTTTCTTTCCCTCAAGGAATGTATAAAATACATTCGCATATTAATACAGAGGAGTCGGAGTCGAGGAGTCGGAGTCGGAAGTACATAAAACTGAGGAGTCGGAGTCGGAACATTTATCTACCGACTCCACAGCCTTGGTGGATTGTCCACAATGCAATGCAAGCAATTCGTTGTTTATGTTTTTTCAATGTTTTTTCATCATTTGCCATCATATTTGACATTTCTAATGTAAAAAAAATAGGTCACCTTTAAAAACGCCTATAAACGATATCGCGGCAAAACGCTGGTACCGCGTTTTGCGTCTGAACCCATTTTTTTGCTTCTGGAAAAACGAGGGTAAACTCAACTGCCTAAAAACGTCAATAAACGAGATTGTGTGCATGGACACATAGGATAACATTGAATGTGTTCAGGGGCAGTTGAAAAAAATGCCTCTGAACTCGAGTTTACCAGCGTCTCGTGTGCATGGGGCCTAAGAGATCTCTTGTATGCTAGAGCTTATTGAGGAGTGATGTGTTGTTTCCATCAACCTTTTCACTTGTTCTGATGTAAAATTATGACCCAACTCCCTTTCCCATTCCCGAATGAAAGAGGGAGTTGTCTGGCTTTGAGCACTCGGCACCAATCTATACATACGAGATAGCATATGGCCTGGCTCTATTACAGGGGTGCCCAACCTTTTGAAAAACGAGGGCCACTAATGCGACTTGGTAACCGGTCGCGGGCCACAATGAGCAGAGCAGGCGGATGACAGGTCCATGTCCACTCTGCATATGCTGAGCGGACACGGACACACTCCACTCTACGGGTCCTCCGATTTGATACGCCCAGACGGAAGGGGATTGATCCCTTCTGTTTTTTTATGCGTATCAGATTGGAGGTAGGCGGGTGTGAATGGAAACAAATCTGTTTACATGGTGAATGGAGGGTCCGATTGATAAGATAACAGTCTTCCATTTAGGTATCGCCTGCTGTTGCTGTCCCAGGCAGAGTGCATTTGGTATCACTCTGCCTGTGATAGGAGCCGGTGTAGTGTCACCGTTTGCTCCCTATCGCAGAATGCAGCCTAAGTCACTTGGCGTCGAACTGCGCATGCGCAATGCGTTCCAACGCCAAATGCGATGCGTTCCAGGGGATTCGCGACACTACCGTTCAGTGAACCCATCACAATTTGTGACGGAAGTGACGAGGAAGCATACACAGAGCGGGGGGGGGAGGGGGGGGGCCGGAGAGAAAGACATACAGATGTAATGAGAACCATACAAAGAGCGGGGGGGGGGGGGGGCGGGAAAAAAAGACATGCAGATATAATGAGAACAATACACGGAGCGGGGGGAGAGATAAAGAGACATGCAGATACAGTATGGTTCTCATTACATCTGTATGTCTTTCTCTCCCGCCCCCCCCGCTCTGTGTATGGTTGTCGTTACATCTGTATGTCTCTTTCTCTCCCGCCCCCCCCGCCGCTCTGTGTATGGTTCCTCGTCACTTCCGTGACAAATTGTGATGGTTCACTGAAGGGTAGTGTCGTAAATCCCCTGGAATGCATCGCATTTGCCGTTGGAACGCATTGCGCATGCGCAGTTGGCCGCCACGTGACTTCCGCAGCATTCTGCGATAGGGAGCAGAATATGACACTGCACCGGCGCTATACAGGAAGCATCAGCTTACACAGCTCTGCTCCACAGACGCTTGCTTTCTCTACCACCGGCATCATTAACAACACAGATTCTCTGGGATGGCGGGTCCGCAACCCATGATCTGGGCATGCCAATCCGCCATCCCCGAGAAGATCTCGGGCCACATCAGAGGGCTCCTTGGGCCACATGTGGCCCCCGGGCCACTGGTTGGGCACCCCTGCTCTAACACACCACTCCTCAAAGACAGTCAGGGTATTTGCTGGCCTAATCTGATATTTCCATTTGTTTAATAAATCCTTCAACTGACAGTATTTCCATTCTACCATTGTTACTTCCCCCCCACTTCTGTACCAATTCTCCCATTTTCCCTTGTGGTGCGATTGCTGCACAGTTTCCCCAGGACTCTAAACTTCCCTTTTCCTCCCCCAGAGGAAACCAAGGGAATCCCCCTAGGGGTGTTATTGGTGATATTGGGGGAGCAAACCTTCCTGTACCATTCATTCTGTCCCATATAGTTAGTGGTGTTTTTGTCAAAGGCGATACATACTCCGACAGCCCCCTATAAGAGGTTGGAATCCAAGGCGCACCCGCCAGATTCCTTCCTGCTAATGTTTTTTCCAAGGGTACCAACAGTTTACTTGCCGAGTCGTGACACCAGTTCATTATACAAACCAGGGCCATGGCTCTATGATTGCTGTACACTTAATCACAGTTAAAGTCCTTGGGGTAGATTTGCGCATTCCTTATGAATGCGCAGCGTAGTTCATATGCGCTACACCGGCGCAATCGTGTGAGGTTACCACCTGATTCAGGATGCCTTTTCGCGTTACTTTGCGCCGGCGTAAGGTAAATTTGAGGGCGCAAGCCTGCGCAAGTGAAAGTGGGTGTGCCCCTATGCAAATGATGGGCTGACCGTTCAGCAGTGGCTTACGCCCGGCGTATCCTCGACGGAGCATGCGCAGATCGATCGCTTCCATGTGAGCATGCGTGCAACTACGCCCGTCCTACTTCCTGGGCTACGCCGACCCACCTGCTTACGCTGAGCACATAAATAGGGGCAGACATGCGCACGTCCTGCGCAAAATTACATCCTGCTTTTTTCACCCCCCCCTCCCCCCCTGAGCAAGGTAATTTTGCCCCAAATTTGCTATGGCACCTCCTCAGAGGGTAAAAAAGAGGAAGAATAATTTTAATTCCAGGGAGATGGAGGTCATGTTGGCGGCACTGACCAAGTATGATGCCGCCCTGCATGGTGCCCAGCGTAAAAATACCAGCACGGCACAGAGGAGGGCAATATATGAATCTATCACCCTGGACATAAATGCCATTGGGAATGAAGAGAGGACATGGGAGGAGATTCAGAAGAAATTGAACGATATGCGGCGTCGGGTCCGTGACAAACTTGTCCTAATCCGCAAACATGCCAGGGGCACGGGAGGAGGACCAGCCTGCCCATTGCGTTTGACTGCGGAGGAGGAGGTTATAGCGCAATGTTTGGCGAAAAGAGCAGGTGGAGGGAGTCCCAGGATATGACTCCACTGTTGGGGACTTGGGGACAGGTAAGTGTGTTTTATCTCCTATTTGGTGTGTATCATGGGAGGGGGTAGAAGGGAACATGTGACAAGTGTGTGGCTCCACCAACATGTATTTTTTTGTGTCATCCACAGATGTTGCAGGGCGACCCGCGCCATCCCCACATCATCATGTGGTCCAGTCGGCCCCCATGCAAATACTGGGCATGTTGGTGGAGGAGAGCGCCCATAGGCCATCTATGGAGGAGGTAGTTGACCTCCACAATGAGGACTCCATCTACCTCGAGGAGGATCCCACCATCCCATACCTCCCCACCACCTCCCCGACCATCACGTCATCCCCCTCCAGTGTCCCTCCCTCCAGGGCAGCCCCCTCCCCGTCTTCTCCCTCAGTACGGGCCCCAGCCTCTCCTCCCAGAAAGGCTCTATATAAAACGAGGGGTGTACCCTCAGGCCTCCAAGAAGGGCTGCAGGAGGAACAGGGCCGGCAGACACGCCATTTAGGGGCCATGGTGGCAGACTTGAGGCGGGTGGCGGACAGCCTGGCCTCCTCCTCCTCGTCAGTGCAGCAGGCCCTCACCCTGCATGCGGAGCTGGGTAAAAAAGATACAGAGAGCTTGCAGGAAGTAAGCTCAAACAGTGTGGCGATGGTCACCTGCATTGTGGAGCAGCAGGCCGCCACAGCATTGCTCACAGCGGAGGTGAGCAGGTTGGCAGGGGCGGTAGAGGCCAACACTGCTGCTGTGCGGGAGGAGGGGAGACTAACCCGGCAGCACCAGCAGCACAACACCACCCGGCAGCTTCGGATGCTGGCACAGACAAACTCTGTGCTCCCCACCTGGCCAACGCCATGGAGGGCAGGAAGGCACCACCTGCCAGGAGTGAGCAAGTAGGGGATGATGCTCCTCCCCATGCTCCATCCCCACCCCAGGCTCCATTCTCACCCCAGGCTCCACCACGCCAACTGAGGAGCCAGAGCTGGGGGACCCGTGGCACCAGGATGGCCAAAAGGAAAAGATGAGGATTTTTCTGCGGCTCTGAATTTGTTTTTTAATCGAGATTTATGCTCAGATTATGAGCTTTTTTTATTATTTGTATGCTCAAAGTTTGAGTTTTCTGGTTTCATTTATAGTCGCTACACATGGTGAGGAGTGTATACTACAGTGTGACTGGTGTGTGAATGGGGGGGGGGGGTGTCACACCTGCTGGAAAAGGGGTGTTACCCTCTGCCATGTGAAAGGTGTATGAATGTACAGCAACATAATTGGAGCCTTGGTGTGGCGTTGCTGCTCCCTAATACCGTGCGGTATCCTTGGGTCTAATCCAATTTTTGGTGGATGTGGGGTGTGTGTGCTAGGGACCACAGTGGTGTGCACGCGTGCATTCTACTTGTGACATGATTAATGTGTGTGTTTAACGTGCAAATAGGCGATCCACGAGACATCTCCTGACTGCTCTTCCCTCAGTAGACCGGGTAGAGTTGGTTAGGGGGGGATTGTGTGGTTCAGGGGTCAGGTCATCACGTATGTCAATCTGCAGGCCCTTTCTCATGGCGAAGTTGTGCAGAATGCAACATGCCCCGATGATCTGGCACACAAAGTTTGGGGAATACAACCGGGTACCCCCAGACTTATCCAGGCATCGGAAACGGGACTTCAGGAGGCCAAATGTGCGTTCCACCACTCCACGGGTACGTGCGTGAGCTTCATTGTATATTTCCTCTCCTGGGGTTTGGGGGTTCCGGAATGGAGTCATGAGATGGGGTCCAAGTGCATATGCAGAGTCACCTGGAAGGGAAAAGACAGGAGGATGTTAGTCATGCATGTGCCCCTTGTGATGTCTGCATCATGGGGGGGACAGTCATACCTGACACCCATGTCACTCACCAACCAGCCAGCTGTCCCCATACATGTTGTGTTCAAATTCTGTTGGGATGGGGCTCTGACGGTATATGAAGCTGTCATGGCAGGACCCTGGGTGTTTGGCACGGACGTGCCATATGAGGCCTTGGGCATCGACTATCACCTGGACATTAATTGAATGTCAATGCTTCCGATTGCAGTATATGTGCTCTATGTCACGGGGGGGCCGTAGTGCCACATGTGTGCAATCAATGGCCCCCACGGTGCATGGGAATCTGGCAATTTGATAGAAATCCGTCACTGCCTTCTGCCGCAGGTCCTCCTGGGTGGGTTTGATGAAGTGGTGGGACATGCGTCTGAGGATTGCGGGGACAACCTGGTGCACACATCTGCTCATGGTGGATTGTGACATCCCAGCCACAATTCCACTTGTACGCTGAAAAGATCCACTTGCCAGGAAATGCAGGGTTGCCACTACCTTGACCAGTGGCTCCACTGCATGTCCACGATGTGTCTTGCTGGTGATGTCATCATGCAGGATTGTGGCTAATTCCAGGATGACTTCAGGGCTGAATCTAAACATGCGAAACACCTCCGAATCCCCCATGGCAAAGACGTTCCTGCGCACTCGGTATATCCTCTCCCGTGCTCTCCTACGAGTCGGTTCACTCAGTAGTATTGCTAGAACCATAGCTGCCCCTAGCATGTTGGCACACATGTGATGTCCTGCAAGTGTGGGTGCTCTGCTTGCTCAGCTCGTCCGTATTGGTGCTGCTGTAGTTGCTCTCCAGCTGACCTGTGGACGTCTGTTGCTATGTTGCCCCTGCTTTTATGAGGAGCAAGTTTGCCCTGGCCGTACAGCTTGCGCGCTTTGTGCGCAAACTGCGGCTGACACGCGCAGGTTTGTGAATCGGCGTTTGTTCCTCATTTGCATATTTTCTGAGGGAAAACAATGGGAGCGCAAGATGCGCACAGTGTAAAAATGCCCATTAAATGCGCCGACGGAGAGAAACTACGTCCGTATGAAGAAGCCTAATTTCAGGCGTAGCTTTTTTTCTGGGTCATCCGCATAGTTGCGTGGGCGCAAATTCTTACTTACGCGGCGCATATCGAGATGCGTCGGCGCAAGTCCTACCTGAATCTACCCACTTGTTTAAATATGTAGTTTTAAGGAGTCTCACTTTTGCTTCTGGTCAAATCCAGAGGTTGTTTTGGGGAAATGGACGTATGAGTGCTGCCAGCATTGCTGCAGAGGCTGAAGGGGTGGGTGGTCAGCTTGTCAGTGCTCAGACTATAAGCCGCACACTCCACTCCATTGGGCTGCATGGCTGTCTTCCCAGAAGGAAGCTTCTTCTAAAGATGATGTACAAGAAAGCCAGCAAACAGTTTGCTGATGACAAGCAGATTAAGGGCATGTATTATTAGAACCATTTCCTGTGGTCTGATGAGACCAAGATAAACCTATTTGGTTCAGATGGTGTCAAGCGTGTGTGACGGCAACCAGGTGAGGAGTACAAAGATAAGTGTGTCTTGCCTACAGTCATGCATGGTGGTGGGAATGTCATCGTCTGGGGCTGCATGAGTGCTGCCGGAACTGGGGAGCTACATTTCATTGAGAGAACCATGAATCCCAACATGTACTGTGACCAGGGGCGGACTGACCATTGAGTCACTCGGGCACTGCCCGAGGGCCCCATGCCACTAGGGGGCCCCATCCGGGTTGCCAGGCTCAGTAAAACCAGGGACAGTATGTAAAAATCTGTGTTTTTTTTTAGATCTGTCCCTGATATGTCCGAAAATGACATGCTTTTAATGTGAATATCCCAAGATTTTAGCTGCCCGCCTCTGCACTACCTCCTGGCGTGGTGGTCATCTGTAAGCCAGAGGGGCCCCATAATCTTCTATTGCCCAGGGGCCCCATGAGTTGTCAGTCCGCCCCTGACTGTGACATACTGAAGTAGAGCATGATCCCCCTCCTACTGCCTTGCTAAAGAACCTGAGGGTAAAGGTGATGGACTGGCCAAGCATGTCTCCAGACCTAAACCCTATTGAGCATCTGTTGGGCATCCTCAAACGGAAGGTGGAGGAGCGCAAGTTCTCTTGCATCCAACAGCTCCATGATGTCGTCATAGGGGAGTGGAGGAGGACACCTGTGGCAACCTGTGAATCTCTGGTGAACTCCATACCCAAAAGCGTTGCTGAAAGAATAATGGTGGACACACATAATATTGACACTTTGGGCCAAATTTGGACATTTTCACTTAGGGATGTACTCCCTTTTGTTGCCTATGGTTTTGACATTCATGGCTATGTGTTGAGGGATTTTGAAGGGGCCGCAAATTGACAGTTATACAAGCTGTACACTCGCTCTACTTTACATTGTAGCAAAGTTTCATTTCTTCAGTATCGTCAAATAAAAAGTTATAATAAAATGTTTACAAAAATGTGAGGTGTGTACTCAATTTTGTGAGATACTGTTGGTCGTTGATGGGTATTCCAGCATGACAATGACTTAAAACGCACACCAAAGCAACAAAGGAGCGGCTCAAGAAGAAGCACAGTAAGGTCCTGGAGTGGCCTAGCCAGTCTTCAGACCTTAATCACATGGAAAATATGCGAAGGGAGCTGAAGGTTCGCGTTACCAAACGCAATACGGCACTGCGTCGCTTTAACTGACAATGGTCGTGCAACGTTGTACCCATACAAATAGAGCTTTCTTTTGGTGGTATTTGATCACCGCAAAAAAAGACAATTTTGAGAAAAAAACAAAACCTATTTTTTGCTATAATATCCCACATTTAAAAAACAAAACAAAAGAAAAACAAATTTCTTCATCAGTTTAGGCCAATATGTATTCTTCTACATATTTTTGGTAAAAACAAAAACCGTAATAAGCATATATTGATTGGTTTGCGCAAAATTTATAGCGTCTACAAAATAGGGAATAGATTTATGGCATTTTTATTATGTTTTTTACTAGTAATGGAGGAGATCTGCGATTTTTAGCCGGATAACTGCAGTCAGATCATACACTTTTGACACTTTTTCGGGACCATTGACATTTATACAGCTATCAGTGTTATAAAAATGCACTGATTACTGTGTAAATGTCACTGGCAGGGAAGCACTAGGGGTTAACTGTGTTCCCTCGCGTGTTTCTAACTGTTGGGGGTTGGGAATGACTGGAGGAGGAGACAGATCGCTGTTCCTAATTAACCACTTAAGCCCCGGACCAATATGCTGGCTAAAGACCCAAGGGGTTTTTACAGTTCGGGACTGCGTCGCTTTAACAGACAATTGCGCGGTCGTGCGACGTGGCTCCCAAACAAAATTGGCGTCCTTTTTTCCCCACAAATAGAGCTTTCTTTTGGTGGTATTTGATCACCTCTGCTGTTTTTATTTTTTGCGCTATAAACAAAAATAGAGCGACAATTTGCGCAAAATTTATAGCGTTTACAAAATAGGGGATAGTTTTTTTGCATTTTTTTATTTTTTTTACTAGTAATGGCGGCGATCAGCGATTTTTTTCGTGACTGCGACATTATGGCGGACACTTCGGACAATTTTGACACATTTTTGGGACCATTGTCATTTTCACAGCAAAAAATGCATTTAAATTGCATTGTTTATTGTGAAAATGACAGTTGCAGTTTGGGAGTTAACCACAGGGGGCGCTGTAACATTTAGGGATCACTGTGTATGTGTTTACTAGTGTAGGGGGGTGTGGCTGTAGGACTGACATCATCGATCGAGTCTCCCTAATAAAAGGGATCACTCGATCGATGCGCCGCCACAGTGAAGCACGGGGAAGCCGTGTTTACACACGGCTCTCCCCGTTCTTCAGCTCCGGGGAGCGATCGCGACGGAGCGGCTATAAACAAATAGCCGCGCCGTCGTCCCGGATCGCTCCCCGAGCGGACCTGACCTCCGCATGTACCGGGGGGGGGGGGGGTCCCGATCGGACCCCCCACCCACGTCTAGGCAGGCACGTTGATGTGCCTGTCCGTGCCATTCTGCCGACGTAAATGTACATGAGGAGGTCGGGAAGTGGTTAATAGGAACAGAAGATCTGTCTCTCCTCCCCTGTCAGAATGGGGATTTGTGTGTTTACATACACAGATCCCCGTTCTGGCTCTCGTGCCTGTGATCACGGGTGGCCAGTGGATATCCCAGCTGCTGGCCATGCGCAGCGGGCGCGTGTGCCTGCTATGGCTCTTGAAGGAGTCGACGTACCAGTACGTTTTTCACTCATTAAAATGCAAATCAATTTTATAACTGTTTTGGGAATGCATTTTTCTGGATTTTTTTCGTTATTCTGTCTCCCTGTAAAATAAACCTACCATTAAAATTATAGACTGATCATTTCTTTGTCAGGGGGCAAACGTACAAAATCAGCAAGGGATCAAATATTTTTTTCTCTTTTCGTCCATGGACGGACACAGCCTTCTTAAAGGGGTTGTAAAGGAAAAAAAAAATTCCCCCCTAAATAGCTTCCTTTACCTTAGTGCAGTCCCCCTTTACTTACCTCATCCTTCCATTTTGCTTTTAAATGTCCTAATTTCTTATGAGAAATCCTCACTTCCTGTTCTTCTGTCTGTAACTACACACAGTAATGCAAGGCTTTCTCCCTGGTGTGGAGAGAGCCTCTTGAGGGGGAGGGGGCGAGCAGGAGTGTCAGGACGCCCACTAACACACAGCTCCTTTCTCTATCTGCAAAGTAGAGAGCGTCCTGCCCCTCCTGCTCGCCCCTTCCACACCAGGGAGAAAGCCTTGCATTACTGTGTGTAGTTAGACAGGAGAACAGGAAGTGAGGGTTTCTCAGAAGAAATAAGGACATTTAAAAGCAAAATCGAAGGATGAGGCAAGTGAAGGAGGACTGCACTAAGGTAAAGGAAGCTATTTAGGGATTTTTTTTTTCCTTTTGCAACCCCTTGACATATGGGTTATGTTCCGTCTAATAGGAGAGAACATGTTAGATATTTAACCACTTGCCGCCCGCCAATGACAGATTGACGTCGGCAAAGTGGTTGTAGAATCCTGACTGGACGTCATATGACGTCCTCAGGATTCTGAGCCGCTGCGCGCCCCCGGGGGCGCGCATCGCGGCGATCGTTGTTGCGGGGTGTCAGTCTGACACCCCGCAACACCGATCTCGTAAAGAGTCTCTCACGGAGACTCTTTACCACGTGATCAGCCGTGTCCAACCACGGCTGATCACGATGTAAACAGGAAGAGCCGTCGATGGCTCTTCCTCACTCGCGTCTGACAGACGCGAGCCGATCGGCGGCTCTCCTGACAGGGGGCGTTCGCGCTGATTGTTTATCAGCGCAGCCCCCCCTTGGATCGCCACATGGACCACCAGGGATGCCCACCAGGGAAGTCCAAAAAAAAAAAAAAAAAGTCTAAAAAAAAAAAAAAATGGGAAAAAAATGGCAATTTTGTTTGGGTACAGTGTAGCATGACCGCGCAATTGCCATTCAAATTGCGACAGTGCTGAAAGCTGAAAATTGGCTTGGGCGGGAAGGTGTATACGTGCCCTGTATGGAAGTGGTTAAATACATGTTACTTTTAACAGAGTTGAACAGCCCTGCCCAGGGGGCGGTTCCCTCTGGTAATAACCCCTCACCGTGCAGTCAGCAATTCCAGTTTTTTTTCTCCTGCCTAGTAGAGGAGTAGGACCTGGCTCTCTTTGGGCCCAGGGTCCTGAAGACCTTTTTATCATTTTTAATTTTGAAAAATCTATCAACTGCCGGCTGGGTGACAGGCTGGCTATTATAGATCCTTTTAGTCCCCCACAGTCCTGCCATCGAGCGTGAGCAGACATTAGCTACGCGCTGGGTCGTCCAGGGGTGGCCGGTGAGCTATATTCTCTGGGGTCCACATATGACTGGGCTGCTGTTGTCCCAGTCACAGTGGACCGGGCCGGCAGCTACTCCGTGATGCTCGGTAGTAGGCCTGTCACGGACGCACCAGTAGGTCCTCGCAATGACAGGTAAGTACGGTTCCCCCTGCCTTGGCAGGACGGAACAGCTGGGCTTTCTTAGGATTAAGGGTTTCTCCTGTCCTCTGTCACCCTTTTCTCCTCCTGTCCTAGCGGGGCTCACTGCGACCAGGGTTTGCCTTTGGGGGGACTGTGTTGGGTGTCAGGGCCTGCTCTCTGTGGGGGGTGGTCTGTCTCTTTTGGAAGCCTCAGCTTGCGGCCTTCTCATCCACATTGCAGTGTTTAGGTGCCATTTTGGTAGCGCCAACGCCATTTTTCCTTTGCCTGTCTCTATCATTATATTTTTCCATCGGCGGCCATTTTGCCATGGCCGCGCTGTGATGCAGGTCTTCATTGCGGGCGGCCATCTTTTTGTGGTCCGCGCCCTTTTCTCTGAGGTGTCCCGCGGCCATTTTGGAGTGGTTTTTGGCCTCTAGCGCTGGCTGGCTTCCTACACGGCGCGAACAGCGCAATTCACCTCACAGGATTCCTCAGACACACGCTGTATGTGGATGGAAAGCGGGCAGCGGCGCTGAACGGTCTCTTGCTGGGTGGTGATTTCCCTGGGTAACCCCCCTCGGTCAGTGCAGCAAGGAGGGTGGACATTAATTTGTTTAAGGTGTCTTGACTTAGTCCCTAGGGGCTGTCAGTGGGCAATATGGAATCAGTAGTTGGCTTTTCTTCCCCAAACATTCCAGAGGCAACAACCAGTGCCCCTGCACCTGCGGTTCCCATGGATACTTTGTCGGCAGTCCTGGAGTTATTTGTTGCCAGGGCGGAAGCGGCGTGCGGTCGAAGGGGGGTAAAATGCGCCCTCTCCATCTTCCAGGGAATGCTGACTTGGATTCGGGCCTGGCTGGGGCACAGGACCCCGGGTCTGGAGTGTCAGAAGATTGCAGACCAGGACCTTCCTGGTGAGGAGGACCCTTTATCGGGGTCAGCACAAGACAGGGCACTGGTGAGTGCACTTATCAGTGCTGCGAGAGACTGTCTCAAGCTGGAGGATACAGCCGAGACATCCATGGAGGGGTCAGTCTCCTTTGGGTCGCACCAAACAAACCGCTCTGGTAAAGTTTTTCCTTTTGTATCTTATTTTGAGAAGTTCATAAGGAATGGGAACGACCGCGGAAGTTCTTTGTGGTCCCTCAGCGCTTGGGGTTTGTTAACCCTTTGAAGAAAGCCTTGTGAAAAAATGGGCTTTTCCTCCAGTCGTTGATCCCCCGGTCTTTCGGTTAAATAAAGTAACCACTATTCAAGTAGAGAGGAGACCCCTGGTTTTAATGACCCTACTGATAGGAGGTCCGAAGCGGTGAGCCGTTCCATGTTCACCAGACACTCACTGAATGGGCAAAGATATTGCACCAGACAGTGAAAGAGCATCAGCTTCCTCCAGAGTGCATAAAGCTGGCCGACCAGTTGGTACAGGGCCTTGTGTCTGTGATGCCACTCTCGATACGACTCCCTTGATCCCCAGAGCCTCTGTATCTGCGGTGGTATTGCGTCACCTGATTTGGCTGAATTTCTGGTCTGCTGACCAAGCTTCCAAGAAAACTCTAGCAGATTTTCCTTTCAAGGGTGGGAGGCTTTTTGGTACCTCGCTGGATGACATTATTAAGGATGTCACTGGGGGTAAGAGCACTCTCCTCCCTCAGTCCACCAAGGGGAAGGAGCCATGCCGTAAGCTGGGGCCCTCCTTTCCCGCGCAAAGGCTGTATATTCTTCAGTCCGGGTCCGCTGGCAGATCCTCCCAAGCAGACAAAGTTCCAGCTGGGGGACAGAAGCGTCCCTGGATGCACAAGCCAAATAAGCCGGCAAACAAACCTGCTACCACACAAACTTTTGCTCCCGCCCGACTCATGGGTGGGGGGGCAGCTTTGCGGGTTTGCAGCTCGATAGACCTCCCTGCTCTCCGACCGGTGGGTCTGAGAGGTGGTCACTTCGGTGTACAAGATCGAGTTTCTTTCCTGTCCACCAAATAGATTCTTTCCCTCAAATCTTCCTCTCCTTCCGGCTCGTCGGTCTGCCTTAATGTACAAGATTTGCTGAGGTGCAGGGTAATTTTACCTGTGCTACTGAAGGAAAGGTTTCAGGGATTTTACTTGAATCTCTTTGTGGTCCCAAAGAAGGACGGAGTCCGTCTTATCTTGGACCTCAAGGCCCTCAATGCCTTTGTAAAAGTTTGAAAGTTCCAGATGGAATCAATTCGTTCGGTAGTTGCTGCGCTCCATCCGTGGGATTTTCTGGCATCCTTGGACATCAAGGATGCATACTTGCATGTCCCCATGTTCGCCAGGCACCAGCACCAGACCACTATCGGCTCTTTCATAGCGTCCGCACTAAGTTTTCACCAAGGTGCTCATCCCGATTCTGGCTTTGCTGAGACAGCGAGGCATTGCTATCATGGGCTACTTGGACGATCTTCTTCTGAGAGCTACTTCTGGCTCAGAATTGGAGGTGGACGCGTCTATAGCCAGTCAGACCCTCCGGGAATTTGGTTGGGTGTTGAACATTCAGAAGTCGGTGTTGGTACCGACTCAGCGTCTGGAGTACCTAGGGTTGATTCTGGACTCCTCGGAGGCGGGAGTCTTCTTTCCTTTGGAAAAGTTGCAGACACTATAGACTGCGGTGAAGTTGTTAACATCCCGCAAATGGTCGTCTCTCCATTTTTGCATGCAAGTCCTGGGCCTCATGGAAGCCTCCTTCGAGGCAGTACGGTATGCCCAATTCCACACTCGAATCTTGCAGAAGGAGATACTGTACAAATGGAACAAATCTCCATTGTCTCTGGATCGTCAAATTCAGGTGAGTCACCTGGTCAGGGCCTCTCTGAGTTGGTGGCTGAGATCCCTGGCTCTTCAGTCCAGGAAGTCTTTCTTCCCCTTCCAGTGGACTGTGATCATGACGGACGCCAGCCTCGCAGGTTGGGGGGAGTCTGGGGTGTCCAGTCGGCCCAGGGTCGCTGGACTTCGGTCGAATCCCGCCTGCCGATCAATGTTCTGGAGCTTCAAACGATCAGGCTGTGTCTCTCCTCGTAGACACAGAGGCTACAAGGGCGTCCAATCAGTATACAGTCGGACAACGCCACGGCAGTGGCTTATGTCAACCATCGGGGAGGAACAAGGAGCTTGGCTGCGTCTTCGGAGGTCACTTACAACCTGCATTGGGTGGAAAGGAGCGTGCTGGCTCTATCGGCCGTTTACATTCTGGGCGTAGAAAACTGACAGGCGGACTATCTAAGTCGCCAGATGCTGGACCAAGGGCAATGGTCGTTAAATAAGGAGGTGTTTCAACTCCTTTGCCAGAGGTGGGGCACACCGGACGTGAATATCCTGGCTTCTCGACTCAATCGCAAGGTGTCTGTACGTGGCCAGGTCCAGAGATCCTCGGGCAGATGCGTCAGACGCGTTGGTGGCCCTGTGGGGTCAGTATCGACTAATTTATGCCTTTCCTCCACTGAAGTTGCTTCCTCATCTGCTCCACAGAGTGGAGACCGAGGGGATTCTAATTGCTCCAGATTGGGCCCGGTGTCCCTGGTACGCCGACCTCGTTCGCTTTGTGGCAAATGCACCCTGGCGGCTGCCAATGTGGGAGGACCTTCTATCTTAAGGTCCCATACTTCATCCTGCTTTACAGTCACTGGCTTTAACGTCATGGCTATTGAAAGCCAGGTACTAAGGGACCGAAGTCTGTCGGATTCGGTCATTTCAACCATGCTGAGGGCACAGAAGTCCTCTTCCCGGAAGATCTATCATCGCACTTGGAAGGTCTACATTTCTATGTGCGAAGAGATGGAGTGGCGTCCACGGGCATATTCGGTTTCCAGGGTCCTGCTGTTTTTACAGCGTGGAGTGGATCAGAAATTTGCCTTAAGCACCATTAAGGGACAGATTTCAGCCTTGGCTGTTTTCTTTCAACGTCCCTTGGCGACCCATTCACTGGTGGGTACGTTTGTACAGGTGGTTCGACATGTGATTCCCCCAATTAGACCACCGCTTCCTCCATGGGATTTGAATCTGGTGCTCTCGGGTTCTTCAGGAACCTCCCTTTGAGAACATCGGAGAAATTCCTCTCTTGACACTATCTCAGAAAGTGGCCTTTCTAGTGGCCATCACTTCTGTCAGATGGGTTTCTGAGTTGGCCGCCTTGTCTTTTAAGTCCCTCTACTTGGTCCTCCATAAGGATAAAGCAGTGCTACGGCCGCAGCCTTCTTTTCTTCCGAAGGTAGTTTCAGATTTTCATCTACATGAGGACATTATTGGTGCCTCCTGGGCTTTCCGACATCAAGTGTCTGTCTCACAGGTGTGTAAGGCGGCGACTTGGTCGTCCGTTCACACCTTCTCCAAATTTTACAAGGTTGATGTGAGCGCATCTTCGGATGCTTCTTTCGGCCGCAAGGTTCTGCAGGCAGCTGTTTAAGGTTGCACCTCCTCCGTTGAGGAGCTCTGCTTGTTTGGGGTGAAGTTAGTTTTTTGATTGCTGTGCCCACCCCTCACTTTTTTGACACTGCTTGGGGACATCCCATATGTCAAGACTTGAGAAGGCTGTGTCCGTCCATGGACGAAAAGAGAAAATGGGATTTTTGTACTCGCCGTAAAATCCTTTTCTCTGTCGTCCATGGACGGACACAGCACCCACCCCTCCTTTTAGGTTTGTACTGCTTTTTGACGAACTGAGTAGCATATAAGAGATCACTCAGATATTACTGGTCTGGCTAGCAGAACGCCAGATAAATTTAACCTTCACTGATAATATAATGCTGTTTGTCACCAACCCAACTACCGTATTTTCTGGCATATAAGACGACATTTTACATTTAAAAAAAAACACCCAGCGACATTGTACACTCAGATGGGACGTCCAGTGACATTGTACACTCAGGTGGGACGCCCAGTGTTCCCCATAATTTGGGGGCCTATCCCGTGAGCATAGAGGCTCTAAGCAGTAATGTCTACCAACAGCCTATCGTTTAATCCTCCCACTGGCATCAGTACAATAAGGGAAGTATACAGCTTTTGAGGTGTACATAAAAAAAAAGGGGGGGGGTAGAGAAAGAAGAAAAGGGAAGGAGGGGGAGAAGAAGGGAGCAGTCCGAGCGTACCTGCAATCTTGTAGGAAGCCTTGTTCATGGCCACACCAAGCACACACCATTTCTAAATGAAGCCATCAGTACAGTTGAACTCCAGTAGCTGCTATCTGTCAGTGGGTTGGCTCCCCGTCTCTTAAGTTCTTAACAGCCTGCGGGATTTGAGGGATGTTCTGCCAGTTTCATTAAGGCTGTGTCCAGGCTAGAGGGTACATATCTAGAGTCTGTGACATATTCAGACCAGGGTGTCCAGATAGCGATAAACTGGTCTCGGGATCCCACGGCAAGTCACTATCCAAACCTCAGCCTCTCGGACTGCACTCACCCTGCTGATCCACTCCTCTCTGGTAGGGCTCATAGTATTGGGACCTCTCATTTAATAATTCCCTGTGCATCAACGAAAGATTTTAACACCTTTTGGAATAGCGATGATTATTGTGGCGGATGTAAAGTATGTCCATGTGTCTACATTTAGGTCGGTGGTGAATATGTGGTGGAATCCGTTTTTTTTAAAAATGGTGTTGCCTTGAAATGGGGGGTAGTCTTATACGGCAAATATATACCCAAAATCTATACGCCTAGTCGCCTTATACGCCCGCAAATATGGTATCAATTTCTCTAATTTAACAGCTTTTGTACATCACATCAGCAAATTCTATGACCCTTAAATCGCTAATCCAAGGGGGTTATCCTCAAAAGAGATACTCCGACTTAACTGCTGTTCAGTCTGTGTGTAACTTTGGAAACGATCCTCAAAAGGCTTTTTCCAAAGTTACACAGAAGATCCGGCATGTGTAATTGAATTACACTGCCTAATTTTAGGATGCAGTACCGCATCCGCCGCTGGGGGCATTTCGAGTCGAAATGCCGTTGCTAGTATGCAAATTAGCACTTAAGGCGATCCACAAAGCTTTCTAGCTTCCTTTTTGCGCCGTAAGTGTTATTTTGCAAGTGTAAAATTAGGGCTCGTTTTACAAAGTGTAAAGTTAGTCACACCTTGTAAAGGCCCATTGCAGCGACGGCATTTGGTATGCTTTCCCGAGGGAGAACTCCACGTCAATTTGTAAAAAACAAAACCGGCATGGGTTCCCCCCCAGGAGCATACCAGGCCCTTAGGTCTGGTATGGGTTGTAAGGGGACCCCCCCTACGCCGAAAAATCGACGTAGGGGGTCCCCTACAATCCATACCAGACCCGTATCCAAAGCACGCTACCCGGCCGGCCAGGAAGGGAGTGGGGACGAGCGAGCGCCCCCCCCCCCTCCTGAGCCGTGCCAGGCCGCATGCCCTCAACATGGGGGGGTTGGGTGCTCTGGGGCAGGGGGGCGCACTGCGGGCCCCCCCACCCCAGAGCACCCTGTCCCCATGTTGATGAGGACAGGACCTCTTCCCGACAACCCTTGCCATTGGTTGTCGGGGTCTGCGGGCGGAGGCTTATCGGAATCTGGGAGTCGCCTTTAATAAGGGGGCCCCCAGATACCGGCCCCCCACCCTAAGTGAATGGATATGGGGTACATCGTACCCCTATCCATTCACCTGGAGGCAAAAAGTAAAAGTTAATAAACACACAACACAAGGCTTTTTAAAATATTTTATTATTCTGCTCCGGACGCCCCCCCTGTCTTCGTTATTAGCTCAATTACCAGGGGGGGCTTCTTCTTCCACTCTCCGGGGGTCTTCCGCTCTCCGGGGGGGCTTCTCCGGACTCCGGGGGGGCTTCTCCGGACTCCGGGGGGGCTTCTCCGGACTCCGGGGGGCTTCTTCCATCTTCTCCCCTCTTCCGCTCTTGACTCGGCGAACCCCGGTTCTTCTGCAGCTCTCCGGTGCCTTCTTCTTCAGCGCTGGCTGCCTGCTATGTTTGTGTGTTAGCTCGATTTCAAACAGGCAGCCGGCGCGGTCTTCTGTGGCGTCAGGGTCTTCTGGTCTTCTGTTCTTCCGATGTTGCCTCGTCGCCTGTTGTCGCTGTAATGATGGAAGCGCGCCTTGCATCACATTTATATAGGCATCACCGTCCCATCATGCCCCGGCAGGTACCCACGTGGTGGGTGCACGTGGGTAGGCACCCACCACGTGGGTACCTACCGGAGCATGATGGGACGGTGATGCCTATATAAATGGGATGCAAGGCGCGCTTCCATCATTACAGCGACAACAGGCGACGAGGCAACATCGGAAGACCAGAAGACCCTGACGCCACAGAAGACCGCGCTGGCTGCCTGTTTGAAATCGAGCTAACACACAAACATAGCAGGCAGCCAGCGCTGAAGAAGAAGGCACCGGAGAGCTGCAGAAGAACCGGGGTTCGCCGAGTCAAGAGCGGAAGAGGGGAGAAGATGGAAGAAGCCCCCCTGGAGTCCGGAGAAGCCCCCCTGGAGTCCGGAGAAGCCCCCCCGGAGAGCGGAAGACCCCCGGAGAGCGGAGAAGACCCCCGGAGAGCGGAAGAAGAAGCCCCCCCTGGTAATTGAGCTAATAACGAAGACAGGGGGGGCGTCCGGAGCAGAATAATAAAATATTTTAAAAAGCCTTGTGTTGTGTGTTTATTAACTTTTACTTTTTGCCTCCAGGTGAATGGATAGGGGTACGATGTACCCCATATCCATTCACTTAGGGTGGGGGGCCGGTATCTGGGGGCCCCCTTATTAAAGGGGACTCCCAGATTCCGATAAGCCTCCGCCCGCAGACCCCGACAACCAATGGCAAGGGTTGTCGGGAAGAGGTCCTGTCCTCATCAACATGGGGACAGGGTGCTCTGGGGTGGGGGGGCCCGCAGTGCGCCCCCCTGCCCCAGAGCACCCAACCCCCCCATGTTGAGGGCATGCGGCCTGGCACGGCTCAGGAGGGGGGGGGGGGGCGCTCGCTCGTCCCCACTCCCTTCCTGGCCGGCCGGGTAGCGTGCTTTGGATACGGGTCTGGTATGGATTGTAGGGGACCCCCTACGTCGATTTTTCGGCGTAGGGGGGGTCCCCTTACAACCCATACCAGACCTAAGGGCCTGGTATGCTCCTGGGGGGGAACCCATGCCGTTTTTTTCTTTGAAAATGGGCATGGAGTTCTCCCTCAGGAATGCATGCCGATGTCATTTTTTTTATCCCCGACGCAACTTTAAGCCGTCGCGATCCTCAAAACTCGGCGTAACGTAACTTCGCGCATGCGCAGTACGGCCGGCGCGGGAGCGCGCCTCATTTAAATGGGACTCGCCCCATTTGAATAGGAACGCCTTGCGCCGGCGGAATTTAAGTTACACAGCCTGAAATTTCTAGATAAGTGCTTTGTGGATCAGGCACTTAGGTAGAAACTTTAAGGCAGTGTAACTTAAATTGGATTTTTTAAGTTACGTCAGGTTTTTGTGGATCTGGCCCCAAGATCTTAAACATTTCCCTACCTGAAGGGCAAGTGCTGTGATTACAAAACTTGTTTTTCTTGCCACTGGAACCCTCACACCTCTAATATTTGGGAATTTTCTTACCTTCTTCTACCATACTCTGTCACCAATTATCTGCCCCTCTTCTATAAACTCAAAGGTTTGCTAGTTTCTTGGAAGGAATACCTGCTCTCTTGACTAGGCAGCATACTGACACTCAAATTGACCTATTACCAAAGCTATTGTGCCTCTTCCGGGAATTGCTCATTGCTGTCTCCTGTCCTGCAGAACTTACAACAGCAGATTCTGAAATGTATCCCACACCACCAGAATTGTTAATGGGTCACTAAAGGAAATGTCTTTTTTTTTGCTAAATTGACTGTTTACAGGTTATAGAGACATAATAGTTAACTGATTCCTTTCAAAAATGATTAAAAATAGATAAAAACCAATCATATAATGTACCTGAAGTTTAGTTTCGTTTTTTATTGTTGTTTCCTGGTTCTCTGATATACAGAGCCAGAGATCCAATAGAGGGCAGTGAAGGTTTTGCAAAACAAAACTGGATTGGTGCTGAGGAGTTTTAGACACACAGTAATCACACCTCCTTGATTAGTCACCACAGTGAGAAATCTCCCAGTACTGTGGTGATCAGGAAACAGACAACCAGGAAGTGTCCAGAACAGAGAGGAATTACAGCAACATCAAAGCAAAAACGAACAATGAGGACATGAAACCAGGACTGCAGTAAGGTAAAGGAAGCTATTTAGCTAAAAAAAAATGTTCCTTTAGTGACCCTTTAAGCACACCCATACTGTAGTAGGTCTCAAGGTAGACTGCAAGTTCGCCACTAATCTCTAACGCGTCTATAAACCATATTGTTTTCCTTTTGCAGGAATGTATACCTGCTTGCATGCTAAATGGTACTTTGTGTCTTCAGGTTAAGTAATTGTGTTATTCCTTACGGTTCTAGCACATTTTTAAATTGGCAGAAGATTTCCAAAATTGGAAATGACCACCTCCACGGAGACATCAGAGAGAATATTACTGGAACCGTATAAGTATTTACTTCAGCTTCCAGGTACAATTTTATTATTATTATTATTATTATTATTATTATTATTATTATTATTCAGGATTTATATAGCACCAACAATATTACATTAAAGGGGTTGTAAAGGTTCGTCTTTTATTTTCTAAATACCGTATTTATCGGAGTATACCGCGCACTTTTTTGGGCAAAATCGTGGGTGCGCGGTATACGCAGATACCCGCTTTCCCGCGCCGAGTTTGAATACTGCGCCGACATACAGAGCGCAGTACACTCGTGTATTGTCGGGCCGTCTCGGCTCCTCCCGCGCTGACGTACAGGACGTCAGCGCGAGAGTAGCCGAGCATTGCCGACAATACACGAGTGTACTGCGCTCTGTATATGTTGGCGCAGTATTCAAACTCGGCGCGGGAAACGAGCGGGGAGGACGCCGGACCCGACGAAGAGGACACCCGAAGCCGCAGACGGACCCGACGAGCAAGACACCAAAACTGTAAAAGTACAAAAAAACTTTTTTTCCATAGGATTCGGGGCAACTTTAGGGGTGCGCGCTATACGCAGGAGCGCGCTATACCCCGATAAATACGGTAGGTTCCTTTAAGCTAGTGCATTGTTGGTTCACTTACCTTTTTCCTTACATTTCCCTTCTAAATGTTTTTTTGTTTGTTTGAATTTCTCACTTCCTGTTTCTCCTCAGTAAGCTTTCCACCATCATCCGAGCGGTGGAAAGTCATTTAGAACAGCTTACTGAACACCTTACTGAGAAGGAACAGGAAGTGAGAAATTCAGACAAAGAAAACAAAGAAAAAAAACATTTACAAGGGAAATCAAAGGAAAAGGTAAGTGAACCAACAATGCACTAGCTTAAAGGAACCCATTTAGAAAAAACAAACCTTTACAACCCCTTTAAATCCAAATAGCCTTTTAAATGTTGCTCAATCTGTATAGCTCGCATGACATGAACTAAAGAAATAAAATTTATCTTTTAACGGGGGCACATTTATCAATGATATAACCCAAAATGTGACCCAAATTCTGTAGTGAACACTCGCTTTACATCATGCCAAGTAGTAGAAATTCATAGAAATTCACTCAACCTATTTATATATACAGTGGGGATCAAAAGTTTGGGCACCCCAGGTAAAAATGTGTATTAATGTGCATAATGAAGCCAAGGAAAGATGGAAAAATCTCCAAAAGGCATCACATTACAGATTGGACATTCTTATATTATGTCCATCATTTACACTTTCAAAATTACAGAAAACAAAAAAAATGGCGTCTGCAAAAGTTTGGGCACCCTGCAGAGTTAATATCTTGTACTGCCCCCTTTGGCAAGTATCACAGCTTGTAAACGCTTTTTGTAGCCAGCCAATAGTCTTTCAATTCTTGTTTTGAGGTATCTTTGCCCATTCTTCCTTACAAAAGTCTTCCAGTGCTTTGAGATTTCTGGGCTGTCACGCACTCTGCTCTTTTAAGGTCTATCCATAAATTTTCAATTATGTTGAGGTCAGGAGATTGTGAAGGCCATGGCAAAACCTTCAGTTTACGCCTCTTGATGTAATCCCCCGTGGATTTTGAGGTGTGTTTAGGATCATTATGAATTTGTAGAAGCCATCCTCTCTTTAACTTCAGCTTGTTCACAGATGGCATCAAGCTACCATCGAAAATTTGCTGAAATTTTATTGAATCCATTTTTCCTTCTACTTGTGAAATGTTCCACTGGCTGCAATACAATACCAAAGCAGGATTGATCCACCCCCATGCTTAACAGTTGGAAAGAGGTTCTTTTCATTAAATTCTGTGCCCTTTCTTCTCCAAACGTACCTTTGCTCATTCCGGCCAAAAAGCGGCGAAGAGAGAAGAAGACCCCCGGAGAGCGGAGAAGCCCCCCCCGGAGAGCGGAAGAAGAAACCCCCCCCCGGAGAGCGGAAGAAGACCCCCGGAGAGTGGAAGAAGAAGCCCCCCCTGGTAATAGAGCTAATAAAGAAGACAGGGGGGGCCTCCGGAGCAGAATAATAAATTATTTTAAAAACCCTTGTGTTGTGTGTTTACTAACTTTTACTTTTTGCCTACAGGTGAATGGATAGGGGTACGATGTACCCCATATCCATTCACTTAGGGTGGGGGGCCGGTATCTGGGGGCCCCCTTATTTGAGGGGACTCCCAGATTCCGATAAGCCCCCGCCCGCAGACCCCGACAACCAACGGCAAGGGTTGTCGGGAAGAGGTCCTGTCCTCATCAACATGGGGACAGGGTGCTCTGGGGTGGGGGGGCCCGCAGTGCGCCCCCCTGCCCCAGAGCACCCAACCCCCCCATGTTGAGGGCATGCGGCCTGGCACGGCTCAGGAGGGGGGGGGGCGCTCGCTCGTCCCCACTCCCTTCCTGACCGGCCGGGTAGCGTGCTTTGGATACGGGTCTGGTATGGATTGTAGGGTGACCCCCTACGTCGATTTTTCGGCGTGGGGGGGGGTCTCCTTACAACCCATACCAGACCTAAGGGCCTGGTATGCTCCTGGGGGGGAACCCATGCCGGTTTTGTTTTTACAAATTGCCATGGAGTTCTCCCTCGGGAATGCATACCAAATGCCGTCGCTGGAATGGGCTTTTACATGGTGTTACTAGTTTACACTTTGTAACACCAGCCCTAGTTTTACACTTGCAAATTAAAACTTACGGCGAAAAAACGAAGCTGGAAAGCTTTGTGGATCGCCTTAAGTGCTAATTTGCATACTAGAAACGGCATTTCGACACGAAATGCCCCCAGCGGCGGATGCGGTACTGCATCCTAAGATTCGGCAGTGTAATTCAATTACACATGCCGGATCTTCTGCCTAACTTTGGAAAACTGCTTCTGTGGATCAGTTCCAAAGTTAGGACAAGGGATACGATGGAGTAACAGCAGTTACTCCGTCGTATCTCTTTTGTGGATCTGGCCCATAGTTCATTATGAGGGAGTTAATTATTTTGATGTATGACGGTGGCAGGTAAATTGGGACCATTTGAAATTTATATATTATTTTAGGGATGAGGACCATTTTTACTACATTTATCCTCCCAAACCACGAGATTGGTCTAATTATATATGTTTCTAATTTATTCTATATATTTTCTTGAATGTATTTGCCAGTTTTATGCCTAGGTATTTTATCTCTCTTCGCCATGTGAAATTATATTTCTTCCGCAGATATTGTTCTTCCTCTTTATGGATATTAATGTTCAGGATCTCCGTCTTTTCTGTATTCATTTTAAAGTTTGATACCTCACCATATTGTTTTAAAATGGCTATTAATTTCGGGAGAGTAACTCTTGGGCTGCTAATAAAGAATAAAATATCATCTGCAAAGGCGGACAGTTTGTGCTCCTCTTCTCCTACTTCTACTCCGTATAATTCTGGATTTTGTCGGACCATTGCCAGCAGGGGTTCCAAAGAAAGGACAAAAAGGAGGGGGGACAGGGGGCAGCCCTGCCTGGTTCCATTTCTCATCTCAAAGGATGCGGATAAAGATCCATTGATCTTAATCCTTGCGCATGCATGGAAATAAAGAGTTTTAATCCATTTGATCATCCTTGGACCTATTCCTATGAATTCTAATGTTTGTATCAGGAACCCCCAGTCTACCCTGTCGAACGCTTTTTCGGCGTCTACCGACAGGAATAGACCAGGGGTCCCTCTTTCTTTAATCTGCTCCAGGAGAAGAAGTGCCCTAACCCCATTGTCCTTTCCCTCCCTCCCGGGTATAAAGCCAACCTGGTCAGGGTGAACAATAGTTGTCATCACACCCTTCATTCGTTCGGCCAGAATTTTGGCATACAGTTTAGTATCTGCATTTAGGAGTGAGATGGGTCGGAAACCTGAGCAAATCGTATTGTCCTTTCCCTCTTTCTTAATAACAGTGATCGTAGCTGTTAATGCCTCTCTACTCATCTCGTAGTCTAAACCCCAGTCCATTATAGTATTGACATAATCTAGGGACTAGGATGGTACTGAACTTTTGTATGTAGGTAGACGTGAAACCGTCTGGTCCGGGACTTTTCCCTTTAGGAGAATTTTTTAAAACCTCGCTTATTTCCTGTTCAGTTATACATTCCTCCATTCTTTCTATCTCGAACTCTTCTATCTTCGGTAGGTTGGCTAGCTGTAATACTTTTCTGATCTTATCCTTTTTTTCTCCTGGGCCCCTGATCTTTTGTTGGACGCCGTACAGTTCATCATAATAACTTCTGAAGGATTCTGCTATTTTATTTGTCTCATATACTAGGTCCCCGTTCCTGCTCCTAATTTTTTCGATAAAATTCCTGGATTTCTTTTTTCTTACCATTCTGGCCAAGTTTTTACTAGGTTTATTTCCCCAGACATATCTTTCTCTCTCAGTCCTGTCTATATAATTCTTAGTTTCTTGCCCGGCAAAGGCTCTATACTCGTCTCTTATTATAGTTAACTTATGGAGTGTTTCCCTCTTTTGGCCCTGTATTTTATGTTCCTGTTCCAACTTATATATCTCTTCCTTTTAATGTTTTTAGTTTACTCATTCTTATTTTATTTTTCTTTGCCTTTTCTACAATGAAAATCCCTCTTATATAAGCTTTGTGGGCTTCCCACAGGGAAGCTCTTGAGATACCCTCCTTATCATTCTCCTGAAAATATAATTCCAATTCTTTCTTTACTCTCTCGACTATCTCCTCGTCTTCCAACAGACTTTCATCCAGTCTCCATTCAGGTGGAGACGTTTTTTGTATGGATGTACTTATTTTTATGGTTATAGGAGCGTGGTCTGATAACGTCATGATCTCACAACTTGCTTCGACCACACTTCCCAGAAGTCTATGATCTACGAGGATGTAGTCGATCCTCGAGTACGTCCCATGTACAGGGGAGAAAAACGTATAGTCCCGTGTCTTGGGGTTGAAAATTCGCCAGACATCTACCATTTGGTTTTGTGACATTTGTTTTTTCAGTCGCTTAAGATGCTCGCTCTCAGTCCCCTGAACATGGGACGTACTATCGAGGCTCGGGCTCATGCAGAAGTTAAAGTCACCCATCAACACTACATGTCCTTCTTCAAAATCTTTTAACTTTCTGAGGATTTTACTGATGTATTTAACCGAGTTCGCATTGGGGGCATATACATTTGCCAGGGTATAGTTTTCCCCTCCTAGTTTAATTTTCAGGAAAATATATCTCCCCTCAGGGTCACTCTGTCTGTCCACCAATGTGAATCTGACTCTTCTAGCAAATCCAATGGCGACCCCACGAGATCTCGATGAGATTGTATCCCCATAATACCATACCGGGTAGTCGGGTGAGTACAGCTTTATATTAGACTCCAAGGTAATGTGGGTCTCTTGTAGATAGGCGATATCTGTTTGGTACTGCGATAATTTACCAAGAATTTTATGTCTCTTGATATGGGAGTTTAATCCTTTGACGTTATATGACAAGAACTTAATGTCTGTCATTTATCTCTCTTTTTTTTTTTTTTTTTTTTTTTAAGAGTTTACAGAGAATTCCTGTGGAGTCGTTCGGATGGTCCTCCTCCAATGGCCCCCCCTCCCCCCCCTCCTTCCCCTCCTCCTCACCCCCCCCCCCCCTGACCCCGCATCCCTCCCTCTCCCACATGGAGAAGCAGAAATCATTCAGTTCCTCCGGGTACCTTAATCGTGCTGTTTTACCCCCCTTAATGCCTACGAGGCACGCCGGGAAGCCCCATTGGTACTTTATATTTTGTGCCCGCATAAGCTCCAAAAGGGGTTTCAAGTGTCTTCTCCTTGCCAACGTTTCTTTCGACAGGTCGGAGAATATTTGTAGCTCAGTGTCTCTATATCTCAGGGGGGGTTTTCCCCTAAGGCTTCCCCAGATTTCTGCTTTATCGACATAATTCCTGAATCGTACGATCACGTCCCTTGGACCGTATCTTTCTATCTGTTGGGGATTCCCCACTCGGTGCACTCTCTCGATCTTAAGGGGCTTAGATTCTACTGATCTCTCTAACAGGGGGTTAAAAATTGTATTCATGGTGTCTCTAAGATCTTCATCTTTTTCTTCTATCACCCCTCTGATTCTAAGATTCTGTCGCCGATTACGATTCTCCTGGTCCTCAATCCTATATGCCGCCATTCTCTGGTTTTCAGTCGGGGCCTGTACTTGCTTTTTCAAGGAGTTTATCTCCTGGTCCTGCTCCTCTATTCTCCTTTCCGTCTCTACCACTCTGTCACAGAGCCCTCCAAGATCTGATCTTACCTTATTAATTTCTGTCTTAATGATATTTTCCATGACAATTTCCATCCTCAACAACATTGCGTTCATCTCTGCCTTTGTAGGGGGGTGTGTATCTTGGGCTAGCTCCTCTGCATTATATTGCTCTTGCTCGCTTTCTAGTGTCGTTTCACCTCGGGAACTCTCCACATTACCTGTTCCTGCACCCTTTTTTGTATCTGTCTTCTTTTTTTCATTTTTTTTTGCGAGACCAGGGCTTTTGAGGCTGCCTTCTTGAGTCATATATTGTTTGAATAGAACTATTCCCCGAATTCTTCTTGGTTGGTTTTGTAGTACCCCCTCTCGTCGATCTATTCATTTTGTTGGAGGGTCTGATTCTCTTCCCCAGTTTGGAAATGGAGCTGAAGTAAGGAGGCAAAGGGCAGAGCGACAGGCGAGAACACCTCTCGCGACCGGTCTGACCCGTATGTCTTCTCCCTTTCCCTTCCCCCTCTCCTCCTTCCCCCGACTGGTAGCCAGGCCGTGGAGCTACCCTGCCTCACATACCCAGAAGGAAGCCTATATACAAGCCTCTGTTTAGGGTATGTGACCCCCGCTGCGGGTTGGGGACACCTCCACCTCTCGGGCCCACGGTAGCAATACAACTCGTTTCCCTCTATTCACCGTCTCCCCCTTTAGAAACGGGGAGAAAAGGGACAGAGAGCGGGTAATAGAGTCTACTTGTGGTGTTTGCTCTGTAAGTCGTTCCAGAGCAATCCCAGGGGGGGTTTACAATGGTTCACAGTTATCTTGCTCCGTAAGGTCAACAAAGGGTCGGGGGCAAAAAATAAAGTAAGAAAATGAGATCGTGCAGTCCGATTTACAGGTCCCTGTGTAACAAGTCCCGATTATTTCACAGATTTTTTTTTTTTTTTTTTTTAAATATACCTTAAGTCACGAGTCAAAGAGCGGCGTAGAGAGAGATGGGCACTTCTACTCTTCCATACGTCATACCTGGCGAGACCTCCTTTTAAGCCTAAGATGGCAGTAAATAGTAGGTAATACACATATAGAAAGAATGTAGATGGAGCATACAGCTGGGAACACTTGATCTGATTAGCATTCAATGGTCAGTGTGAGGGTGAGAAAATAAGACCGATAGTCCGCTATACTGGTCCCTATAGCTCAGGCCCCGCAGTTTAACTAGGTATTACACATGCCCCCATCACAGGTCGTAGAGAAATATTCATAAGTAAAGGAACTTTGAGCACTGCTTTTTAAGCATTTCTTGCCAGATGGATTCTGCGGTCAGTCCTATCTATGTACCATACGAGGAAAGAGACAACACCCTCACCTGATTCGATACATATCAGGGTCCGGGATGGATCCGGGGAAAAAAAGGGGGGGGCCGCAGCCCGACCCGACTCGGCTCTTGCGAGCGTCTCACCAATCCCTTTGGTCCTCTCTCCGGCAGCCGTTGAGCCGTGCTGGGCTTCTCGGGGGAACTCCCGTAGGGAATCCCCGCTGACGCTCTGCTGCGTGAAGACCTCCCGGTCGGCGGTGCTCCTCTCATTCGCCCAGAGCCTTACAGGGAATTCATCTGGTTACCGAGAGGGCATTTCGTCAGGTCGGGAGCGGGGCTGTAGAGTCTCCTGCGCGGTCTGTCATACTAACAGCCTCTCACGCTGTCATCCGCCAGACCGCTGATGGTTCCGTCGGAGGCTCAGCACAGCACACGCCGGGAGCAGGCATGGAGCAGTCTGGCACCTCCCCTCCTCGCTCACGTCACGTCCTCATCCTCCAAGACCCTGCCAGATCTTTCTGAAGGGATCGTGCAGTCAAACGTGGGTTTTGAATTGTTTTTCTCACAATACTGCGAGCTGTTCTGTCTAAAATTTTTCTTGGTCTTCCAGATCTTGCTTTAACTTCCACTGTTCCTGATGACTGCCATTTCTTAATTACATTCCGAACAGAGGATACTGACATCTGAAAACGCTTTGCTATCTTCTTATAGGAAGAACCCATGGTGCTGATTGTTGGGGCAAGGTCAGATGAGTCTGGGCATTTAAAACCTTTTGAGATTGACATCACCTGGTCTTCCCAGATGATGATTGAGAACAATCCATGACACTGGCAGGTCTCGGCTTTGCAAAGGGGGCAGTGCATGCTATAAATTCTGCAGGGTGCCCAAACTTTTGCAGACACTATTTTGTTTGTTTTCTGTAATTTTGAAAGTGTAAATGATGGAAATAAAATCTAACTTTCTTTGACATATTATAAGAATGTCTAATCTGTAATTTGATGCCTTTTGGAGATTTTTCCATCTTTCCTTGGCTTCGTTATGCACATGAATACAACATTTTTACCTGGGGTGCCCAAACTTTCAATCCCCACTGTATAGAATATTTTTTTTCTAC
Organism: Rana temporaria; assembly: GCF_905171775.1. Taxonomy (NCBI): domain Eukaryota; kingdom Metazoa; phylum Chordata; class Amphibia; order Anura; family Ranidae; genus Rana; species Rana temporaria. The sequence continues at coordinate 332,023,041 of NC_053492.1, read as the reverse complement.
ATTTGCCTTTTTTGAGTTGTCCCCTGCCTCTCTTCCAGCAGCGATTGGGGGATGGTGCCTGTCGTATATTCGCATCATAAGAAGCAGAGACATTTTCCCTCATATTTCTGGGGGGGGAAAGTGCGTCTTATGGTGCGGAAAATACGGTAAATTCTACTCCTACATGTGAGTTTCAATGGCTGCTGCTTTCGCCTGATGCAATTTTATGCTACAAGTATAAGTCACATAGACGCATATAAATTTCAGCACAATGTTTTTATTTATTTTTTAAAGATATGTTTTTTGAGAATTTTACATAAACGGACAAAGTTTACAAGTGCAGCCTAAACCAGACTCTGCCTCCTAAATCTCACATTTAATGTATACATATATGGAAATACAGCTTTAATGCTTGAATCTTAGGTACAGCAGGGAAATAACAACATACATCAGGTCAGAGTCATGTGGGAAGGAAAATGTCAGTACTATAGACTAGTCTCCTGAGCCCAAAGATGCTAAGGTAAGAGGGCTGGATATTCATCTATTCCAATTTATCAAAGAGGAAAGGTGGCTTTTGTATCTCAGAAGTGAGCTTGTATAAGGATAAGCTATTTTTATTAAGTTGAACCCAGGTGGTTACAGTGGGCCACGAGGTCCCCTTCCAGCTCATGAGAATGGTCTTTCTGGCGAAAAAGTATACGATGCTTTGTAATCGTTGTGTGCTGTGTGAGATTTGCAAGTGTGCCGTGGGGATTTTGAAAAATATTTAAAATTGCTAGCGTTTAAAAACCTTGAACATCTTGAAAAATTAAATGGTAAATCAATGTCCCAAGACTTCCCCAAGATCTCGGGAGAACTCGATCGCTCTAATTATATTATAATAATAGAGACCATTCCATTCCAACTTTGATGCTTGTAAATAAAGTTTGTTCATTGACCCTTTGATGTCAACCCGACGAAACTAGTCAGAGTGAAGCCGAAGCACGCAACTGGTAGCCGTCAGACAGGACTGGGAACGTGAGCTGTTATCCCCGTGCTACAGAAAGCGGTGTGTGGTAGGAGACGCCGAGTATCCACTGAGCTGACGGTTCTTGATGTTATTAATGCTGTTTTGATTAGAGCTGTTTGTGAGTGCGAATTTTATTGGAATTGGATTGTTTATTTAATAAATCTTAAAACGGGTTCACGCTATGTCAGTTCCCTTTATTTCTCTATGTGAACTCTGAGGGATCAGTGTGACCATTTGTGAGAGATTGGAGACACCTGCTGGAGATCGTCTTTACATTTATATGCCTGCAGTTCTTATCTCTGGGGTAAGAGTTTAGACAAGAGGGGGCTTCTATCTGCACAACCCCCTTGAATTTCTCTGAGCACGTGTGTGGTGGTGACATACAGGACCGCAGCAAGATTCATTTCTTCTCTCTCTTTGGGATTAAGTGGACTGTTTATTTCATACCAACCTGTTCCATTTTCTTTGCGATCTCATTATATGGACTTTTTACCATCAGAAAATATGTTTATATATTTATGCTAAAGCGCTACTTGGTCTATATCAATATTTAATTAGTTGTATGTATATTGACCTTTTTTTCCAGTATTGTTTATCAGGTTTACAAATAAACCTGTGTTTAAGGTAGCAGGTATATCCAGCAATGGTTGCATAGTATTCAATCTGGTGCAGGATTTCATGAGCGCTTGTTTGTTGTTTTTGAGATTTTGGCGCTACTCTCGGATTCAATTTTCTTTTTAAAGTTTGTTCATTGTTTAGCGATGAGAAATACCGTATTTATCGGCGTACACCGCACACTTTTTTTTTTTTCCCCTTAAAATCAGGGGAAAATCGTGGGTGTGTCATATACGCTGATACTCGCTTCCCGCGCTGTGTTTTAATGCGGCCGACATATACCGAGCGCAGTACATTCGGCCAGGCTCGGCTCCCCTCGCGGTCACGTGTGCCGCCTCCTAGCCTTTTATGCGAGAGGAGCCGAGTGTACTGCGCTCGGTAAATGGCGGCGGCGTTCAAACGGCGTGGGGATCGGCTCAGAGACAGCGCGGGAGAAGCGGGGAGGACACCACGAAGGCCGCAGACAGACGCCGGACCGGACAAGGCCGCCGATGGACGCCGGGCAACTGTAAGTAACGTAAACTGTCTGTATTTCTTTTTTTTCCCTTAGGATTCCCTTCAGGTTTGGGGTGCGCACTATACGCCGGTGCGCGCTATAGGGTGATAAATACGGTACTTAAAGCGGAGAACGACCATCATTTTTTTTTTAAAATAGCCAGGAAGGCTACAAAAAAATTTGAAACTTATTTTTTTTTTTTTATACTTAGATACTTCTACTTTATACTTACTTATATCAGAAGTGGCTGTTACTGGACAGATCGTCCTAATCTGCCACTTCCTCGTCTGCGGCGAGTCTTCTTTCTTCTCCTCCTCATGCTGCCTCCTGGGAAATGGGGAGCAGTGTCTTCTGGGACCTTGTGTGTGTGTGTGTGTGTGTGTGTGTGTGTGTGTGTGTGTGTGTGTGTCCCAGGAGACATCCGCCCATCAGGGCCGGACTGGGAATAAAAACCAGCCCTGGAAAAAATTTCATACCAGCCCCATAGCATTATTATACCAGCGTAACAGCATAGCGTCATTATTTTCTTGTTCATGAAAGGGAAAACCATACATTTTAAAGCACATTTGATGAGTGTAATATATATATATATATATATATATATATATATATATATATATATATATATATATATATATATATATATATATAAATGTCGACCGATATGGGTTTTTCTCTGGCCGATGCCGATATTTAGAAATCGAGGCGGCCGATATATGATGCTGATTTATGCGACCGATTTTTATTTTTTTTGGTGGCACTGGCTCGTGGCACTGGATGCCACTAATTGTCACTGGAAGATGGCACCAGCAGAAGGCACTGATTGGCAGGTGGCACTTTTGGCACTGGCAGGTTGCACTGGATGGCACTGGAAGATGGTACTAGCAGATGGCACTGATTGGCAGGTGGCACTAATTGACACTGGCAGATGGCACTGGCAGATGGCACAGAGTGGCACTGGCACTGACAGGTGACACTGGCAAGTGGCACTGGTTGGCACTGGATGGCAATAGTTAGCACTGGCAGATGGCACTGGTTGGCATTGGCAGGTGGCACTGATGGCTTTAGTTGGCACTGGATGGAAGGTGGCACTGGATGGTGGCACTGGTATTGGCACTGGATAGAAGGTGGCACTGGTATTGGCACTGGATAGAAGGTGGCACTGGTATTGGCACTGGATAGAAGGTGGCACTAATTGGCACTGGATGGTGGCACTGATATTGTCACTGGATAGAAGGTGGCACTGGTATTGGCACTGGATAGAAGGTGGCACTGGTATTGGCACTGGAGAGTGGCACTGGATAGAAGGTGGTATTGGCACTGGCAGATGGCACTGGACGGCAAGTGGCACTTATTGGCACTGGCGCAAAAAAATATGTCACCACCCTCAGTACAACAGACCCCCTCTCCCTTCAGGATAGACACCCACCCCCCTCCTCAGTACAGACCCCCCCACCGTAGTACAGACACCAGAGAGCGGTGTCTGTCCCACGAGTGTGGGCCCCTCCTCCTCTGTGGGTGTAAACAGAGAGGAGGGCCGCCGCGATGGGTGTACCAAGATGGCCGGGGGTCCGGAGCTAGGCCGAAGCCGCGGCCTTTCCTGATGCTGTGACCGCGGATTCGCGGATTGCTGCCGCGGTCACAGCATCAGGAAAGGCCTCGGCCTAGCTCCGGAGCCGCGGCCACCGCTAGTGGCCATGTTAAATATCGGCCAAATTTGGAGAAAAATCGGCCGATGCTGATTTCTCCAAAACGGCCAAATATCGGCCGACCTCATATATATATAAAATATATTGTGCAAATTCCAGTTAAAAGTGGTCAATTATCAAGGGGGACCCCTGGAACTCAGAACGTGGGGGGGGACCACCTTCCGCAGAAAGAATACATTAAAGGATCACTAAAGGAATTTTTTTTTTGCTGAAATGACTGTTTACAGGGTATAGAGACATAATAGTTAACTGATTCCTTTTAAAAACGATTAAAAATAAATAAAAATCAATCATATAATGTGCCTCCTAGATGCAAAAACGAAACTGAAAGTAGTTTAGTCTTTGCATGTTATTTTATGCCTCTGTGCTGGACAGTGCCATAGAGAGTCATGGCTAGGAAAACGAAACTAAACTCTCCCATGACTTTTTTCATACGGAGCCAGACAACCAGGAAGTGTACAGAACAGAGCAGTTTTACAGCAACATCAGAGCAAAAACGAGCAATGAGGACATGAAACCAGGACTGCAGTAAGGTAAAGGAAGCTATTTAGCTAAAAAAAAAAATCCTTTAGTGACCCTTTAAGGTAAGGGGGGTGGGTTACTGTTATAGGGGGGAATCCTTTATATCAGTGCCCCCTTACATTATCGTATTTACTTCCCCCTTACATCAGTGACCCCTCTCAGACTGGCCTAGCGGTGCTGTCACTGACCTCCTCTCAGGTGCACCGTGCAGGGCTCAGTCAATCGGCTCCAGCTCGGTGGCTCTGGTTTTATCCTATAGTCTGTGCCCATCAAATGCAGCCTCACTGTGCCCATCAAATGCAGCCTCACTGTGCCCATCAAATGCAGCCTCACTGTGCCCATCAAATGCAGCCTCACTGTGCTCATCAAATGCAGCCTCACTGTGCTCATCAAATGCAGCCTCACTGTGCCTACCATTGCAGCCTCGCTGTGCCCATAATTGCAGCCCCTCCTATGTCCCAGTATGCAGTCCCTGTCTGTGGGAAGGTGTGTTGTTGATGCTCGGTACGGTACCTTCCATGCTAGCAGGATATCCATGATCGCCATCAGCTAGCAGGGTCTGTTCTCGTTTTGGATGGGGACAGTGCTCCTTCCAGAGGACCTGTTTGCTGTGAGATGGAGTGGTCCATGGCCACCTGCACCTTCAGCCGTCCTCATTTCCTGCCCCCAGTCAGCCTGTGCTCTGGTTCTGGGAAAGTGAGAGCACTGGGTGGGAGCTGGAGAGAAGGGAGAGCGGAGAGCACTGCCGGGGTTGGAGAGCACATAGGTGGGGGCAAAGAGCAGGGGGGAGTGGAGATCACACAGGTGGGGAGTGGAGAGCGCTGGGGGGGGCTTAAGAGCACTGAGTGGAGCCAAAAAGAACATGGGTGGAGAGCCCGGGAGGCTGAGAGGGGGGGCGGCTGCAGAGCACTAAGGGGGCTAAGAGTGTGGGGGTAAATGGCACGGGGGGGTAGAAAGAACAGGGGTTGAGAGCACGGGGGCTGGAGAGTACAAAGATCAGAGGGGAATGGAGAGCACTGGGGAGTGGAGAGCAATGGGGGAGCTTGAGAGCAACAGTGGGGGCCAGAAAAAACATGGGTGGAAAGTACGGGGCTGGAGCGCACTATGGGGGGCGGAGAGCACTGGTGGGGTGGGGGCAAAATGCAGGGGGGAGTGGAGAGTACAGGGATGGGGAGCGGAGAGTGCTGGGGGGGCAAAAAAGAACAGGGGTGGAGAGCACTAGAGGGCTGGAGAGCGATGGGTGGAGCTTGAGTGCACTGGGGGGGGCAGAAAGAACAGGGATGGGGAGCACTGGGGGGGGCAGGGGTGGGGAGCACTGGGGGGGGCAGGGGTGGAGACCATGGGGGGCAGAGAACAGGGTCGGAGGGTTGGAGAGCACCGGGGGGGGGGGGGTACGGGGTGGAGAGCACTGGGGGGGAAGAGGGGTGGAAAGCCGTTGGGGGGGGGGGGGGGAGAACAGGGGTGGAGAGCACTGGGGGGGAGAACAGGGGTGGAGAGCACTGGGGGGGGGGGACAGGGGTGGAGAGCACTGGGGGGGAGAGTACTGGGGGGGGGGGACAGCGGTGGAGAGCACTGGGATGGTGGCTGAAGGATGGGGAGAGCTGGAGAGCAGGGGGGGGGCAGAAAGAACAGGGGTGGTGAGAACTGTGGGGAGGCTGGAGAGTGTGGTGGGGGAGGAGAACACGGGGGGGGGGGGGGTTCAAGCATAACTGGATAGGAGGAGAAGCAGGGTGGCTGCATATAGAGGAAATGAGCTTCCTATATTCCTCCATACAGCCGCGGAATGCTTGATTCTCCTCCTCCTCCCTCCTGCAAGCATTCAGTGGCTGTATGGAGGAATATAGAAAGCTAATTTCCTCTGTATGCAGCCCCTGCCGAATCCGATCCTCCTATTGGGCACATAGGGCGGACTGTGCGGCAGACATGAGCTCCTGTGTATCATCACTGAGCTGGCTGCCTGCCTGGGTCTGTGTTTGTCGGTGACACTGTGGCACGGTCCCGCCCCCTAGACCGGCTCGTCTGATAGGCTGAACGCTGATTCTATCTACTATCACATGAGCCGGTCTAGGGGGGCGGGACCATGCCACAGCGTCATCGCTGAACACAGACCCAGACAGCTAGCTCCGTGATGATACACAGGAGCAGGAGAGAGGGAAGAGAGCACTGCAGCACCACAGCTGAAACCGGCCTACCGGATCTCCCGGTAGGCCAGTCCGGCCCTGCCACCCATTCATATAGCGCCGCAGGGAAGCTGCAACGCTTCATTTCCTGATTCCCTCACTGAGGATGGCTTTGGCTGCCGACATCGTGGGCACCCTGGATAGGTAAGTGTCCTTATTAAAAGTCAGAAGCTGCAGTGTTTGTAGCTGCTGACTTTTACATTTTTTTGGAACTTGTTTAATGAAAAGCAAGTGCAAGTACAAAGAAGATTACAATTGCTTCTGGTTTGCTCTCAGAAGTAGGCACATCCTTCACATTAAATTTAAAAATTAAATCTTTATGTAAAAATAAATTAGTTCTTCGCCACAAAAATTGTTAAATCTTTTCAGGTGTGCGTGAATTTTTTTAGATCTTTTTGGTTGCGCTGCTAAACAAAAAAGTTTGAGGAACACTGGTTTAGTGTGTGTAGAAACAGTTCACCAAAGATACCTAATATAACAATTTTAAGACTAAAATATTAGAGACACCCAGGACAGTGGATAAACATGAGTTCGCTTTGGACCAGAATGAAGAAACTGATGGACAGGACCAGAAGCAATGAATGAAGTCAGCCCCAGCTCCACAACCTCTAAAGCATTCCGACTTGGAGCGCAGTCCCATCTTATACATGCGATAAGGGGTGAGATGACTATGATGAAATATATTTGTATAACTCTCTGGAGGCTATGACCAATCTTGTACAATTTTAGTCCAATCATCTTCAGTAAATTAAATGTCTAAAGCAGCCCAACGGCTCTGTGCAGCCGTACATCTCAGGTTAGAATCCATTAATGTAATGCAGAGTAGTATTGAGAGATCAATTTGGTATTGGCTGAGTTTCTGAGTAACTTCTCTAGTGGGGCCATCTGCAGTGAAAGGGAGAGTGAGCCAAATTGTGTTTCCAGAACATGGTAAAGCTGAAAATAAAAAAACAGAGGGGAAGGTTAAAGTCCTCTCTCAATTGGCCCTGTTCAGTGTATAAATGGCAGAGGTATTTAACACCCCCGACAATCCAGTACTGTAGATGAGGGATCATGATTAATTCATTCAGATAAAGTAGACACCCCAATCTATTTGCGGAGAGGCATGTTGAGCCCATTGAAATATATATATATTTTTTTCCCAAGTGATTGACAAAAAAAATGTTGTGGGACTTTTTGAGAGCCTAGCCGCGTTACGGGACCCCGAAAACCAAGCACCGCCTTCAGGATTTCTAAGGGTGCAAATTTTTGATTTCACTCCTCACTACCTATCACAGTTTCGAAGGTCCCCCCAAATTGACCCCATTTTGGAAAGAAGACATCCCAAGCTATTTGCCGAGAGGCATGGTGAGTATTTTACAGCTCTCATTTGTTTTTGAAAATGAGGAAAGAAAAGAAAAATTTATTTTTTGTTTGTTTTTCTTTTTTCAATTTTCAAAACTTTGTGACAAAAAGCGAGATCTGATAAATACTCACCATACCTCTCAGCAAATAGCTTAGGGTGTCTTCGTCCCAAAATGGGGTCATTTGGGGGGGGGGGGGGGTTTGAACTGTTTTGGCATTTTATGCACAACATTTAGAAGCTTATATCACACATCGTCCACTCTTCTAACCACTTGAAGGCAAAGACCTTTCTGACACTTTTTGTTTACATGAAAAAAAAAACTTTGCAAGAAAATTACGTTGAACCCCCAAACATTATATATATATATATATATATATATATATATATATATATATATATATATATATATATATATATATATATATATATATAAAAAAAAAATGTAAGCAAAGGCCCTACAGATTAAAATGGTGGGTGTTGCATTTTTTTTTCCACACAGTATTTGCGCAGCGATTTTTTTTAAATGCCCTTTTTTTGGGGAAAAAATACACTTTTTATTTTAATGCACTAAAACACACTATGTTGCCCAAATGTTTGATGAAATAAAAACGCGCAGTGGTGATGAACTACATACATTTTTAAAAGTCGTTACAGTTTACCACATTCGATTTACAGAGAAGGTCTACTGCTAAAATTACTGCCCTCGATCTGACCTTCATGGTGATACCTCACATGCATGGTGCAATTACTGTTTACATATGACGGCAGACCGACGCTTGCATTCGCCTTTGCGCAAGAGCAGGGGGGGTTAGGGGTGCTTTTTTTCCTTTTTTTAATATTTTATTTTGCTTTTTTATTTTATTTTTAAACTGTCCCTTCCATTTTTTTATTTTTTTTTACCACTTTGTTATCTGAGGGAATGTAAATATCCCCTATGATAGCAATAGGTAGTGACAGGTACTCTTTTAAAAAAAAATTATTGTGGTCTATTAGACCCTAGATCTTTCCTCTGCCCTCAAAGCATCTGACCACACCAAGATCAGTGTGATAAAATGCTTTCCCAATTTCCCAATGGCGCTGTTTATATCCGGGGGGGAGGGGGGCATTCCTTCCCACTGCTTGTAAAAGCAGTCCAGAGGCTAATAAGCCACTAGGATTGCTTTTAGATGAAAGCCGACCGCTGGCTGAAAAGAATGATACCAAGATGATACCTAAACCCGCAGGCATCATTCTGGTATAACCATTCAAAGTCCAGCAACATACCAGTACGTTGCTGGTCCTTGTTGGACATGTATTATAATCCTTATTTTTTTTTTTTTTTTTCAAGCAGCCTGTTGGCTGAACGAAAAAAAAGAGATTGATCAGTGGGTATGCCTACCATTAGAATACCTCTCTTCATCCACCCACTTCTAATGATGGGCATACATGCACCATGTATATATGCCGAAGCATGGGGGCATTCTCCCGCAAAAAAAGTTATGCCGCGTACACACGGTCGGAACTTTGCTACGGGCAAGCCTCCATCGGAATTTCTACCGTATGTACGCGGCATTGGGAGCAAAATCACTCCTCCGCCCCTGCTGCCCCCATTCTTCGACATATATGCGCTTTTTTTTTTTTAAACTGTGGTGGTGAAATCACCTCCTACAGCGTTGGAGTCACGGCTTTATTTTTCGTGGGAGCAAACACTGTTGCCTTCAAGATAAATAAATCCGGCAAGGGAAGGCACCTGGGGATTAGCGGCGATGAATTGGCCAGCATATAAATTACTCTGGTCCACAATAGATCTATAGAGATCTTCCGTGAAAAACAGCGAATAATAATCAAGTTGCGTAAAATCAGCTGTTACCACCTGAATACCGGGTTGGCCAGTGAATGGGAGAAGTACGGGTGCTGCAGAAGTGGTGGGGACCCAATCAGGAGTGGCGAATGCAGCACGACGGGCCTGCCTTTGTCTTCTTCTTGGTGGCAGTGGGACACTACTTGTGCTTGCCACCTCGCCAGCTTGAACTGCGCTTATGGGACTCGCCACGTAACCAAGTGTTAATGCAGTGCTGGATGTACGTCCAGGGTGTACTAGGCCGCTGGTGCTTGCCAGTTCACCAGAAGGAATAGCGGCGCTAGTACTTCTCTGCTCCATACGAGAGCCCTGCGGTTCTTGCACCTCAACAACAGCATCTGACATGGAGCCGCTGTCGTCTACGGTGTTGCATTCTGAGCCCCAATCTGACAGATGCGTGACCTCCTCTTCACTATCTGTCATGCTCAGAAACTCGTAGGCTTCTTTACTAGTGTACCATTTTGGGCTTTAAATTTAGTTGTACACTAGTAAGGATTCACAGGTAAAAAAGCACCTGACTGTCAGCAAATGTATAAAACGCTACCAAATTTTTTTTTTCACGATCGCAGGGATCAGGCCTTTCTTTGCGAACGCTGCAGTTATGTGTGTTGGGTTTTGTAAGTGACAGTGATTGATCGATACAAACTAACCAGCGTCACCCGTAACACTTATGCGGAGATCACTGGTGAAAGGGTTAACTAGGGGCAATCAGGGGGTTAAAACCTTTTATTAGGTTGTATATGGGGGTACTTGGCGCTATATAAAAACCTGACGGGGAACCTAAATAACTAACTGGCTAACCAGCATCACCAGTGACACTTATAAGGTGATCACTGGTGAAAGGGTTAACTCTAGGAGCAATCGGGGGTTAAAACCTTTATTAAATAATATATGGGGGTACCTGACGCTATAAAAACCTGGCAGCAAACCTAAAAAAATAACTAGCTACCTTGCAGCACCAGCAAACACTAATAATGCGATCAGAAAAACGATCGCTTAGTGACACTGGCGATAGGGGGTGAAAGGGTTACCTGGGGGGCGATCAAGGGGTTAAACCTTTATTAGGGGGGGTAGGGAGCTACCCTGGACCTAAAGGGGCCTAACAATAATGTCCCTAACACTTTTTACAGTTGCAAATGACACTGATTGCAGTGATCAGTAAAATAATGACCACTGCAAACGGTGACACTGTAACTGGGGGTGACTGGGGGGTGAAAGTGTGCCTATGTGTGCTGGTGTCAGTGTAGTGTTGGTGCAACTTACTGTGGATGTCTTCTCTCCTCGAGCTCTGGTCAAAAAGACCGCTTCGAGGAGTGCGACATCACTTCCTCCTGCCTGTGTTTACATTACACAGGCAGCTCATTTTCCAGGAGCGATCGCAAGGGGGATAGACATTTTATTTTGGTGGTATTTGATCACCTCCTGTGGTTTTTATTTTTTGCGCCATAAACAAAAATAGAGTGACAATTTTGAAAAAAAATAAAATATTTTTTACTTTTTGCTATAATTATCCCCAAAAAATATATCAAAAAACAAATTTTCTCTTATCGTCTATAGACCGACACAGTCTTAACATATGGGTTATGTTCCTGTTCATAGGAGAGGACTAGGCAGAACATGTTGGATATTTAAATACATGTTACTTTAGAACAGCCCTGCCCAGGGGGTGGTCCCTCCGGACATAACCCTCCTCCCTGCAGCATGCAGCCTCAGTTTTTCTTCTGCCTAGCAGAGGAAAGGATGTGGCTCCCTTTGGGCCCAGCGCCCTGAAGACATTTTTCATTTTATTTTTTTATTTGAGATTCTTCTATCAACTGCCGACTGGGTGACAGGCTGGATATATAGATCTGTGTAGTCTCCTCAGTCCGGCCAGTGAGCGTGAGCACACCGTAGCTAAGGGCTGGGTCTGCCATGACATACCCTATGACTCCTGGGGTGGCCGGTGAGCTTGTTGCTCCAGGGTCTACACATGACTGGGCTCTTGTGTTGTCTCACTCACAGTGGACCGGGCCGACAGCTACTCCAACGTTGTTGTATTCCTGTCAGGAATGCACCAGCGGGTCTTAGCATGGACGGGTAAGTACAGTCCTTCCTGCCTCGGCAGGTAGGAACAGTTGGGCATTCCTGGGGTTAGGGGGTTCTCCTATCCTCCCTTTCCCTGCTCTCTGTCACATTTCCCTCTGCTGCTCTACCACTGCTACCGGGTGGACCTGTGGGGGGGGCTTCATTTCCCACCTGGGGACTGTGGGGTGTCTGGGCCCATTTTTATCTGTGGGGGTGTGCTTTGCCTCAGGGAAGCCCCATTCAGCCTTCTCATCCACATCGCGGCGTTTCGCCGCCATTTTGGTGTCGCTGGCGAATTTTTTTTGGCAGTCTGCTGGTTACATTGAAATTTCCCATTGGCGGCCATTTTGTCGTGGTCGCATTATGGCGCAGCTTCTTATTGCGGTCAGCCATTTTATTGTGGTCGTGCCCTGTTATCTCTCAGGCGTCTGGCGGCCATTTTTGTGTGGGGGATTTGGCCTCTAGTGCTGGCTTCTGAACGGTGTGCAGCACAATTCTTCTCAGTTCTGTTCCTCAGTTTTTTTTCCTCACAGCTTTTGCCTCACAACACACGCTGTGTACAGAGGGCGGGCAGCAGAGCTGAGCAGTCTCTTGCTGGGTTGATGAGTGCCCTGGGTAACCCCCGGTCACCGCAGCAAGGAGGGTGGACTTTCAGGTCTTGAATAGGTCCCTGAGAGCTGTCTATGTAATATAGTCAGTATCTGGTCCTTCTTCCCCAAACAAGCCAGTGGTGGCAGCCGGTGCTCCTGCACCTGCGGTTTCCATGGACACTTTGTTGGCAGTCCTGGAAACATTTGTTGCCAGGGTGGAAGCGGCATGCGGATGTAAGGGGGGTACAAAGTGCCCCATCTCCTGGGGAATGCTCTGACACTGCGGCACAGGACCCCGGGTTCTGGGTTGTGGGAGCATTTGGACCAGGACTTTCCTTGTGAGGAAGACTCCTCGCTTGGGTCAGTACAGGACAGGGCACTTGTTAGTGCGCTTATCAGTGCTGTGAGGGACTCCCTTAAGCTGGATGGTGCAGCTGAGGCATCCACTGAGGGTTCAGTCTTTTTCGGGTCCCACAAGTCAGACCACTCTGTGAAGGTTTTTCCTTATGTATCCTTTTTTTGACAAGTTCATTGATAAGGAATGGGAAAAGCCGCAGAAGTCATTTTGTGGTTCCTCAGCGCCTGGCAGTCCGTAACCCTTTTGAGGACAGCCTTTTGAAAAAATGGGCTTCTCCTCCGGTAGTTGACCCTCCAGTTGCCCGGTTAAAAAAGGTAACCACTCTCCCTATAGAAGGGACCCCTGTTTTCAAAGGCCATACTGATTTGAGGTCCGAGGCGCTGACCTGCTCCATGTTTATCATGCTGGGGTCTGCATTGTGGCCTATTGTGGCTGCAACCTTTGTGTCTCAGACACTTACTGAATGGGCAAAAGTTTTGCACCAGACTTTGGAGGAGCACCAGCTCTCTCCCGAATTTATTAGACTGGCTGACCAGTTGGTCCAGGGCCTTGTATATGTCTGCGATGCTACACTGGATGCAGCCCCCTTGATATCCAGAGCCTCTGTTTCGGCGGTGGTATTGCGCCTCCTGATTTGCCTGAAATGCTGGTCTGCTGACCAAGCATCCAAAAAAGCCCTGGCAGATTTATTCTTCAAAGGTGCGAGACTTTTTGGTACCTCACTGGACAACATTATGAAGGATGTCACTGGAGGTAAGAGCACTCTCCTCCCTCAGTCCACCAAGGGGAAGGAGCGGTGCCGTTAGCTGGATCCTTCATTTCCCACGCAAAAGCAGAATTTTTGTCAGTCATGGCCCGCAGGTAAACCCTCCCAGGCTCACAAAGGCTCAGCTGGGGAACAGAAACGTCCCTGGGTGCGTAAGCTGAACAAACCGGCATCCAAACCCGCCACCGCAAGAAGTTTTGCCCCCACCCGACTCATGGGTGGGGGGGCGACTTCGCAGGTTCACAGCTTGGTGGACCTCCCTCCTCTCCGACCAGTGGGTCTGCGAGGTGGTCCCTTCGGGGTACAAGATGGTTTCTTTCCTGTCCACCGAACAGATTCTTTCCCTCAAATCTCCCTCTCCTTCCGGCTCGTCGGTCTGCCCTATTGGGGGCAGTGCAGAACTTGCTGGGTTGTGGAGAAATTTTACCCGTTCCGCAGGATGAGAGGTTTCAGGGATTTTATTTGAATCTGTTTGTGGTCATGAAGAACGATGGGGTCCGTCCAATCATGGACCTCAAATCCCTAAATGCCTTTGTGAGTGTACGGAAGTTCCGCATGGAATCCATTTGCTCGGTGGTGGTTGCGCTCCATCCGGGGGACTTTCTTGCGTCCTTGGACATCAAGGACGCATCTTGCATGTCCCAATTTGCGCAGGTCACCAGAGGTTTCTGTTTGTGGCTCTTCCCTTTGGCCTAGTGTCAGCACCAAGGTGCTCGCACCGATTCTAGCTTTGCTGAGACAGCGAGGCATTGCCATTGTGGGCTACTTAGACGATCTTCTGAGAGCAGCTTCTGGCTCAGAATTAGAGGAGGATGTGTCTATAGCCAGCCAGACCCTCCGGGAATTCGGGTGGGTGTTAAACATCCGGAAGTCGGTCCTGGTACCGACTCAGCGTTTGGAATACCTGGGGTTGATTCTGGACTCCGGAGGCGAGAGTTTTTCTTCCCCTGGAAAAATTGCAGACTCTTCAGTCTGCGGTGAAGCTGTTTGCATCCCGCAAATGGTCGTCTTTCCGTTTTTTTGCATGCGAGTCCTGGGTCTGACGGTAGCCTCCTTCGAGTCAGTACCGTATGCCTAGTTCCACACTCGAGTATTGCAGAAGGAGATCCTGTCCAAATGGAACAAATCTCCATTGTCTCTGGATCGCCAGATTCAGGTAAGCCACCTAGTCAGAGTCTCTCTGAATTGGTGGCTGAGATCCCCGGCTCTTCGATCCGGGAAGTCGTTTCTTTGCTTCCAGTGGACGGTCATTACGAGGGACGCCAGCCTCGCGGGTTGGGGGGGCGTCTGGGGGGTCCAGTTGGTTCAGGATCGCTGGACTCTAGAAGAATCCCATCTGCCGATCAATGTCCTGGAACTTCGGGCGATCAGACTGTGCCTCTCCTCGTGGTCGAGGAGGTTGCAAGGTCGCCCAATCAGGATCCAGTCGGACAACGCCATGGCGGTGGCTTATGTCAACCATCGGGGGGAACACGGAGCTCGGCTGCAGCGTCCGAGGTTGCTCACATCCTGCGGTGGGCGGAAAGAAGCGTGCCCGCTCTGCCGGGCGTAGAAAACTGGAAGGCAGACTACCTGAGTCGCCGGATGCTGGACCAGGGGGAATGGTCATTGCATCCGGACGTGGATCTCCTGGCTTCTCGCCTCAACTGCAAAGTGTCGAGGTTCGTGGCCAGGTCCAGAGATCCCTGGGCAGATGGGTCAGACGCGTTAGTTTCCCCGTGGGGTCAGTATTGGTTAATTTATGCCTTTCCCCCCATTGATGTTGCTTCCACAGCTGCTCCGCAGAGTGGAGGCCGAAGGGATCCCGATGATTCTAATCGATCCGGATTGGCCCCGGTGTCATTGGTACACCGATCTTGTGTGCCTGTTGGCAGATGCACCCTGGCGGCTGTCAATGTGGGAGAGCCTTCTGTCTCAAGGTCCCATACTTCATCCTGCTTTACAGTTGCTGGGTTTAACGGCATGGCTGTTGAAAGACCGGTACTAAGGGACCAAGGTCTTTCCGACTCGGTCATCTCAACTATGTTGAGGGCACTGTAGTCTTCTTCCAGGAAGATCTACCATCGCACCTGGAAGGCCTATATGTCTATGTGCGAAGAGATGGGGTGGCGTCCAGACGTATTCGGTTTCCAGGGTCCTGCTGTTTTTACAGCGTGGAGTGGATCAGAAACTTGCCTTAAGCACCATTAAGGGACAGATTTCAGCCATGGCTGTGTTCTTTCACAGCCTTGGTGACCCATTCTCTGGTGGGTACCTTTGTGCAGGGGGTTTGTCATGTACGTCCCCCTATTAAACCACCTCTTCCTCCATGGGATTTGAATCTGGTGCTCTCGGTTCTTCAGGAACCTCCCTTTGAAAACATCTGAGAGATTCCTCTCGACATCTCAGATGGTGGCCTTTTTAGTGGCCATTACATCTGTCAGACGTGTTTCTGAATTGGCGGCCTTGTCTTGCAGGTTGCCATACTTGGTTCTCCATAAGGATAAGGCAGTGTTTTGCGCCCGCAACCTTCCTTTCTTCCGAAGGTGGTTTTGGCTTTTCAACTTAACGAGGACATTGTTTTTCCATCCTTGTGTCCTGGGCCGGCGCATCCTAAGGAGGTTGTGCTACATACTTTAGACGGGTACATGCTTTGCGGGTGTACCTGTCTGTTACGGCTCATTTTCGGAGGTCTGACTCATTTTTTTTTTTTTTTTTTTTGGTGTCTGGTCCACAAAAGGGCCTGGCGGTCTCGTTGGTCACCATTTCTCGGTGGATCAGGCAGACCGTCATACAGGCCTATGCTCTTAAGGGGCGGGCGCCCCCCTTTCCAGTCACGGCACATTCAACCAGGGCTATTGGTGCTTCCTGGGCTTTCCAACATCAAGCGTCTGTTTCACACAGGTGTGTAAGGCGGCGATTTGGTCGTCCGTTCACACTTTTTTTCTAAATTTTACAAGGTTGATGTGAGTGCATCTTCAGATGCTTTCTTCGGCTGCAAGGTTTTGCAGACGGCCGTTTAAAGTTGCACCTTCTCTGTTGAGGAGCGCTGCTTGTTTTTGGGTGAAGTTTTTTGTTTGTTACTGTTACTGTTCCCACCCCTCGTTTTTTTGACACTGCTTGGGGACGATAAGAGAAAATGTAATTTTTTGTACTCACCGTAAAAAAAAATCCTTTTCTCTGTTGTCCATGGACTGACACAGTACCCACCCCTCCTTTTTAGGTTTGTACTGCTTGTTACGAACTGAGGCTGCATGCTGCAGGGAGGAGGGTTATGTCCGGAGGGACCGCCCCCTGGGTGGGGCTATTCAACTCAACTCTGCCTAGTCCTCTCCTATGAACAGGAACATAACCCATATGTCAAGACTTGTGAAGGCTGTGTACGTCCATGGACGTCAGAAAAGTATTTTACGGTGAGTACAAAAAATCAATTTTTTTCCTCAGTTTAGGCCGGGATGTATTCTTCTACATATTTTTGGTAAAAAAAATAGGGGATAATTTTTTTTTGCCATTGTTATTAAAATATAATATATTTACTAGTTATGGCGGCGATCGATGCTTTAAAAAATGCATTGATTACTGTAAAAATGACACTGCCAGTGAAGGGGTTAACCTGTAGGGGGTGCTGAAGGGGTTAAGTGTCCTAGGGAGTGATTCTAACTGTTAAGGGGCGTAGCTATGAGTGACACATCACTGATCGCTGCTCCCGATAAAAGGGAGCATTCGATCAGTGACATGTCACTAGGAATAAAGGGGAGATGTTGTGTTTACACTTGCATCTCCCCGTTCTTCAGCTCTGTGACCCGATCTTGGGACACCGGTGGATATCGCGCTCCCACACATCGGCAAATTAAAGGGAATGTATATGCCCATTTGCCCAGCTGTGCCATTCTGTGAACGTATATTTTTGATTCGGCTGTTGGGAAGTGGTTAAAAAGGGATATGGGGTATTTTACAGGGAGCATTAGCCATTACATATAAGTTTTGAAAGAAAAACCATCTTCAATAAATTGACTCTACCCTTAAGGTCTAATAGAAGATTCATCCACTGGTCCGTGGGTGCTGTACCTGGGCAATGATAGGACATAGATTATTATGGCAGAGTGAATGGGAAGAAGGAATACCCTAAGCACCTTCTGTATGTTGGACACAAATAGGCAGATTCAGAAAGACTTAGGCCGGCGTATCAGTAGATACGCCAGCCTAAGTCTGAATCTGCGCCAACGCAAATTTAAGCGTATTCTGGTAACCAGATATGCTTAAATTAGGCTAAGATACGAGCGGCGTAAGTGTCTTACACCGTCGTATCTTAAAGTGTAATTTTTAGGCTGGCCGCTAGGTGGCGCTTCCATTGCGTTCAGCGTAGAATATGTAAATCACTAGATACGCCTATTCACGAACGTACGCCCGGCCGACGCAGTACAGGTATGCCGTTTACCTAAGGCATTTTCAGGCGTATAGTTATTCCATCAAATAGCTGGCCTATTCAATGTTAAGTATGGCCGTCGTTCCCGCGTCGAAATTTGAAAATTTTACATCGTTTGCGTAAGTCGTCCGTGAATAGGGCTGGACGTAATTTACGTCCACGTCGAAACCAATACGTCAGTGCGGCGTACTTTGCCACAATGCACACTGGGATATGTACACGGACGGCGCATGCGCTGTTCGTAAAAAAATGTCAATTTACATACAACACGCCCCCCACATCCTCATTTGAATTAGGCGCGCTTACGCTGGCCCCATTTACGCTACGCCGCCGTAACTTAGCAGGCAAGTACTTTGTGAATACAGTACTTGCCTTGCTAACTTACGGCGGCGTAGTGTAAATACGATACGCTACGCCGCCGCAAGGATACGCCCACCTACCTGAATCCACAGAAATTGCACAAAAAAACCCTAGAAGCTAAATGAAGGACTTTAATGGTACCACTTGAATAAAATATCAAATATTTATTACATAAAATCACGAAGGCAATGGAAGGACTTGTATCAATAAAACCACTAAAATGTACACAAAAATAGTATAATACTATGTTGATTTCCTCATCATCTCTACTGAGACTGGGTAATGGGTTGCTTGCTGTGACTTTGACGTGTTTCACAGGTTATTGCCCACTTCATCGGGAAGAGAATTTCTGCCAAGCTCTATAATAGGAAATGTAAATTTTGTCAACTTTAATACTACAGCTAATTAGTAGAGCATACATCATTTCTACATACCAAAAAAATAAAAATTATATACAAAAGCATGCACAAAGTCAAAACAGTAATCCTACGACCAGTTGTTGCCCACTCCCCTGGCAGATGGGGTAGTCCAGTGGGCTTTTTTTCACTGTATCACCGGGGGCCAGGATTCTAGCCTCCACTGCTTCTGTTGGCAGTGGTGATAATATAAATGAGGGCATCATAATAATATTTGTAAATACTTCAAATTAATATGTATTAATGCAAAAAGACCTGGGGGGGGGGGGGAAATAGGAGAATATAGACTCTGATGTTGGTATGGGGCTCTTGGATATACCAACTACACCCCTACTCCCCAAATTGAGAATTCATTATGATGGGCCCCTCAAGGAAATCAATCAAACAAAACAGTTTTGTTCACTTTCTAATGGGTCTGTCCTCCCCAGTCATAGCAATATCACCTCAAACAGTCAATATTAATACTACTAGCTATATATGTCTGCCCATGTTGTGATCTAGAGAAGGTAGTATAGTTACCTGGTGTCTGAGTGTCCACAGACAGTGGGTGGTGTCCCTGGAGTCCAGATGGCAACCAGCTGGTCAGAGAAAGCAGGAGAACATGTGACAAATTGTGCTCCTGTCTAGCCAGCCTCCATGGGTCCCTATATATAGGGCAACAGGTGCCCCCATTGCGGCAATACATCACACTGCGCAAGTGCACGTTCGTGGCTTGTGTTTGGCGCCAAAATCGCAGCCTATGGATCAGCTGTGACACCACCAGTTGCAGCCACATTGCGGCCTATGACAGGTCATGCACACCTCACCATACCCTATGTCACTTTTGTGACTGCGCATGTGTCTGCCGTTCAAAAACCAGAGGCATGCCCGAAGCCAACGGGGCCCAGATGCAGCACGAAACTGGCTCCAAATGACAGTACCACCCACCATCGCCACAGACTCTCCTCCCCAAACCCTTCCCCCCCCACTATGGCCAGATACCTTAAGTCAATATACTGGCGCAGCCACGCCCAACCAAACCAAGAGGAAAGAACCCATAGTGCAATATCCACCTATAAATGGGAGGGAAAGAGAATGGAAGCCTACAGGAAGGGGGCTTGAACCATCCCCAGGAGAACAACTGGTCATTTTCAACTGTAAAGTATAAATTTAGGTCAGCATGAAAAATATCCAGCTGTATTTGCAGAAATGAAACACAAACAGAACCCCAAACAAAAGCACAAACAAATCAAACACAAAAGCAATCAAACCAGGAAAGGTGAATAAATACACCCAATAACACCTATACCACTTGTATTTGAAAGCATATCATAGCTCTCCTTACAGGGTTTGAAGCTGACCGCGTCATTGAGACCCGGTGCTTGTGTTGGCCCCAAACCGTGAATCCATCTGTCCTCTCTTTGCAGGATGTGACGATCCCAGTCTCCTCCTTGTATATCAGTATGTATTCTTCCAAGAGCAAAACATCTCAAACCAGTGTCGATTTTTGTTGTGTTTCCAGGTTCCATGTCTATCAATGGGGGACATGATCATAAATACGCTGCCAAAAATTGCATTTTGTTTTGCCGACATAGTAGCTGCTGCATACATGTCATTAGATTAGCAATGCCCATCGTTTTGACAATTAAGTGTTTTGCCTGATGGATTTCACTGTTTGGATTCCACACCAGTGTGTGGAACCGGGCCAAAGAAATTGACTGTATGAGCAACCACCGCATTTGTGGGTACCTGGGTATTTACATTTATAATGTCTACCTGCTTTGTTGGAATGGTTCTGTGCCAATTGGACTTGTATTGAGTTGTTTCAGCGGTAAATGATTTCGGCCTTGTCCTTGATACATCCCGCTACCTGTGGGTCAGGCATAAGCAAGTACCAATATTTATCTATGATATGTCTAATCTGATGTTGTCTAGAATATCTTAATATTAGTTTAGTCGCGCTCATTTTGTCAGGATCCTTATTGTGTTTTAGTTTGATTAAATCTTCCCTTTAATTTTTGTTGGCTATTTGGTAGACTTTTTTCTGATTGTTTTTTTAGAATAACCTTGGGCCAATAATCTATCTTTTAGTTCATTAGCTTGTTTATGATAGTCCTCTTGTAATGCGCTAATTTCTCTTAATGCAAAATGTTGCCCATAAGATAATAAAAAGAAATGTACAATAAAAAAAAAAAAAATATTGCCCATAAGGGATGAATTTTACAAGACTTGTTGGATGTCCACTATTTGCTCTTAAGCCTTTCCCGTCAGGATTCCCGGCAGAGTGTTTCCGGTCGTCTGCATGCTTACCTGTCCCAAGTAAACCTGCGCATGCTCGATAAAAGGTTTGACGCATGCGCAGTAGCATACAAGTTTAGTGTGGGGTGTAGCAAGATGGCGGCGACGGCATCGAATGTGACGAGCGCCTCCTCGTCGTAGTCGATGATGTCACCGCGTTCTTGCCATTCAAAAGAACGGCGGTTCTTTTGAATGGCCGTCTGTATGCACAGCTTTGCAAGACAAGCTTGCCAGGAATCCCATCAGGAAACCCAACGTTTTTTCCTGACGGGATTCCCGGCCGTGTGTACAGGGCCTTAGAATATTTTTCCCTGCTGTGGGTTTACAATAAAGGGTTGTTCCCAGATTCAAATCTGCCTTGATGAATATGTCAATGTCCAAGAAGGAAATGCGTTGCTGATTACATGTCATGAAACAACTAATCGATTAATCGATTGTGAAATCGAAATAAAAAGTTTTCCTGTGGGACACGTTCTCATCCATGATTTTTTTTCAGCTGTTACGTATTTGGAAAGGGCAAGGACTTTTTAACGCAAAATGGTGCTTTTTTTTTTTTTGGTTCAATATACTTCAATGGAGAAGCTGCAGAAAAGCATGTAATGTGTTTTTGCGACAATTTGTGTTTTGTAATCTGCCCAACAACAAATTGGCCCAAAAAAATTCCATTTCTTTTTTTTAAGGCCATTTTCCGATTTAATCGAAACAATAATCGGCCAACTAATCGATTATGAAAATAATCGTTAGTTGCAGCCCTAAATTGAATACGTGTATTTAGTGATTCTCTTGGGCCATCCTGGAGTACAAGTTAGCGTACAATGGGGCACACAAAGTCCCCATGACCAGCCCCTGCCTCTGGTGGTAGTGGGAACCATAAAAGGTTAAGAAATTGTTGTGGAGAATGAATTCTAAGCGTGTCAGGACATAATCACTGCATTGTTTTTGATTGGTACTTCTTTCCTGTAAGAATGTATTGATGACCGTGATCCCCCGCTGTGTTGTATGCTACTGTAGAGTGCCTCCACAGCCACCACGCATCACGGGGAACGTGAATATTTTTATCTGGAGAGTGTCTTTGGTGTAGGAAGGGAATAACACGTGTGGCGGTAAATAAGTGTCAACTAGGATGCTTGCATTTTCAGTTAAACTTTCTCGTCCGGAGATTATGGGTCTGCTTGGTGGCTTGCTGGGGTTTTTGTGGACATTTTCTTAATGAATAAAAAGTGGGTGTTTAGTTAAATGTGAAAATCAGAGGTGTTATTTCACATTAGCAAGCATGTAAGGTCAGCAGGTTTTTAAAATGTAACATGTAAACAGTCTATCAGATTTAAATATACTATATTTAAGCACATAAGCTTTGTTTTGTGTTGAAAATAACTTTAAAGTGGTAGTATACATGACATCTCCCTCGGCGTGGACCAGGTAAGTTCCCTACGCCTAGTTCCAAGGTAAGTATTTCATAATGAACTAGTATGCGGTGCATACTAGCTCATTGTGGCTTTTGTCTTTCAGGTAGGTTTAATAAAAACAAGAACGGGGTTTACTACCGCTTTAAATGAAAAAAAAAATTGAGAATCGTGATCTTCATTTTATGCAAAAGAATCGCGATTCTAATTTTTCCCAGAATCGTGCTGCTCTAATGTAGAGCACTTTTCTTTATCGTACATCACGGGACACAGAGCGGCATATTCATTACTATATGGGTTATATGAAGTACCTTCAGGTGATGGACACTGGCAATCTCAAACAGGAAATGCCCCTCCCTATATAACCCCCTCCCATAGGAGGAGTACCTCAGTTTTTACGCCAGTGTCTTAGGTGTTGGTCATGGTTTAGCTTGCCTCCGCATCCTTGGGATTAGGTGAGCTAACCGGTTCTGTCCAAAGGCCTCAGCGCTAAAGTGGTCAGTAACCGGACCCCAAACCCTTGGGGTATAGCCCATAATGCTTTTCTTTTTAGAGAGCTGGACCCTGGGCCCAGAACTTAGAAACCTTTGGGGGCCTAATGTTTCTGTTGCCAGAGTGCTATATGGGCCCAGGACAGTGGATCCTTCATAGGAACCCAGGGCCTGAAGGTCTAGACAGCCCCACGGAGATGGGGGAAGATTGGGCCTCTTGCTTGGCAAAGTCCTGCGGCATGGAGCAGGTAAGTGAGGGGAAACTTGCGGAACTTGGTTCTTCGCAGGTTTTTCTGGGGGGTCACAGGGGACATGCCTAAAGTTATGCGCTGCATCTGGCAAAGTAAGTCACATATCTTAATGATAGGATGGCTTTATGTGTTGTTTCCCCATAAGAGGTGACCTCCCTGGTAGTATTGAAAAGCATTGAGTGGCTGTGTGTGTGTGTGTGTGTGTGTGTGTGTGTGTGTTAAAGAGAGCTGTGCTTACCTGCAAGCCTCCAGGCGATGCTGCATTGGTTCTTCCTCCTAGCCTGGATGACAGGCAAACGCTGGCCTCCTCGTGGGCTCCCTTCCCCCCACCCCCGTCGGCGCGCGTCCCCGTGTTATGAGTGCAATTTCGCGCCGTTAGCTGAGGGGGGAAGGGCGGGTCAGTTGGTTTAAGGAAGGGGCGGCCCTTCCTTTTCGTTCCATCAGCTCAGTTTATGCTGGAACTGAGGAGGAAGAGACCAGAGCGGCAGCACGGGGCGCCGAGGACACACAGTGGCCAGGAAAGATATTACAGTCTTCATAAGACTGTCTTGAAGCCTAGAAATAGGCTGTTCTTTTCTATCTCAGCAGTGTTTTTTTTGGCAATACTACTAAGGGGGACAGAATGTTTTTTCTTTCTTGGGTTTGAAAAAAAAGAAAAAGAAAAAATCCATCAAAGGGAGAGAAGGCATTTTTTTCCCCCAAACGGGTTTTTGGGCAATAATTGTTTATAGTTCCAAACACCGATAAGTTAGCGGGCGTACCTCGGTATTGTACCATGGCATCCGGGTCAGAGGGTACAAGAGGTGGGGATTCCCCCAGAGAGTCTGAGGTCTCGGAAAAAATTATGCCGCTGCTTTCCCGAGAGGGAGCCTTGGGGCCATCGGGATCTGGGGCTGGAGCTGGCTCGGGTCAGTCCAACCCTAGGGTGGTCACGGACGAGGTATTGTCCACCTCCTTAAAGGAGATGGAAAAGAGAATGGAAAAGATGATAAACATGGCTCTGCGGGGCAGAAAACGGAATAAATCTCCGTCGCCCGAGCGTGGACCCTCTGAGGAGGAGGTCCTTTCCGCAGGGGAATTGGACGACCTCTTGGACAAGGACCAAGCAGGTTCGGGGATCGAGGATCCGGATACAGGGGAGTCTGAGGCAGTCTCCCAAAGGGAGAGCTGGTGGGTTCAAGCCTTAACGGACTTGGTCCATAGTGCTTTCAACTTGCCAGTACCAGATCTCCAAGTATCGACTGTTTCAGCTTTGGGCTCACTAAGGGCGCCTCAAAACAACGCAGTTTTTCCGATCCATCCTCTGCTAGAGGAAGTTTTGTTCCAAGATTGGATCAACCCAGATAGAATCTTTTTACCACCTAAAAGATTCTCTGCCTTGTATCCTATGGAAGATAAATTTTCCAAGAGATGGGCAACCCCTTCGGTGGACGCAGCCATCTCATGTGTTAACAAGTCTTTAACATGCCCTGTAGAAAACATACAGGTGTTCAAGGATCCGGTTGATAAACGCTTGGAAGCACTACTTAAAAACTCCTTCACTACTGCAGGGGCAGTAGTGCAGCCAGCTGTGGCTGCGATTGGGGTTGCACAAGCATTATCGGATCAAACTAAGCAGATGCTTAAACTTATTCCTGCCCAGCAGGCAGAAGAATTTTCGGATGTCCCTAGGGCCATACGCTTTACGGTAGATGCGATTAAGGATTCTATCCAGCAAGCGTCACGTTTATCGTTATCCCTTATCCATATGAGAAGACTCTTATGGTTAAAGAGCTGGGAGGCCGAGCCTCCATGCAAGAAGCTCCTGGTAGGACGACTCTTCGGAGAAGACCTGGATAAATACATTCAGACCATTTCAAGCGGCAAAAGTACGCTTTTGCCAACTAAGAAGAAGTTTCAGGGGCCTGCGTTTAAACGACAGCACTCCCCTGGGCAGGGGCCCTCTAATGCCAAACAGTATCGACGGCCTCCTGCAAGATCAAACTTTAACTTCAATAGCAGATCGCAGGGCCAGGCGGCCAGAGGCAAGAAGCAGTGGTTTCGCAAACCAGCAAAACCAGCCCCCAAGCTGACCTTATGAGGGGGCGCCCCCACCCACAAAGGTGGGGGGAAGGCTGCGTCTCTTTTCAGAGGTTTGGGAAGCCAGCATTCCCGACAAGTGGGTACGGTCTTCCGTGGCCACGGGCTACAAATTAGACTTCCTAAGGTTTCCTCCTCCTCATTTCCAGGAGTCAAGGATTCCAAACGATCCGGAGAAGGGAGCTGCATTAATGACGGCATTAAATCATCTACTCTCCCAGGAAGTAATAATAGAGGTACCAGTCCTAGAACAAGGGCTGGGTTTCTACTCCAACCTATTCATCGTCCCAAAGTCCAATGGAGATGTCAGGCCAATTTTGGACCTAAAGATGGTAAATGCATACCTAAAGGTCCGCTCATTTCGGATGGAATCCGTGCGGTCAGCAGCTGCCACACTCCAAAAGGACGACTTCATGGCTTCCATAGACATAAAGGATGCCTACCTTCATGTTCCAATTTATCAGCCACATCAAAGAGATCTACGCTTTATGGTGGCTTCTCGTCATTTCCAGTTCGTGGCGCTTCCCTTTGGGTTGGCTACGGCCCCCCGGGTGTTCACGAAGGTCCTAGCCCCAATCCTAGCCAAGCTAAGGATCCAAGGGGTCACGATCCTAGCGTACCTGGACGACCTCCTAATCATAGATCACTCGTCTCCTGGCTTGGAACGAGCAGTGGCCCTCACGGTCCAATACCTCGAGAGGTTCGGCTGGGTCCTAAATCGAGAAAAGTCAGCATTCCAGCCCACAAGGCAGTTGGAATATCTCGGCATGAGGTTAGACACAGAACAACAAAGAGTGTTTCTACCTCTGATGAAGGTCAAAACCATCAGGGAATTGATCCTACTGGTTCTAAGCAAAAAGGAACCAACTATTCGCCTATGTATGCGGTTACTAGGCAAGATGGTGGCCACATTCGAGGCGGTACCGTACGCCCAGAGCCACACTCGCATCCTGCAGGCAGCCATCCTGTCAGCATGGAGCAGGAGGCCACAGGCCTTGGATATCCCTTTGCCGCTCTCATCAAGAGTCCGACAAAGTTTGTGTTGGTGGTTAGACCCTCAGAATCTACTGAAGGGGAAGTCTTTCAGCCCAGTGGCTTGGAAGATAGTAACCACAGACGCCAGCCTGACGGGCTGGGGAGCAATTTTGGATGGTTGCACTCGCCAGGGTACTTGGGCAAAGCCAGAGAGGCAGTTGCCCATCAACATCTTGGAGCTCAGAGCTGCTCGACTAGCCCTCAGGGCTTGGACGTCCAAATTGCAGGGGTTCCCGGTGAGAATTCAATCAGACAATGCCACGGCCGTGGCATACATAAATCACCAAGGGGGAACCAAGAGTCAAGCCGCTCAGAGAGAGGTGAGCTTGATTCTCCTATGGGCAGAGGCTCATGTGCCCTGCATATCGGCAATATTAATTCCAGGAGTGGACAACCTTCAGGCGGACTTCTTAAGTCGCCAGACTCTGTTGCCGGGGGAATGGTCTCTACATCCACAAGTCTTTCAGACACTCTGCCAAAAATGGGGAGTGCCGGACGTGGATGTCATGGCATCGAGACTCAACAAGAAACTAGACAGGTTCATATCCCGCTCAAGGGATCCGATGGCCTGCGGAACCGATGCGCTGGTTTGCCCTTGGCATCAGTTCAGACTTCTTTATGCGTTTCCCCCGCTCCAGTTACTACCCCGCCTGCTGCGCAGGATCAGGGTGGAGCACATACCAGTCATCCTGGTAGCTCCAGCATGGCCCAGAAGGGCATGGTATTCACTAATCCTGAAGATGGTAGTGGGAGACCCTTGGACTCTTCCTCTACGGCCAGACCTGCTATCGCAAGGTCCAATCCTCCACCCTGCCTTACGGCATCTAAATTTGACGGCCTGGAGGCTGAATCCCTGATTCTCAAGGGTAGAGGTCTGTCTCAGAAAGTAATCTCTACCCTAATCAGAGCCAGGAAACCGGTCTCTAGGGTGATTTATTACAGGGTCTGGAAGGCCTATGTAGGCTGGTGTGAGTCCAAGCGATGGCTTTCTCGCAAGTTTACCATCGATAGAGTATTACGTTTTCTCCAGCTAGGAGTGGATAAAGGACTGGCATTAAGCACAATCAAAGGACAGATTTCAGCTTTGTCAGTGTGGTTTCAGCGGCCGCTGGCCACCCACTCGCTGGTTAAGACCTTCATTCAAGGGGTCTTGCGTATTAATCCTCCAGTTAAATCCCCACTTTGTCCGTGGGATTTAAATCTTGTTCTGTCAAGTTTACAGAAACAACCTTTTGAGCCGTTGGCTGAAATTCCTTTGGTTTTACTGACAAGGAAGTTGGTATTTTTGGTCGCCATAGTTTCCGCCAGAAGAGTATCGGAACTGGCAGCCTTATCCTGTAAGGAACCATATCTTATTTTACATAAGGACAAGGTCGTTCTCCGCCCTCATCCTTCCTTCCTACCAAAGGTTATATCCAGTTTTCATCTAAACCAGGATTTGGTATTACCATCCTTCTTTCCTAAACCTACTTCCAGAAAGGAAGGGTTGCTGCATACCTTGGATATTGTCAGGGCCATGAAGGCCTATCTTAAAGCTACAGAGAAGATCCGGAAAACAGATGTGTTGTTCATTTTACCGGATGGGCCCAAGAAGGGGCAGGCAGCTGCAAAATCCACCATCTCGAGGTGGATTCTCTGAGTATGCTGCTTTTAATTTAAAACATAAAAATATATCCAGCACTTACATCATAGTAATATGGTGCAGTCGTGGAAGCTGGCGTGCATCTGTAGCAGACAGTCCGCAAAGCGTCAGAGCTGGGCAGCCGGAGAGAGCCGGGGAGAGAGACGGCTGAGTCCTAGTTGTTGTGCCGCTGCTGGGCAATGGATTCATCAGCTGTTGCGTGACGTCAGGTCGGACGGAGGCTGAGGGGGACCACAACGCGTTTCAGAGCCGGCGCACGGAAAAGACCAGCGCGCTCCTTTTTCAAGTGTAATGAATGGAAGACAGGGCTCATATTTTAAACAGTCATGTGATCAGTGCCGACCAATGGGCGTACAAGGATAACGAGCAAACGGAAATAAATCGAATTACTTGGTTGAAACTGACAGCGGGACAAGAATTATATATATATATACTAAAAATGGAAAAGTATAATCTAAAGAGGGTGAATATTAAGTGATTAACTATATATGTGTAGTCAAAGTGACTATATATACATATAGTGGGGGAAGCATGATTAAAAAGTGAAGGCAACGTATTACAAGCATTGGACACTAGAGGGCCACCAGAGTAAGGATATATAGACGGTGCCTCAGTTTAAATTTATAATGGAAATGCTAATAAGGGGCGTTGCTTCGGATAGTGGCAATAAAACCACAAAGCTATGATGAGGCAAATATAACCATAACATGAAATTGAATGTAAATATAAATAAGGATTGATCATATCAAAAATAATAAATAATAAAATACAATACAACGACAAGTAGGAACAATCATTGAGCATATCAGGCCCAGATGTAAATGGAAACTGATACGTAATAGAGTATAGGGGGATATGGGGGGGGGGGGGGGGAAGAAGAAAGCGCGTGTATGTAGGGCTGCATACATAAACACACATATGCATGCATCCACATATACGTGTAGATATGTGATAACACAGTAAAGTAAAAATGTAAAGAATATGTATATTTGGATATTTAAAGAATGGCATTAACATCTAATTCTTCGTTGAGGCCGAGAGGAGAGAGACAATCAAGGGTAAATATCCAGAAAGTCTCGCGTTCGCACAGTCTGGAAAAACGCTCAGCCTCAGAGAGGCCCCTAGGTATGGATTCAATGACCCATACCCGTAGGCCCTCCGTAGATTGGTCGTGGTGCTCCAGAAAATGACGAGGCACACTGTGTTCGTCACATCCAGCCTCAACGAAGCGTCGGTGTGCACCAAAACGCTGTCTCAGAGGATTGATGGTACGACCTAAAGTCACGTACAGAAGAGCTCCTACCCTTAAAAATAAGATAGCACCTAGTAGGTTAAAAAGTCTTAAACCGTTAGATTCCACCTGTCTGATCCCACTTAAAGGGATGTACAGGTGCAACAAACCCAGATGCAAAACCTGTCCATTCGTCACCCACGGCCAAAAAGATTTCTTCCATAGAGGTAAATCATACTCGCTGGACAATTTCCACAATTGTTCCAGCGACTATGTGGTGTACTGTATTACATGCCCCTGTAAACTACTTTATGTTGGTCGTACCATCAATCCTCTGAGACAGCGTTTTGGTGCACACCGACGCTTCGTTGAGGCTGGATGTGACGAACACAGTGTGCCTCGTCATTTTCTGGAGCACCACGACCAATCTACGGAGGGCCTACGGGTATGGGTCATTGAATCCATACCTAGGGGCCTCTCTGAGGCTGAGCGTTTTTCCAGACTGTGCGAACGCGAGACTTTCTGGATATTTAACCTTGATTGTCTCTCTCCTCTCGGCCTCAACGAAGAATTAGATGTTAATGCCATTCTTTAAATATCCAAATATACATATTCTTTACATTTTTACTTTACTGTGTTATCACATATCTACACGTATATGTGGATGCATGCATATGTGTGTTTATGTATGCAGCCCTACATGCACGCGCTTTCTTCTTCCCCCCCCCCCCCCCCCCCCCCCCCATATCCCCCTATACTCTATTACGTATCAGTTTCCATTTACATCTGGGCCTGATATGCTCAATGATTGTTCCTACTTGTCCTTGTATTGTATTTTATTATTTATTATTTTTGATATGATCAATCCTTATTTATATTTACATTCAATTTCATGTTATGGTTATATTTGCCTCATCATAGCTTTGTGGTTTTATTGCCACTATCCGAAGCAACGCCCCTTATTAGCATTTCCATTATAAATTTAAACTGAGGCACCGTCTATATATCCTTACTCTGGTGGCCCTCTAGTGTCCAATGCTTGTAATACGTTGCCTTCACTTTTTAATCATGCTTCCCCCACTATATGTATATATAGTCACTTTGACTACACATATATAGTTAATCACTTAATATTCACCCTCTTTAGATTATACTTTTCCATTTTTAGTATATATATATATAATTCTTGTCCCGCTGTCAGTTTCAACCAAGTAATTCGATTTATTTCCGTTTGCTCGTTATCCTTGTACGCCCATTGGTCGGCACTGATCACATGACTGTTTAAAATATGAGCCCTGTCTTCCATTCATTACACTTGAAAAAGGAGCGCGCTGGTCTTTTCCGTGCGCCGGCTCTGAAACGCGTTGTGGTCCCCCTCAGCCTCCGTCCGACCTGACGTCACGCAACAGCTGATGAATCCATTGCCCAGCAGCGGCACAACAACTAGGACTCAGCCGTCTCTCTCCCCGGCTCTCTCCGGCTGCCCAGCTCTGACGCTTTGCGGACTGTCTGCTACAGATGCACGCCAGCTTCCACGACTGCACCATATTACTATGATGTAAGTGCTGGATATATTTTTATGTTTTAAATTAAAAGCAGCATACTCAGAGGCGCTTCCCTCTTTTGTCTTTCTCTTGCATACACCGAGCTGGCTTCGCTCCTGGATAGCAGCCCTGAACTACTGCCTTCAACCACATCAGTTCCTCATTTTCATCAATCACAGCCTTTTTAGGCATTTTTGCTGGGACTGAACCTATCATGGATTTTTGATTATGAACAGTCATACTGTATATCCCCAATGTGTTTTGTGATTTTTATCTCAAACTAATCGATCCTTTTAATCAATTTTATTATCATTATTTTTATTTTTATTTTTATTTATTTTTAACCCTTTAGTTGATTGTTTTGTGCAAACACCCTGAGCGCTGTACTCCATCCATTTTTTTCTGTATCTCGAGGTGGATTAAACAGTTAATCACTCAGGCCTACGGCTTGAAGGGGTTGCCTCCTCCGTTATCATTAAAGGCTCATTCTACTAGGGCCATGGGCGCATCCTGGGCAGCACACCACCAGATCTCTATGGCTCAAGTTTGCAAGGCGGCAACCTGGTCTTCTGTCCACACGTTTACAAAATTCTACCAGTTGGACGTAAGAAGGAATACTGATACAGCCTTTGGGCAGGCAGTGCTGCAGGCTGCAGTTTGAGACCCTCGGATTCCGGGGGCTCCCTTTTGAGTTAAATTAAAAAATTATTTTTCTCAACTAAGTTGGATTTATTATGATTTGAGTATATCTCTAAATTAAATCCTTTTGTCTTGGAGATGTTCTCCCTCCCCTCATTGTAAGCATTGCTTTGGGACATCCCATATAGTAATGAATATGCCGCTCTGTGTCCCGTGATGTACGATAAAGAAAAAGAGATTTTTAATACAGCTTACCTGTAAAATCTTTTTCTTGGAGTACATCACGGGACACAGAGCTCCCGCCCCTCTTTTGGGGACCATTTTGGGAGGCATACTGCTTGCTACAAAACTGAGGTACTCCTCCTATGGGAGGGGGGTTATATAGGGAGGGGCATTTCCTGTTTGAGATTGCCAGTGTCCATCACCTGAAGGTACTCCATATAACCCATATAGTAATGAATATGCCGCTCTGTGTCCCGTGATGTACTCCAAGAAAAAGATTTTACAGGTAAGCTGTATTAAAAATCTCTTTATTCCAAATTATGTATTCGCTACAAATCGGCTGTACAGTGCCTTGAAAAAGTATTCATAACTCTTGAAATTTCCCACATTTTGTCATGTTACAACCAAAAACATGTATTTTATTGGGATTTTATGTGATAGACCAACACAAAGTGGCACATAATTCTGAAGTAGATTTTTTACAAATAAATATGTGAAAAGTGTGACGTGCATTTTGTATTCAGCCCCCTTTGCTCTGATACCCCTAACTATAAAATCTAGTGGAACCAATTGCCTTCAGAAGTCACCTATTTAGTAAATACAGTCCACCTGTGTGTAATTTAATCTCAGTATAAATAGTTGTTCTGTGAAACCCTCAGAGGTTAGTGAACAAACGGCATCATGAAGGCCAAGGAACACACCAGACAGGTCAGGGATAAAGTTGTGGAGAAGTTTAAAGCAGGGTTCGGTTATAAACAATATCCCAAGCTTTGAACATCTCACGGAGCACTAGTAAATCCATCATCTGAAAATGGAAAGAGTATGGAACAACTACAAACCTACCAAGAAATGGACGTCCACCTAAACTGACAGGCCGGACAAGACGAGCATCAATCAAAGAAGCAGCCAAGAGGCCCATGGTAACTCTGGAGGAGCTGCAGAGATCCACAGCTCGGGTGGGAGAATCTGTCCACAGGACAACTATTAGTCGTGCACTCCACATATCTGGCCTTCATGGAAGAGTGGCAAGAAGAAAGCCATTATTGAAAGAAAGCCATAAGAAGTCATGTTTGCAGTTTGCGAGAAGCCATGTGGGGGACAAAGCCATGTGTACGAACATGTGGAAAAAGGTTCTCTGACCTTTTTCACCTAAACTGAACTTTTTCACCTAAAACAAAACCCTATGTGTGGAGGAAAACTAACACCGCGCATGAAACATAGTGGTGGCAGCATCATGTTGTGGGGCAGAAGAAAACCTTTTGGTGTCTGCAAAAGACTTGAGACTGGGATGGAGGTTTTCCTTCCAGCAGGACAACGACCCTAAACATACAGCCAGAGGTACAATGGAATGAGTTAGATCAAAGCATATTCATGTTAGAATGACCCACTGAAAGTCCAGACCTAAATCCAATTGAGAATCTGTGGCAAGACTTGAAAATTGCTGTTCACAGATGCTCTCCATCTAATCTGAAAGAGCTTGAGCTATTTTGCAATTAATGGGCAAACATGTCACTCTCTCTAAATGTGCAAAGCTGGTAGAGACATATTGAAAAAAAACATGCAGCTGTAATTGCAGCGAAAGGTGGTTCTACAAAGTATTGACTTGGGGGCTGAATACAAATGTATGCCACATTTTTCACACAGCTTGGCTGTAGTTCTCTTCCTGTTGAGGCTGGCAGCAACCTGTAAAACGTTTCTGTCAGGTCACCTTTAGTCTAGGTGACAGATGCATCCTGTTGGGTTCTGGAGTGCACTGCAAGTTAGTGTGGACCCTACGGCTGACTGCTGTGGATGGAGCTCTAGATGATACCTGAAAGCAGTTACTCTGTAGTACCAACACAGATGACACTGGGAGGTAGATTTCCCAGGGTGCGGAATCTAAGAGCCACTGGGTGTTCACCAGAGGCCCCTAGTGGTGGGCATGGTTTTAGCTGCAGTCTGGCTCCAGGTCGCGCCCCTAGGGTCTCCCAGCTCATGCTCTCGGTAGAGTACAGGAAGGTAGAGGAAGCAACAGACTGAGACAACAAAGGATAGTCAGGAGCCAAAGGTTGAGGCAACAAGCAGGTAAGGATAGTCAAGATCAGTAAGTGGAATCAGATGTGGCACACGGATGGCCAAACACACAATATTGATCAGCAAGGCTGGCCTGCAGTGCACAGGTTAATATAGAGTTCCCTGATAGGGGCTGGGGTGGAGCCATGCTTTGAGAAAAGATTACTTAAGAGTGAGAAAAAAAAAAGGCTGCGCTGACTGCAATAAAATACACAAGATATGAACAACATAATAGTGAATAGTTATCACTTGGTGCGTATAAGTAAATGAATACAAATAAATAATGAACTAAGCACTGTAATATGGCATAAAGCAAATTAGTGTAATGTGAACCAAAAAAGTCCAAAAAAACACCAGTGAAAATATCTGGTAAAAAATTTAAATAGACTCAAGAGTTGAAACACCCGTGTGAAAACAGTCTCTTCCATATGCTGTGATTGCTTCACAAATAGAAATTGTTCGATAAGATCCACCACCGAGAGAAATGCCTGCTTACCGGATCTCAATGACCCCCTATTACAGAGGATCAAAGACCGCTTTAAACGGGTGCAGCTCACTCTACTCCAGCCAAATCTGAATGATGGTAGTTCAGGTCAAATCACTCGCACGCTCTATGGATTCCAGTGGCGTAAATCATACCGAAAAGATAACAAAGATGGCTCCCATAGTGTAAAACCCGTATAGGATTTATTTAAAAGGATAAAAAAAAAAAACACTTGCATCAAATCAATGGATAAACAGCCTTAAACCTGCGTGACGGCCGTTCCTGTTGGTAGGTAAATGGGGAGTGGCGTTTCCGCGCCGTTGCGCCCGGGAGTGGCGTTTCCGCGCCGTTGCGCCCGGTAGTGACGTTTCCGCGCCGTTGCGCCCGGGAGTCACGTTTCTGCGCCGTTAATTTAATTAATTTTATTTATGTGTTTGAAATCCATATTTACATCTGCATTTTTTATCTAGCCTTGGTTGCTAGTAAATTTTTGTTGGCGCAGTTTTTTTCTTATTTATATTTGTGTTTTATACCACCTAATTGCAGCCTTCTGGTTCAACATTTCCTAATTGGTTATTTTGTTGGGTTAGCACAGTTTTTTTTCTGTACTATACTATCTGGGAAGATGCCGATTTTTTTTTTTTGTTTTTGTTTTTGTGATAGAAGTAGGCGAGTTATCCGGAAGTGCCAGATAGGCCAGCAACCGTCTTGCCTTATTGCCATGCTCAAATATTTTTGGAGAAGCATATAAGATCCATTTCTGTGTAAGGTCCAAAAGGCAAAGCTCATAGCTTCTACGGGCGTGTAACCAGGTGGTGTGTGTATGGGGGTGGGAGTGTCATTCTATTCGGCCTCTGCTTTCAGCATGGAGGATTCAAGTTCTCTAGTGCAGACTTGGGTATTCTTCCTAAGGACCCCAGTAATCGACATAAATGTATCACAGATTGTTGACCCAAAGGCCTCCCATTCTGTATTAGAATTAACAGTATTTCGGTTAAGTGTCCAGTAGTCTGTTATGCCCTTGAACTGTTTAGTTGTCCAACCATTGTGGATTTAAACGCCATAGTGGTGGACAATGAGAATGAAGGCTATCGATCTCTAACATGAGTGGTGCTTGATCAGATATGGCACAGGGCAGTATAGTGGCGTTGGGTATGAAATGTAGGGTGAATGAGGTGGCAAAGGCCAAATCAATATGGCACATCGCACAAAAGGAGTCTGAGTGGCAAGTACGGCAGAAACAACTAATCGATCGATCGACAACTAATTGATTATGAAATTAATCGATTCCAATTTTTATAATCGATTAATCGGCCAGTGACATAATGGGGTTAAAAAAACTAAAATTAGCCCTTTATAGTACAAAAAAGCAAATCGCTACTGTAAATATTACTTTCACTGTCCCACAGTAAAAAAAATGAACCACTTACAGTAGCTATTATTTGCTCTTCTGGTACTTATTTTTTTTTTTTTTTTTAACCCCATTATGTTACTAAACATCTCAGGCCTGGGTTCACACCTCCTGTTTTTGGTGCTTTTTGCAGAAACACACTACAGTTCATTTACATGTTTTCCTATGGGACACGTTCACATCCATGATTTTTTCCAGCTGCTGCGTATTTGGAAAGGGCAAGGACTTTTTAACCCAAAACAGTGCTATTTTGTTTTTTTTGGTTCAATATACTTCAATGAAGAAGCTGCAGAAAAGCATGTAATTTTTTTTTTTTTTTAAAGGCCATTATCCGATTAATCAAAACAATCGGCCAACTAATCGAATATGAAAATAATCGTTAGTTGCAGCCCTAGTGGCAAGTAACCTGTCTTACATCTGGATGCTTCCATCTCCACACATCTCTGAGATCATACACTCGTACCCAATCCAAAGGGGATTGAAAAAGGTTTTTTTCCCCCCCCCCCCCCCACAAACGATCCAAAGCATCACTGCATTAAAGTTGCCATTTATCACAGGACCTCTGGGAGATTAAGTGTAAACAAGGTGACCTTGGTTAAAATTTGAGCAGAAGAGGGTGGAGGTATGTAGAGGTATGTAGAGGTTCACTAAATTTTAATATAGATCGTCCGATCTGTATAGATAGGTAAAAAAATATGGGGACTCCTCTAGAATAGGAGGCATAGTACATGTGAAGTGAGCATGCTATCCAAGTCTTTTTAAGTGCAAGGTGCTTAGGGGCCATTAGATGGGTCTCCTACAGTCAAATTATGTATGGCTTAAGGAAAGAAAAGACCAGGGACCATTTACAGGGTGAATTCAGGCATAAAAGTATTTGCAATTGTAGGACATCATGTAGAGTACCCAGGTGGTGGAAGAAACACAAGGGAGGTACAGACAATCAAAAAAAGGAAAAGGGGTGAATAAAAAAATAGCGCATTAGTAGCCCAACCCACCCACCCTGCTCTTCCATCCCAATTAGAGAGCCTATGTCCCAAACATGAAAAATTAGACAATCAAAAGCCAAACATCAGGTTATAGCCTCTCTACAAATTGTGTTTAATGTAACAGTCCTGAGCCATGACTAAGCACTGACTGCCAGTGCGAAACGCGTCGGCCATACTGTATGTTGTTGGTTTGCAGTGACTGTATGTACAGTGTATGTACAGTTGAAAAATAAAAAGACATCTCTTTTTTAAGTGATTTTGGAGTGCGGCTGTCCAGTCTTCGTCCTTTTTATTGTTGCTAACAGTCCTGAGCTATTAGCATCTTGTGTGGGCCAATGCCCCGGATAGAAAGTACGAGCAATGCTGTGATAAAAGGGGCAATGGAGCATCCAGTGAGAGTAATGTCTTCCAGCAAGGTAAGAATAATGGGCAGGATGGATGTAGGAGAACAGCTGGGAGTCATGGAGCCATCCCCACAAGAAAAACTGGAACTCACATAAATGTCAAACAGCGCATTTGCTGATTTAGGGGCTAGAACAATTATTTTTATCATTCAGCTTCTGCAAGGGCATTGTGAGCCACCAAAGGTCTCATCTATCCAGGAGGAGGCATCAGCAGGTGAGGTGAAAAAATTAGACTTGCTCACGTAGATAACATTAAAGTGTAAGTAAACCCCCCCTAAAATTTTCAGCCAAGGAAGCTGCTATCTTTGCCTCTGTTCTAGATCTGCCATGATCCTGCACATGTGATCAGTTATGACACCAGCTATTGGACAGTTTGACAGTTTGGTTGAGAGCACAACCAATGGAAATGTTTCATTTCCGACATGTGCCATAAATCGGTTTTATGGATGGGTTTACTTCTGCTTTAAGCTTTGCTGGATATAACATGAATTTCTCGTTCTTGCAGACTAGCTTTAATGGAGGTAAAAGAGGCACGTTGTTTTGAACTTCAGCCGAGAAATACAGAAAAATAGGAATTGCCTGACTATTATAGCGTAGCTCCCCCCCGTAGTCTCGCAGCTTGCAGTGTGGCCATTGTAAATGGAGAATACAAGCAATAAGGGCTGGTTGTGGTGAAGCACCCAAAAGAGGGCAAGGAGGAGTGAGATATGCCCGCTGTATGGCAAAGGAGGCATGGATGACATTTTGACCCAGGGTCCCTCTCAGCCAAGAATTGCTCTGGGTTAGCCCCCTCAGGTTGCTACGGTGGGACCTGTTTTCAAGGTCATCCACTTTAGCTCATAGTGCTGCTAACTTACTGGAAGCTTCCCGCACGGTGGTAGTAAGAGGAGCAATGATATCTTTTACAGTACTAATGCGGTCCTCTGCATGTCATCAGGTTGATCTCAGAGGTTTTGGACATTTTGCTTCAACAATGAAAGTCAACGTGTATGTTCTCTGACTGTGCAGTTAGTGTAGCCTTACAGTCCTGAATAGCTAACCAGAGCTGTGCTAAAGTGGGCTCAGTAGGGGGGTTTGCAGGCTCATCTGGTTTTGCAGATTCAGGAGCGAGTTCAACCATGGTTGCAGGAACCTGTGAAAAGCCAGGGACTGCAGGAGTTGTGGAGTGAAATGGATCCTCCTGCTTGTCCAGCAGACAAAGCGAGGCTGCTATGGCTGTAGAAGAAGTGGGGTCACCGGTGCCATTTTTGTGTAAGAAAATTGTCCAGCATTCCACCCGACAGGGGCAGCTTATTCGGGCCGATTTATTCAAAATGCTGCTGGCTCAAGAGTAGGGGTGCAACGGATCAAAAAACTCGGATCATTTTCGGATCAGCGCAAAAAAAAAAAAAAGGGTGTTTTCATTGGTCCAAAAAAAAAAAATGCGTATATATATGTGTATATGTGTATGTATGTATGTATATATATATATATATATAATATATATATGTGTGTGTGTGTGTGTATATATATATATATATATATATATATATGTGTGTGTAATATAGTGTGTGTGTATATATATATGTATATATATATATATATATATATATATATATATATATG
This sequence comes from Rana temporaria, assembly GCF_905171775.1. Taxonomy (NCBI): domain Eukaryota; kingdom Metazoa; phylum Chordata; class Amphibia; order Anura; family Ranidae; genus Rana; species Rana temporaria. Next base: position 331,984,631 of record NC_053492.1, on the reverse strand, counting down.
TGTGTGTGTGTGTGTGTGTGTGTGTGTGTATGTGTGTAATATATATATATATATATATATAATGTGTGTGTGTGTGTGTGTGTGTGTATATATATATATATATATATATATATATATATATATATATATATACACACACACATACATTTCAGGGGTGGATTAAAGAGGAAGCAGGTGAGGCTGTTTGGGACTTGTTAAAAGTACAATCTTGATGTTTTTACAGCTATATATATATATATATATATATATATATATATATATATATATATATATATATATATATATATATATATATATATATAGCGCTGTAAAAACATCAAGATTGTACTTTTAACAAATCCCAAACAGCCTTACCTGCTTCCTCTTTAATCCACCCCTGAAATGTGCTCTCCCCCCTCCTCTCACACTAGTGCTTCTCTGCTAATATTCCCTCTCCATGTCGGCTTGCCAGAGCCCAGTGCACAGCGTGACACGCCTCCCCGGGGAGGCGGGGAGGCGTGTCACGCTGGGCTCTGGCAAGCAGACTGGCCGCCGCTCCGGAGCTAGGCCGAAGCCGGGGACTGTCCTAGGCCTAGGCTCCGGAGCGCTCCGCGGATCGCGGGGTGTGCCGATCCGAACAGGGTGGCCCGTTCGGATCACGGATCGGTGACGATCCGTTGCACCCCTACTCAAGAGAAGCACAAGGTTTCGAAGATAATGGCAGTGTAAAGCAGAGCTCAGAAGTTGGTGAACCGCTCAGTCCCCCATCAGGTCCCACCCTCCCTTTTAAATGTTTTTTAAAATAATGCTCTTCAAGAACATACAGTTGCAAAAAAAAGTATGTGAACCCCTTTGGAATGAGATGGATTTCTGCACAAATTGGTCATAAAATGTGATCTGATCTTCATCTAAGTCACAACAATAGACAATCATAGTCTTCTTAAACTAATAACACACAAAGAATTACATGTTACCATGTTTTTATTGAACACACCATGTAAACATTCACAGTACAGGTGGAAAAAGTATGTGAACCCCTAGACTAATGACATCTACAAAAGCTAATTGGAGTGAGGTGTCAGCCGACTGGAGTCCAATCAATGAGATTGGAGATGTTGGTTACAGCTGCCCTATAAAAAAACACACACCAGTTATGGGTTTGCTTTTCACAAGAAGCATTGCCTGGTGTGAATGATGCCTCGCACAAAAGAGCTCTCAGAAGATCTACGATTAAGAATTGTTGACTTGCATAAAGCTGGAAAGGGTTATAAAAGTATCTCCAAAAGCCTTGCTGTTCATCAGTCGACGGTAAGACAAATTGTTTATAAATGGAGAAAGTTCAGCACTGCTGCTACTCTCCCTAGGAGTGGCCATCCTGTAGAGATGACTGCAAGAGCACAGTGCAGACTGCTCAATGAGGTGAAGAAGAATCCTAGAGTGTCAGCTAAAGACTTACAAAAGTCTCTGGCATATGCCAACATCCCTGTTAACGAATCTACGATACGCAAAACACTAAACAAGAATGGATTTCATGGGAGGATACCACAGAGGAAGCCACTGCTGTCCAAAAAAAAAACATTGCTGCACGTTTACAGGTTGCACAAGAGCACCTGGATGTTCCACTGCAGTACTGGCAAAATATTCTGTGGACAGATGAAACCAAAGTTGAGTTGTTTGGAAGAAACACACAACACTATGTGTGGAGAAAAAGAGGAACAGCACACCAACATCAAAACCTCATCCCAACTGTGAAGTATGGTGGTGGGGGCATCATGGTTTGGGGCTGCTTTGCTGTGTCAGGGCCTGGACGGATTGCTATCATCGATGGGGAAAAATGAATTCCCAAGTTTATCAAGACATTTTGCAGGAGAACTTTAGGCCATCTGTCGACCAGCTGAAGCTCAACAGAAGATGGGTGTTGCAACAGGACAACGACCCAAAGCCTAGAAGTAAATCAACAGAATGGCTTAAACAGAAGAAAATACGCCTTCTGGAGTGGCCCAGTCAGAGTTCTGACCTCAACCCAATTCAGATGCTGTGGCATGACCTCAAGAAAGTGATTCACACCAGACATCCCAAGAATATTGCTGAACTGAAACAGTTCTGTAAAGAGGAATGGTCAAGAATTACCCCTGACCGTTGTGCATGTCTGATCTGAAACTACAGGAAACATTTGGTTGAAGTTATTGCTGCCAAAGGAGGTTCAACTAGTTATTAAATCCAAGGGTTCACATACTTTTTCCACCTGCACTGTGAATGTTTACATGGTGTGTGCAATAAAAACATGGCAACATTTAATTCTTTGTGTGTTTTATTAGTTTTAAGTAGACTGTGATTGTCTATTGTTGTGACTTGGATGAAGATCAGATCACATTTTATGACCAATTTGTGCAGAAATCCATATCGTCCCAAAAGGGTTCACATACTTTTTCTTGCAACTGTATGCATGTCTAAAGGGGTGTGTATGATTCCGTGCAAAGGAAAAAGTACCAGCAAGGGAAAAACTGTAATAAATGGAAAACAAAGGAACTGCTGCCTCTACAAATTTCTACCACCTGAGTGGAGTAAGTGAAAGAGAGAGAGGTATAGTAGGTGTGGCGTTGTTCGATTGATTATAACTCTCCTAATGAAAATATGGTGGTGGTAACGTGTGAATATGATACCAAAAATGTAATGTGCAAAATAAAATGAATTGGTATACCATAAACATATGAATAAATACGTTTTCAATAAATGTTTTTAAAACCTAATTAATTAAAAAAAAGTTAAAAAAATTCCAAAAAAGTGCTTGTGCTAGTGAAAAGTGATCTCTAGTAAAACGTGTAAATAAACAATAAATGATCGAGTTCAATTAATAGAGTCCTAAATGGACATTCAAGCAAAGTTCACAAAGTGATCACAGCATGTGTTGCTTATCCGTGCTCCTAATGTGCCCGCACTCACCAGAGTTTCCTTCCCCGCTTGGGGTGTGTAGCATTCACAGTATATGCCACTGTGTGGCAACCTGTAAGATGTCGAGTCCAGGGTGTCTTAGTAGCACTCCAATTAGTTTAACATGTAGAGGAGAGATGGACCCCAATAGTGTAAGACTGATACAACTTTTTATTTAATAAAAAAATCATGTGAAAACATACTTGCATTTAGCATAAGTATTAAAAGCATATACAGCTGACAATAACGCCGCTGACTGAAAGTGATGCAAGGCCGCACATTGACTCCGCACGTTGACTTGGGCGGAGTCAACGTGTGTCCTTGCATCACTTAAGGGGGATCCCGTATCATCTGCTCACCTGTGGGCTCACATCAGTACCATTGTGACAGTTGGACACACTCTGAGGATGGCTCCGGAAAGGATTTACCCCCTTAATGACCAGGCCATTTTTTGCGATACGGCACTGCATTGCTTTAACTGACAATTGCGTGGTTGTGTGACGTTGTTCCCAAACAAAATTCATGTGCCTTTTTCCCCACAAATAAAGCTTTCTTTTGGTGGTATTTAATCACCTCTGTGGTTTTTATTTTTGTGCTATAAACAAAAAAAGAGTAACAATTATGAACAAAAAATATATATTTTTTACTTTTTGCTATAATAAATATCCTTATAAAAAAAAGTGTAAAAAAAAAAAAAAAAATTGTACCATACTTACCGTAATTTTCTTTTCCTGGTGCCTATCCATGGCAGCATACCTGTGACAAGCTCCACCTGGGCTACTCCCTCAGCATTCTCTGTAATATAGAATACCAAGGGTGGGATTGTATGCTGCCATGGATACAAGGAAAAGAAAATTATGGTAAATATGCTCCAATTTTCTGTTTTCCTGGTGCTTTCATGGCAGCATACCTGTGACAAATAACTAGCTTGAGACGGGTGGGATGATGCTTAGAAATGTATTTAAAGAGATTATTACTATTATCATTATTATTATTTAGAAGAAGCAAAGGCTGATTTTATCGCCTGTCTGCCAAACTCCACTGACGAGAGAGCTCCTGGGTCCACTCTGTAATGTTTTAGAAACGTATGTTGGTACGACCAAGTCGCTGCCCTACAAATGGTTTCAATCGACGCGTTCACTCTTGCCGCCCAAGAGGCAGAAACTGCTCTGGTGGAGTGCGCCCTGACAGCTGAAGGGGGCTCCAATTCTTTTGCCCTGTACACTTTCTGGATGAGTTTAACAATCCGTGAGGCAATCGTTCTAGCTGATGCCTCCTTGCCTTTGTTTTTACCCCAGGGAATTATAAACAGCCTTGAAGAATCCCTGAAAGATGCTGTGGCCTGTAGATGGCATCTCAAAGTGAAGGCAATATCCATCTCGTGAAGAGAACCTGAGTCCTGCTCTGAAAATGTTGGGGTGTGCCCAAGGTTCCGACATGTTCAAGGTGAATGCTTGCACTGTTCTGAGTTCCACTCTGTCAGGATAGAATATGACATGATTATGATCCGCTCCCAAAGCTTGGAGCTCTGAAACTATTCTGCCAGAAATTATGGCTATCAAGAAGGTTAGATTCTAAAGAGACGCTGACTCTGAAGGGGCAAAAGGTTGGTTGGCTAATGACTCTCGGATGATAGCAAGGTCCCAGGTGGGAAAAGATTGTTTAGTAGGTGGACGGATCTTCTTGGCCGCTTTGAAAAATTGGATTATTAATGGATCCTCTGCCCATCTCCTACTGGTTGCTGCTGAAATTGCCGCTACCTGTACCTTTAGCGTACCTAGTGCAAGACCTAGGTCTAGGCCTGCCTACAATAATTTAAGAGGATGATGAGAATTTGGATCGCAGCTTCTGCCAACCATAAAGTCCCTGAATTTGTTCCACACCTTATCATATATGCTGTTTGTTGATGGCTTTCTTGCCCTGAGAAGGGTTGCAATAACTTTGATGGAACATTGTTGGGATTGCGGGGATGTGGATGGGTGTGACATCCTTGTGACCGGAGAAAAGGTATTCTTGGAACCTTGACTGGAGGCTGGGTATTCGGGTACATTGCTGTGGTGAACCAAGGATGGAAGCATTTGGGCAGCTCTGCAGCCGCCCGAATGCTTTCACACACCCCGGTGAAGTGCCCTCACCCCCTGCTTTAATCTTGTGCAATAAATGTTTCCATTTTAATACTACACTTAGAGTGGCGCCCCCCCTCCCGTGTTTCCTTTAACTGTTTTACAGAGTTGCTGGTGTCGCAGATTGGCTCCGCAGCTGATCCTGCTACTTGCCCACTAATTGTTTGTAGTGACCCCATCTTGAATTATTCTAGAACGATATATCGATGTAGCCTTTTCAGGTCTATCGCGGGTCTCCAACTTCCTTTTCTCTTGGGGACTAGAAACAGGGTGGAGTAAAAACCTGAAAATCCTTCGGATGGAAGCACTGAAACCACTGCTTGTTGTTACTGCAAGGAAAGAAGGAACCGATTTAGTGCTTCCGCCTTTTGGGGCGACCTTGACACCCTGGTCGGAGAGAAAAAGTCCTTAGGGGGTTTGTCTAGAAATGTCCCAAAATGACCGTATTTGACTGTGAAGACTCCCCAAGGATCCCTACACTTTTGTTCCCAGATCTTCGAGAAGTGTTTGAGCCTGGCCCCCACAGGGATCGCCAGTGTTGGCCTGGTGTCAAAAGGATTTAGTAGGATCCTATGGGGTAGGCAGGGGTCTCTGTCTATGAGTCTTGAGGATGGTGGACTGCGTGCTTCTCCAATTTAGCCTAAAGCCTTTCCCCTGTCTGGACTGCCTGTACTCCTTGTTCTTGGAGTATTGAAATCTGGGCGCAAATGTCCTGGAGAGCCTGGGTCGCTGGTCTTGGGGTAACAGGCCTGATTCTCCACCTGTGACGTGAGAAATTGCCTTGTCCAATTTCTCTCCAAACAAGGCTTTGCTGTCAAATGGTATCTTACACCAGTTTTGTTTTGAGGCGACATCTGCTGACCACGGTTTTAGCCATAGGGCCTGTTTGGCCATCACTGTGGGGAGCATTGACTTTGCGGAGCATCAGACTCGGAGTCAATAGCGGCTTCACCAATAAAATCTGCCAAGAGCTTTAGCTCATCTAAGGCTTTGATGATGTCCTCCTTTTTAGGATATCTTGCAGGATCGCCCTCTCTGTTATCCGTCCAGACGCAAAGAGCGTTGGACTCTGAAGTCAGGGCTATTGTAGGTTTACAGGGGTTGTCTGCCACCTGGCACGCTTTTTTGACATTGAGATCCATTGTTCTATCTAATTGATCCTTAAAGTGGTTGTAAACCCACTTTTTTCACTTTTACCTACAGGTAAGCCTATAATAAGGCTTACCTGTAGGTATAAAGAATATCTCCTAAAGCTGTATGGTTTAGGAGATATTCCCCTTGCAATGCATCGCTGATTGCAGCGGCGCATGCGCAGGGGGGAATCCACGGCGAAAGGACCGGCAGCCGCCGGACCCTGCCGATTTGAAATCTCCCGCGCGCATGCGCGGGAGTGACGTCATCGCCGCTCCAGCCAATCACAGCGCTGGAGCGGCGATACCCGGAAGACACGCCTGAGCAAGATGACATCTCGCTCGGCATGGACCAGGTAAGTGTTCTTCACCTCGTTCCGAGGTAAGTATTTCATAATCAGCTAGTATGCGGTGCATACGGGCTGATTATGCCTTTTGCCTTGCAGGTTTGAAAAAAAAAAAAAAGTTTATGCGGTTTACAACCGCTTTAAACGAGGTTAAGTCTTCACATACACAAAAAAATCACTGGCGCTAAACGAGGATAATAGTAACCCTAATGTAAAAATCGTAACTAGTATGTAGGGTGTGTGGTAGATAGTCCAGCGCTGCGGGAATCGTGGTACCCAGAAGTACCAAAAATACAGAAAATACACCAAAAATCCGCGCTCATTAACACATACAATTCATAATAGACCCAATATTATTGGGAGAGAATAAAAGTTTCAAATAAAATATTTAGGAAGAAAATCCATTTATTAGAGATCAACTCCAAAAATATAATAAAAAGTCTGTATGAAATTATATGCAAAGCTGTATAAGCTGTATACATAGGATGTAAATTCCACAGGCAGCTACCAACAAGTTCATGGGGTCAAACCTCCCGATTCAATAAACATGCCATCAGATGGAAATAGTACTGACAGTACCTTAGGGGCGGATGGTGGGGTAGCGGTGATGAGGAGATGGCCGTCCACCTGTCAGCAAGAGCCTGACATCAGAAAATCCGCATATCTGTAGTGTCACCGCAGGGCGTAAAGGACGGGACCATCCAACGAATCCCACAGCCGGGGACACAGCACGATGAGGTCTGAAAGCACAGGCGTTCGTTCCGTCCGATCGTGATGACGTCACACGTCTGAGACGCCGCTCTACGATCAAAACAATGAAGCAAGGATGTGATTGATGCCCTCTAGTGGAAGATCCATAGATTTCACACTCCCATGCAATATGGTGGAAGCCGCCAGCGGGAAAACCAATGTTTAAAATGAAGATGATCTTAAAAACTTGAAAGATGGGTTAAACTTCCATGAATTTGGGGAAATGCATAAACTTGCCTGGATGTAGGTCCTTGGCTTAAATGTAGAGTAGAATCTTGTACGGACGGAAAATGGTTCATGCTGGGCGGCTTTGTGGAACCAGCTGCTAAGAAAATAATAAGGGGTGAATGGGCTGTTACCTGACCAGTTCAAGGGGATATTGCCCACATTTTCGGGTGTGCCTTAATTTTTTTTTTTTTTTAATTCCCTCAAGCATAGATAGATAGATAGATCGATAGTACAGACCAAAAGTTTGGACACACCTTCTCATTCAAAGAGTTTTTCTTTATTTTCATTGAAGAACCTAGAATATGAAATATATTTTCAGTTGTTTCACACTTTTTTGTTATGTATACTTCCACATGTGTTAATTCATAGTTTTGATGCCTTCGGTGTGAATCTAAAATTTTCATAGTCATGAAAATAAAGTAAACTCTTTGAATGAGAAGGTGTGTTCAAACTTTTGGTCTGTACTGTGTGTAGGTGTGTGTATGTGTGTATGTATGTATGTATATGTATGTGTGTGTATATATGTATGTATATATATATATATATATATATATATATATATATATATATATATATATATATATATATATATATATATATATATATATATATATATAATTTTTTTTCTTTTGTTTTTCCCCTCATCTCAAAAAACCTAGGGTGGGGAGGAGATAATTGTTTCGGGTGAAAAGGTGGGGTGCAGCCTGTCAGTGCAGCCCATCAGTGCCCACCAGTGCAGCCCATCAGTGCCACCTCATCAATGCCCCCCAATGCACCAGTGCCTCACCTCATTGGTGCCAACCAGTGCCTCACCTCATTGGTGCCAACCAGTGCCTCACCTCATTGGTGCCAACCAGTGCCTCACCTCATTGGTGCCAACCAGTGCCTCACCTCATTGGTGCCAACCAGTGCATCACCTCATCGGTGCCTCACATCAGTGCCCACCAGTACAGCCCAATGTCATTCACTGCCACCTCATCAATGCCCACCAGCGGAGCGCTCCAGGCTCCGTTCCATCTCCTAGCACAAGAAAGCTCCATTCGTCCCTGGCCCTGACGTGCTACCCCGCCTCTGCCTACAATCCCCAGAATGCAGAGCGGGCCGGTAACAGCCAATCGGCCGCCGCTGCCGACATCCTCCACTTTAAAAAAAACGTCCCCTGACGTGCTGCGCGCCCTGCCTCTGCCTACAAACCCCAGAATGCAGCGCGGGCCGGCAGTTACTGCCCGCGATGCATTCTGGGGTTTGTAGGCAGAGGCAGGGCGCGCAGCACGTCAGGGGACGTTTTTTTTACAGTGGAGGATGTCGGCAGCGGCGGCCGCCGATTGGCTGTTACAGGCCCGCTGGTTGGCTGCCGACTTTCTTAAACTAAAAAAAAAAAAAAAAAGATAGCAGCGAGCACCCCTCCCCTCCTCTTATGTGGGTGTAAACAGAGAGGAGGGCCGCCGCGCTGGGTGTACCAAGATGGCCACGATCCGCGGATTTCCGCCGCAGTCACTGCATCAGGAAAAATGGAAAAACTGTGGTGTAAACTGCGCTAATAATATGATGTTTGTTACATGAACATACATATATATATATATATATATATATATATATATATAGTGGAAAAAAGAAAACACTAATACAACCCAAAAACATATAAATGTGGATTCTTGGATGTGTCCTGAAATGTGGCAAAAGCCCATAGTTCTCCAAACAGAGAGGGCTAGTGCGATTTATAAAAGAAATATCAAAACAGAAATTATTGTCCAGATATTCTGAAGTCCACAAAAGAGGGAGAAAAAGGGGAGTTGAAATCCTCCACCCAGGTGCAAAAAGTCCTAATTATTGTGAACTTGTGCAGTACTTTATGACGTTTGTTGATAGGTGATAATCCAATGGAGACCTCCGCCAAAAAGCATACAAATCTGCTTACCAGAACTAGTTGGTCCCTTAATTACAGGGGACCGCAAGTTGCATGTAGTAATTGGCAAACTGCTGGGCTCATTTTGGGAGTGGACAGCCTGGCATGGATCATCTCCTTAATCAGTAACTCCAAAGGTGGTATTCACATATACATGGAAAGAGACAAGGATGCCTCGATGGTGTAAAAACCTTTTTTTAAATGTATTGTTTACAAATTCATATGGGTTAAAAACTCACAATTTGCAGATGGAAAAACAGCCTTAAATCTGCAGTACCGGCCGGTTACATGCAGATAAACCCATCATAGTAGGAATCATGGAGCAGTATAGGGGGTGATGCCAGTGTGCCGCTCGATCCGCCCTGACTAGTTTCGTGAGAAATCACTTTATCAAAGGGCACGGGCGGCCACTGCATCACCCCCTGGACATATACCAAAAGAAAAATGCCCGCCCTCAGCGTCACTGCCATCGTCCGCACGCACAGCGTCACTGTGAGGAACCAAGCCTCGATGTTGGGGCGTATCAGCACGCCACGTCATCGCGAGGACCAAGCCTCGCTATGTAATTGGGCACGCCGTTGGAGCGCACACGCAGAATGGAAGTGGAGGAAACCAAACCTCGCTTCTAAACTCCAATCACCTGTCGGATTCGACCGGGTGGGTGTGTCGAACTAAGTGGCGCTATGGAAACGATACAACACAGCGCGGGCCCGCAGTGACTGAACAGGCAACGCTCTGTGTTAAAATCAAACAAATATATTAAAATGGACATTATACAAAACAAACATTTAAACAACCCCATACGGGCAGTGTGAGTCCAAGGTGCATCCCTGATTATGACACCCGAGTGTTGCATCCCTAGTCTCAAGCCCACCACGTCAGGGGCTAAAACAATATACTGGTGTCAAATGGAGATTGCAAAAAAGGACTTCAAAGACACAAGATGCGCCAATATGCTGTGTCAGTGCGGGCATAGGCAATGTCCAAGTTACATTAGCCAAGAAAAACATATATTGATAAATAATGTATGGATAAACAAAGACAGAATGGAAAGAAGTGTCCCAACGATCTCAATGATGGTTGGTAGCTCTCCATACCATGGGGCAGATCCTCTTACAGTGGCGCATTTATGCGCAGGGCGTAGCGTATCTAAGATACACTATGCCGCCGTAACTTTTTTTTTTTAATCCACAAAGAATCCGCGCCGTAAGTTGCGGCGTAGTGTATCTTTGGCGGCGTAATGGCGTGGAATTCAAATGGCTGTGATTGGGGGGGGGGGGGTGTTTTATGTAAATATGTCGTGACCCGACGTAAACAAAGTTTTTTTTTTAAACTGCGCATGCGCCGTCCGTGGGGGTATCCCAGTGCGCATGCTCGAAATTAACCCGGAACAAGCCAATGCTTCCGACGGTGATGTCATTCTACGCAAATCCCTATTCGCGAACGACTTACGCAAACGACGTAAACATTTCAAATTTCTACGCGGGAAGGATGGCCATACTTAACATTGAGTACGCCTCATAACAGCAGCTTTAAATATATATATGTATAGTATATGTTCATGTAACAAATGTCCTATCTGTGTACTTTGTTCACCAGTTATTAGCGCAATTCTTTTTCTTTTTCCTACAGCATCAGGAAAGGCCACAGCTTCGGCCTAGGTCCGGATCCGCGGCACCACTAGCAGCCATGTTAAATATCTGCCTAATTTGGATAAAAATCAGCCGATCGGCCAACCTCTAATTAATATATATATATATATATATATATATATAATATGTGTGTGTGTGTATAATATATATAATATAATATAATTTTTTTATTTTTTTTTGTAGTGGAGTTCTGTTTGGGGTTTTTGTTTAACTATTTTTGTTCTGTTTGTTTTTTTCTGCACACTGTACAGCACCTGTAAATAGACTTTGTATATAGCACCAATAAACACCACACTGTTTTTCACCTATCCTATGGACTTGGTATCTGTGCCTGCTCATCCCAGGGAGCTTTTGTACCCGCTACCTGTCCCCCAGGTTACAATATATATATATATATTATAATGTGTATGTATCTATGCACAGACTGGCTGCTCTAGGTCCTGGCTGCCGGCGCATGTGCAGAACACGGCGAAAGATGCCGCTAGTACACAAAAATGCCGGCGCTGAGCTTTCGCGGCCCCTAGGTAAGCTCAGAGGGTGATAGGGGCTGAAAAAAAATTGACAAAACAGAGGATACAAGAAGGCTGGAAAGAGACCTAAGGAAAAAGAAGGGGAAAAGGGAAGGAATGTAGGAATAGCTGCTGCCTGGAGTGAGCTAAAGCCCTAGAGGTAGTCATGCAGGTGGAGCTCTTAGTTGAGAGACAAACTGCTTGCCCCAAAAGATTTTACAAAAGGGACTCCCAACCTTATAAGCGTGTTTAGCTGCCCAAGAGAAGGGACCGCATCTGAGAGAGGCTGAACCCGGACGTAAGCTGCCAAATGCAGAAGGTAAGGTATGAGGAAAAAAAGGAGAATGCTGGGACTGCACTAACCATTTATTTTATGATATTCACTAGTTCTAAGGTAGGAGCCAAGGCGGAGCTTGTCACAGGTATGCTGCCATGGAGGCACCATTACTGTATAAATGACACTGGTGTTCCCTAGAGAGATGTTTCTATCTGTGGGGTGTGGACTGACTGGAGGAGGAGAGAGATCGCTGTTCCTTTTCACTAGGAACAGACTATCTCTCTCTCTCTCTCTCTCTCTCTCTCTCTCTCTCTCTCCTCCCCTGTCAGAATGGGGATCTGTTTACATTGACAGATCCCTGTTCTGGCTCTTTGTGGAGCGATCGCAGGTGGCCAGCGTACATTGCGGCCACCATTTGTGTGCCTCGGCTGCAGCACTGTATCTATTGCACAAACTGACGTACAGCTACAGCGATTCGCGTAATGGAGCCAACCTGCCGCAGTATATTGACGGCGGCTGGTTGGCAAGTGGTTAAAGTTACACCCAAGCACACAAAATCCCACCCCTCCCTCAAATAAATTGAGGCCTCCCAGCCCTGCATATATGTACATACACACGTGTTGGGGCACCTACCCCTGAAAGTGTAGATTGTGATACTCATGTTCTAGTACCAGACCTCCAACGTAATGCTAAACTGATGATTTAGAGGGGGATTTTAAAGCGTGTGCTATAGAAAAAATAGGGTACCAAAGTTTGTTGCCATTTCACGAGTGCACACAAATTTAAGGTCTGACATGTTGGGTATCTATTTTCTCAGTGCAACCTCGGCTTTTACGTGGTAATGGTAATTTGTTGCATTTTTGTGCCCCTAGAAATTAAGATAGTGTGTTTTTACAGACATTTTGCATTTCCTAGAGACCTTTGCAGTAAGATCATGTGACATTTGGAATTGGAACAACCAATTCTTTATTTTCTAGGGTGTCTGCTTTTAGAAAATCATATTTTGTAGGTTTAATGTAATCTTCAGTTCTAAAATTATGTTTTTAAATGTGTGCAAAAGAACGCAGCGAAAGGGTTAAAGGATAAGTTCACCTTCAGGAACATGATTATTGGGTTCCATCCATTTTCAGTGTGCAACATGCAGCATGTCCCCGCTGCTGCAGCGGCTCGGCGATCCGAGCCCTCTGTGTAACAGCAGTTTTGCCATACCAGCTGTCCCTTTTCAAAAAGTGTGCGGCCATGCAGTGCTCCGCCCACAGGCTGTGTCATTCATCACTGAATTCTGTGACTGAATCAACTACAAGTACCTCTGTTGAGTGCTCTGGTAGTTCATTGATTCTTCCTGGTACAGGGCTTTCCAAGCCTTCCAAAAAAAAATGGTAAATGCACATTTTTTTTTTTTTTTTTTTTTTTTTACATGCAATTTTTATTTATTTTTTTAAAGGCAAACTCTTTAACGGAGCAGACACCAGAACTTGATCCTCAATATGCGCTTGTACTGAGCACTGAAGTGCTTCCGTGTGCGAGGGTAACATGAAGGAATAAAGGTGTGTTTTTTTGTTTTGTTTTTTCTCGTTGGAGCTGGCATCTCATTTACTTGCCCAGCAAATGCATCCCCTACTAAGCAGTAAGAGAGCTCGACACTCCCCTTTCTTGACCAGCACCCAAGCTGTGCTTGTCACACTGAAAGTTATCTCTCCTCCCTGCTAGGGGGAGGGTGCAGTGCTGGAGCCAGGCAGGGAGCTGAGTAGGAGATAAATAGCGCAATGTTAAAAACATTAAAAGTATAAGGCCCCTTTCACATGTGGATGAAAACGGGACATACATTGGTCCCTATGTGATTGCGGGTGTCAGCGGATGAACATCCGCTGACACCCGTAATCACCCGCCTCCGCAAAGCTCTGATTTTGCGGACGGAAGAAAATCCTATTTTTTCTTCCGTCTGCGGATCGGATGAACACGGACATATGGTCCATGTTCATCCGATCCCCCCATAGGGGAGAGCGGAGGAGAGACAGGGCGGTCCCTGCACAGTGTGCGGGGACCGCCCTATCAGCCGACGGCTCAGCGGGGATTTTACGGAGGATCCCCGCTGAGCAAACGGACACACGGAGGCGGATCATTACTGATCCGCCCCGTGTGAAAGGGCCCTTAGTCACCTTAAAGCCCCCTTTCGTTTTTAAACATTTGGTTTTGGTTCATTTTTTATTTTATTTTATTGAGACAAGTAGATTGGGACCCAGATTTACTTGGACAAGTAGGCCCAGATTCTCAAAGAAGTTACGCCGGCGTATCTCGAGATGCGCGGCGTAAGTGTAAATATGCGCTGTACCCACAGAACCAGATACGCCTGAAAATAGAAGAAATTCGTAGACTGGAAAAGATACATAAAAAATCACTGGCAATACAGATAGAGGAGAAGTTGAGGAATGCGCGGGACGAATTGAACCTGTTATTATCGGATAAAGCAAAAGCCTCATTAAGACGATGCAAACAAGCTTTTTATGAACATGGCAATAAACCTAGCAGGATGTTAGCAAGAGCATTAAGAGAAACGAAGGCCCAAAATCATATAGGGGGTATTAAAACGTCAGGCGATACGATCTTTAAATCTTCACAAGATATTGCAAAAGTATTTAGAAACTATTATATGAGCTTATATCAATTAAAAGAAGAGCAAAATACAGTAAATACCTTGTCGCGGGAGGAAAAGTCAAAGGAATATATAGAGAGGTCAGGAATGCTGAAATTATCAGAGGAAATTGGGGGAAGGATAGAAGGACCGATTACAGCAGAAGAATTTACAAATACCCTTAAAATGTTAAAACCAGGTAAAGCTCCGGGTCCGGATGGATTTACCCTATTATACTATAAGACCTACGCAGAAAAACTGATGCCAAGATTTTTAGATGCATTTAACTCGATAAGAGAAGGACAGGAGATCCCCGAAGAAGCACTTATGGCAAACATAGCGGTCATACCTAAGGAGGGGAAAGACCCTGCACAGTGCTCAAATTATCGTCCTATATCACTACTAAACGTAGATCTGAAGATTTTTACGAAAATCTTAGCAAATGGACTCTTACCATATATCCCAGACCTGATACATCAGGATCAAGTTGGATTTACCCCAGAGAGGGAAGGCAGAGAAAATACGCAGCGAGTGATAAATGCGATCCACCTCTCACAGTCGACGCTGAAAAGGCGTTTGATAGGGTGGATTGGAAGTTTTTAAAAGCAATCATACAGTATATAGGACTGTGAGAGGAGATGCAAAGATGGATAATGAGCTTATACTCCCAACCGAAAGCTAGAATAAAGATAAATGAAACCTTATCTGACCCCTTTGATATACGGAACGGGACACGTCAAGGATGCCCTCTCTCACCAATTATTTTCATCCTAACCTTGGAACCCTTTTTAAGGACAATAAGGTTAAACACAGATATCGAGGGCATCAGTATAAAAGGGGGGGAGCATAAACTCGCAGCATTTGCGGACGATCTGATGTTCTTTTTAACCATGCCAGCTCTATCTCTTCCCCCACTGCTATCAGAGATTGATAAATATGGGGCACTTTCAAATTTTAAAGTAAGCTACGACAAATCTGAAGCAATGGGGGTGGAGATGAGTATGACACAACAGCAACAATTAACTACCTATTTCTCCTTTAAATGGACAAACTCACATATAGGATATTTGGGGACTAAAATTCCGAAGAAGTTAAACAGAATCCTAGAGTTAAATCTGGCACCGCTGGCAAGGCAAATTAAACGGGACTTGCAGAAATGGGACAGAGAAGTCTTTACCTGGTTTGGCAGGATTAACATCATAAAGATGAACGTAATGCTGAGGTTATTATACTTATTACAGACACTTCCAACGCGAATTCCGCAAGGTTTTCTAAAAGAACTCAGAGCAAAGTTTGCAGGATTCATATGGGCAGGGAAACCAGCCAGAGTAAGGAGAGATATTTTAACGTTACCTAAGGAAAAGGGGGGGTAGGATTCCCGGACCCACTCGCGTACTATAAGGCAGTGCATTTATCAAGAGTATTAGACTGGTGTGTTACGCCGAAGGTCAAACCGTGGATCTGTCTGGAACAGGCAATGTCGGAACTGCCACTAGAGGGTCTAATTTGGCTTTCCCAATCTGATATACCACAGATAGTTAAGACACCCAACGATCGGGACGACTATTAGTGTGGTTAAAAAAATTAGATAAACAAACGGAGGCAAGTCCGATGACACCAATCTTAGGTAATCCGGCGTTTGTGCCTGGCCTGAGAGATCCGGGTTTTTTAAATCTAAAAATAAGGGGTAAATTCCGACTGATACATTTCCAGAAGGATAACCGTATAATGTCAATCGAGGAAATAGATAGGGAACTATCGGAGGATTTGGATCCATATAGGAGAAGACAGTTAAGGGGATTTCTCCGATCAATTCAGGGTCAGAAAATGGTGAGATTAAATTTGTCGGAATATGAGAAATTATGTGTAACGGACACATGCATGCTGCCGAGACAGTTATAATCTTCGTGCAGGGGGACTACAAGGAACTGCATGGCTTGTCACAAGGGGATGTACCACATTGTATTCTGAGCTCAAAGGGTTAATTGGACAAGTTTCTTTTCATTGTTGAATGCTAATGTACTCTTCGCATAGCTAATGAACCCTCTTTTGTGTGCAGGTAAACAGCCCCCCTGTGAGGTGTATGCTGATGGGGATTATGTGTGAGTGATAATTGTTTTAAAGGTTAATTAAATTCTATGTGCCTGGCCAGGAAATGTTAAGTGGGGTGAGGTGCCGAAGCGGCTAGAAGCTGGCCAAGTGATTAATTCAAGGAGATGTCATTGTTTCAGGGGGTCTGTGTTGAAGCCCCCTACTGGGAAAAGGGGAGGGCGGAAACTGTCATTGCTCTTGTAACAGTTGTAACCAGATATAAGCAGGTGAAATATGCCAAATAAAGTCAGTCTACTTGACCCTTCAAACGTAGCACGTCTCGTTTCTTGGAAGGGCGTTCGATGGGATATACCGGCGGTACCTGCATATCGCAGCTTGCCAGGGAAAAGGACGTCTCAAACGGCTGAGACCCTCACACCAGTGGGTAGCCGTTACATTGGTGGCAGCAGTGGGATGGTCCTTTTATCCAAAGAGCAAGTTCTGAATGGAGTCGCAGTACGCCAGGCTGAAAAGATCCACACTGAAAGATCTATTGGAGATTCGTGGTAGGAGCGCCAGCAACAGACCACGGAGGGAGCTGATAGCTGAACTGCTGGAGCTGGACGAAATGGATGGATCCATGGAAGGAACGGAGCCCCTTGCACCGGTCAGCAAAGAAGATGTAATTACTGGGATTGTACAGCGGAGATTATCCTTGTATCCAGAAACGTCCGTGGAACTAATCAACCAGCTGTTCCGGGAAGCACGGGAAGAGATACAAACGAAGAGGGGACAAGAACTGGAACTTTTAAGAGCGAGACAGCCCATTACACCTGCAGTTCCTACCCCCCCACCTGCTGCTACAGGAAAGAAAATACCGTTCACTGCATTTAAAGCTTTTGTAGAAAGTGAGGAGGAAATCGATGGATATTTGGCGGACTTTGAGAGGCAGTGCTCACTACACCAGGTACCACCAGACCAATGGGTCACTATTTTGTCGGGGAAATTGTCGGGCAAAGCCAATGAAGCCTTTCGGGCTCTCGCTCCAGAGGATATTTTACAATACCAACAAGTTAAAAAGGCGCTGCTAACCCGATACGCCGTAACTCCAGAAGCCTACCGCCGGCGCTTCCGGGAGTCCAAGAAGATGGCTGTGGACTCCCACATGGAATGGGCCAACCAGTTACAAAGGGTGGCATCCCATTGGGTCCAAGGGTGCAAGGCCAACACCGGGGAGGAAGTATTGCAGCTGTTCCTAATGGAACATTTCTTCCAAGACCTGGCCGCAGACATACAAGACTGGGTACGAGATCGCCGTCCCGCTAACTTAAGCGAGGCGGCTCGGCTAGCAGATGAGTACGCGGAAACAAGGAAAGTAAGCCAGGGTACTACACGGCTGGCTCATAGGGTAGAACCGCGTACTCCAACCGTCACCCCACGCCCAGAGTTTACGGCTCCAGTTCCACCACATCCTCGGGGGCCTAGCAACTACCCCCGGGATTCGTCGAGGGTGACGTGCCATCACTGCAGCAACACGGGACATATTGCTCGTTATTGCCCTTTGAGAGCTACAAATAACAACTGGAGACGCACAACACCCAACACAGAGGTCACTCCATCACGTCCCTCTGCGGCCCACTGCCTGGAGACCGAGGGGGGCCCTGAGGAATGTCTGGGAATTTGGTATGAGGCAGACCCAATACAAGCGGCCTCTCCGGATAACCGTCAGCATCACCGTCAGGAGGTACGAGTGAATGGACAAGTAGCACAAGGCTTAAGAGATTCCGGGACTACTATCACTCTGATTCAAAAACATCTGGTAAAGCCAGAGAACGTGTCCACTCGCACAGTTGCCGTCCGGGTCGCAGGGGGTGCTGTATTTCGCGTACCCACCACCCGGGTGCACTTAGACTGGGGAGCCGGGTCAGGAAAGACCACAGTTGGTATCATGGACAACCTACCTGCCGAGGTGGTGCTGGGCAACGACATTGGCCCTCTGACTTCGGCTTATTTACCTACACCTGCTGCTGCTTGTCCCGTGACCACCCGCGTTGCTGGAATCAACCCGCTTGCTGCTGAGAACCGGGTAAGACTACCTTCCCCGACATGTACTGTAGATCCGGCACAATATCACAGTCTAAAATGGGAATGTGACAAGTTGGCCAGTGAGAAATCAGAGATGCAACGACACTATGTCATGTATTATGAGATGTCCCGTGGCTTGAACATTGAAATGCACAAACAGGCGGAAATTGTCAAAAGATTAAATGGGATTTGCATCCAGGTGGTGCCGTATTTGTCCCAAGAGCATCAGCAACAGGTTTTGGGAGCCATTGAGAGAGCAAAGCAAGTGACTGTTCCAGAATTGAATTCTATTCTTCACCGTCACCATCAGCTACCGACCTGGTAAGCCAATGAGAAGGCCGACGGACTGTCCAGGCAAACGGAACTTTTACCCTAACAGCAAACCGGACATCCCCAAGTTGATCCGAAAAGGATCAATCCGGGTCTGCCGGAGTGTTCCACAAAGGGGGAGTAGTGTAACGGACACATGCATGCTGCCGAGACAGTTATAATCTTCGTGCAGGGGGACTACAAGGAACTGCATGGCTTGTCACAAGGGGATGTACCACATTGTATTCTGAGCTCAAAGGGTTAATTGGACAAGTTTCTTTTCATTGTTGAATGCTAATGTACTCTTCGCATAGCTAATGAACCCTCTTTTGTGTGCAGGTAAACAGCCCCCCTGTGAGGTGTATGCTGATGGGGATTATGTGTGAGTGATAATTGTTTTAAAGGTTAATTGAATTCTATGTGCCTGGCCAGGAAATGTTAAGTGGGGTGAGGTGCCGAAGCGGCTAGAAGCTGGCCAAGTGATTAATTCAAGGAGATGTCATTGTTTCAGGGGGTCTGTGTTGAAGCCCCCTACTGGGAAAAGGGGAGGGCGGAAACTGTCATTGCTCTTGTAACAGTTGTAACCAGATATAAGCAGGTGAAATATGCCAAATAAAGTCAGTCTACTTGACCCTTCAAACGTAGCACGTCTCGTTTCTTGGAAGGGCGTTCGATGGGATATACCGGCGGTACCTGCATATCGCAGCTTGCCAGGGAAAAGGACGTCTCAAACGGCTGAGACCCTCACACCAGTGGGTAGCCGTTACATTATGTCTCAAGGGAGACTCGGTGAGACATTCGCTATCACTGTTCTACTCCTTGGTAAACGAATTAAAGGCCCCACAAGAACTAGGTTTTGTGAAGGCCTGGGAGAGAGATTTAGGGGTAACTTTTACCGAAAATCAGAAGAACAAAATATTTGAATTTACCCATAAGGCATCTATAGCATCCAAATACCAGGAGGGAGGGTATAAGATTTTGAGCAGGTGGTACAGGACCCCGGAAGTTTTAAACCAAATTTCTCTTATCGTCCATGGACGGACACAGCTCCTTAAATCTTGACAAGTGGGTTATGTTCCCTGTTTACAGGAGAGGACTAGGCAGAAACATGTTAAATAGTTAAATACATGTTACATTAACAGAGTTGAACAGCCCCGCCCAGGGGGCGGTCCCTCCAGACATAACCCTCCTCACTGCAGCTTGCAGCCCCAGTTTCGTTCTGCCTAGCAAAGGAGAAGGACGTATGGCTCCCTTTGGGCCCAGCGCCCTAAGGAGAAATTTTATTTTATTCTATCTTCTTTTATTTTATTTTCACTTTTTCTTGAAGAATCTTCTTTCAACTGTCGGGTGAGAGACAGGCTGGATAATATAGATCCTTGTAGTCTACTCAGTCCGACCAGCAAGCGTGGGCACACCTTTGCAAAGAGGCTTGGTCTGCCACGCCATACCCCATGACTCCTGGGGTGGCCGGTGAGCTTTGCTCCGAGGTCCACATATGACTGGGCTGTGGTGTTGTCTCACTCACAGTGGACCGGGCCGACAGCTACCTCCATTTCGGTTGTAGTTCTGTCAGGAATGCGTCAGCGAGTCCTCGCTTGGACGGGTAAGTACAGTCCCTCCTGCTTCGGTGGGTTGGTACAGCTGGGCATTCCTGGGGTTTGGGGGTCCCTTCTCCCTTCCCTGCTCCTTTCCCTTGCTGCATTGCTAACATTGCCGCTGTCAGGGGGGAGGGGGCCTTCCTGAGGGGACTGTGTTATCTGGCCTGTGTTTTTTCTTTTTTGTATTGGGCTTTCCTGTGAGGTAAAAAGCCCTGTGATGAGCACAAATGTTTATGATTATACTTCAGCAGACGCTGACTGATTGGTGACACCTGTAACGGTTTTGCTTTTTATGCTGTATCTGTGACTTGTCCTTAAATAAAACAGCCCTAGGAGGCTTTTCCTGTTTAAACACAGGTCCCTGCAAAAGTTACCTCACGGTTCTTTTCCTCACAGGCAGCGCTGGGCAGTCTCCTCCTGAGGGAGTCCCCTGGTTACCCCTGGTCAGCGCAGCAAGTGGGTGAGAGGCCCTGAATAGGGCTCTAGGAGCTTTTGTCTATTTCTATGGACAGGTGTGCATATTATAATACACACTATGTAAATTATGGAGTCAGTATCTGGGTCCTTCCCCACATGCTGGTGGTGGCAGCAGGTGTTAGCACCTGGGATTCCCACAGAGTTTTTATTGTTAGTCCTGGACACAGTTTGTGCCAGGGTGGGGGTGGACTGCGGGCGGGCGGTAAAAGAGTGCCCCCTTCCCCCGTTATCCCCTGGGGAATGCTCTGTTATGGAGCCATGGACCAGGTACCTAGTTAAAAAAAAAAAAAAAAAGGCAGAATAAGGCATTTATGGGTGCGCTTTTTACTGCTGCAAGGGACTCTCATAAGCTGCATAGTGCAGCTGGGTTTCCGCCGAGGGCTCGGTCTTTTTTGGATCACACAAATCAGACCGCTGTGTAGGTTTTTTCCTTCTGTGCCCTTCTTTGATAATTTCTGAGATGCGGAATGAGAAAAGCCGCTGAGGGCTTTTGTAGTCCCTCACCGCCGGGCGGGAACCCCCACTTCTATGGATCTGACTGATAGAAGATCCGAAGTACTGACCCATTCCATGTTTACCATGCTGGGGTCTGGCTTGTGCCCACTACACTGGGGTCTCAGTCGACGCTGGCACCATTTTTTGGGGGGTTTTTCAATTGCATTGAAAACTCCCATTGGCGCCCATTTTGTCGTAGCCCCGCTATGGCGCAGCTTACATTGTGCCGGCCATTTTCCTGTGGCCGCGTTCTGAATGCTCGGCGGCCATCCTGGAGTAGTTCTGACCCCTAGTGCTGTATACAACTCACAGAGTGAGCATTTTTGCACCAGACAGTGGAGGAGCACCGACTCTCTCCTGAGGTTATTAGCCTAGCGGACCAGCTGGTCCAGGGCCTCATATAGGTCTGTGATGCTTCATTGAATGCTGCGCCCTTGTTATCCAGGGCGTCTGTTTCAGAATGGTTTTGTGCACACGGTGGTGTAGTGCTTAACTCCATTACTTGGCAGCAAAAGAGTCATTGGTTAGAATCCGCACACTGACGCCAATCTTCCTGGAGCTTGCATTGTCGCTCCCTGTGTCTGCGTGGGTTTCCTCCGGGTATTCCGGTTTCCTCCAAAGACATGTGTGCATACACCTACATAATATACATACACACCATGTGTGTGTATTATTTAGGGGCAACCCTCCCAGGCCGTCAAAGGCCCAGCTGGGGGACTATTCTGTCCCTGGGTGCATAAGCCGATCACGCCTCACCCAAATCCTGCCAATGTATATAGCCTTCCCTCCCTGTCTCTGCCCTGGTTCGCACTGGGTGCGATTTGGAACGATTTGAGATGCGATTTGACATGTCAAATCGCATCTCAAATCGGCGGCAATTGTCGGCAATGGCACTGTCCTAATCAGTGCGATTTCAAAAGGTAGTTCCTGTACTGCTTTTTGCAATTTCGGGCCGCGATTTACATTAAATTGCGGCCGAAATCGCGGCAAAATCGCATCAAAATCGCAGCCGCGAAATCGCGGTAAAATCGCGCATTTTGCCGCGATTTTGAATTCGCAGCAGTGTGAACCTGGGCTCTAGGTGGGAGGGGCGGCTTGCAGGTTCACAATTCAGTGAAACCTCCCTGCTCTCCGACTAGTGGGTCTGCGAGGTGGTCTCTTCGGAGTACTAGATAGGGTTTCCTCCTATCCACAGAACAAAGTTCTGTCCTTGTGTCTTCCTCTCTCGGCCCGTCGGTCTGCCTTGGGCAGTGTGGGATTTGCTCCTGACGTCCTCGGACATCAGGGATGCATACATTCATGTCCCGTTTTGCACATGTCACAGTGCTTTTTTCTGTGCTTCGTGATGAGAGAAGGGTCTCTGTCAGCCTGTGGCCCTCCCTTTTGATCTGGCGTCGGCACCATGGGTTTTCAGCTAGGAGCTCGCACTTATTTGAATTTTGTTGGGACAGCGAGGCTTTGCCTCATTGGCTACTTGGACGACTTTCTTCTGAGAGCAGCTTCTGTCTCCAACCTAGTGGATGGGTTATTCCCATTCAGACCCTCCGAAGATTCGGGTGGATGTTAAGCGTTTAGGCCAGAAAGTGTAGCTCGGTGGCAGCAAGCCTGCCCTCCATGTGTGCGACCCAGGGTTCAAATCATGGGCATGCTAGGTTCCGACTCAGCGTTGGAGTATCTAGTGTTGATCCAGACTCCTCAGTGGCAAAGGTCCTTCTTCCCCCTGGAGAAATTGCAGACTCTTCAGTCTGCGGTGAAGGTATTGGCATCACGCAATCGGTCTTCTCTCCGGGCGCCTGCTGGTTCGGGGTCTGTGGGTAGCCTCCTTCAAGGTGGTACTGTATGCCCAGTTCCACACCCTGGTTTTCCAGGGGAACTACTGTCCAGGTGGTAAAAAATCTCTTGTCTCTGAAATCATTAGATTCCTGTGCGCCACCTAGTCAGAGTCTCTCTGAGTTGGTGACAGAGATTCCCGACTCTTCGGTCCGGGAAGTTGTTCCTTCCTTCCAGTGGTCGGTGTTTACGACGGATGCCAGCTCAC
This sequence comes from Rana temporaria, assembly GCF_905171775.1. NCBI lineage: Eukaryota > Metazoa > Chordata > Amphibia > Anura > Ranidae > Rana > Rana temporaria. Next base: position 331,961,134 of record NC_053492.1, on the reverse strand, counting down.
GGGTTGTGAACCTGGAGGTTCACAAAACTGGGGGGTCCAGTCGGCCCTGAGTCGCTGGACTTGCGTGGACCTATGACCACACCTCCTTGAATGTGTCTGGTCTCGGTAGCTACCCAGGGTCGGGCCTGGCTAGTGCCTGGTGAGAGACCGCCTGGGAATACCAGGTGCTGTCTACTGTTCATTGTCCTACTATTTTAGGCGATCAGGCTATGCTTCTCCTTGTGGTCGACCGATCTGGTTTCAGCCAGACAACGCCACGGCCTTGGCTTCAGTCTACCATCAGGTATGCCGGCAGGCGGACTACTGGAGTCGCCAGATGCTGGACCAGGGCGATTGGTCTTTGTGCTTGGGTTGTTTCGGCTCCCTTGCAGGAGGTGAGCCTCACATGGCATGGATCTCCTGGCAGCTTGTCTTCGCCGCAAGGGTGTCAAAGTTAGTGGCCAGGTCTAGTGATCTTGTACAGACGCGTCAGTCGCGCTGGTGGCCCTGTGTTGTCTGTATCAGTGATTTTTTGCCATTCCTCCATGGTAGTTGCTTCCTCGGCCGCTCCACAGAGTGGATGCTGAGGAGTTCCCGATGATTCTAATCGCTCCAGATTGACCTCGGCGTCCTTGGTACGCTGATATCAGGCGCCTGGTAGCGGAGGCACCCTGGCGATTGCCAGGGCAGGAGGTTCCTGTCTCAAGGTCCCATACTTCCTCCTGTTGTACAGTCACTGACTTGCTCAACATGGTTATTGGAAGCCAGACTTTAGGTGACCAGGGTCTGTCTGACTCGGTCATCTCAACAGGGCACCGTAGTCTTCTTCCGGAGGATCTACCGTCGCACCTCTCTTGGTGCGAAGGGATGGAGTGACGTCCACGGGCGTACTCTCGGTGTCAAGGGTCCTGCTGTTTTTAAAGCTTGGATTGGATCTAAAAATTGCTTAAAGCACCGTTTGGGGGCAGATTTCAGCCTTGGCTGTGTTCGTTTAGTGGCCTTTTTGCGGCCCGTTCCCTGGTGGGTCCCCTTTTTTTGTGTGCAAGGGGTTTGTCATATACTTTCCCCTCTTGGCCCATCTCTTCCCCCATGAGTTTTGACTCTGGTGCTCTCGGTTCTTCAGGAACCTTCCTTTTGGAAACATCAGAGAGATTTTCTCTTGACACTATCTCAGAAGGTGGCCCCTTTAGTGGCCTTTACCTCTGTTAGAGGGGTTTCTGAGTTGGCGGTCTTGTCTTGCAAGCCGCCATGCTTGATCCCCCATAAGGATTAGGTGATGGTGCGCCCGCGACCTTCCCTTCTTCCGAAGGAGGTTTCGGCCTTTCATACTTTAGGCGTGGTACGCGCTTTGCGGGTATACCAGCCTACTACGGCTCCATTTCGGAGCTTCTGACTCTCTTTTGTGTCGGTGTCTGGTCCACAAAAGGGCCTGGCGGTCTCGTCGACCACCATTTCTCGCCTATGCTTCTAAGGGGCGGGCCCCCCTTTCCGGTCACGGCACTTTCGACCAGGGCAATTGGTGCTTCCTGGGGTTTTTTTTTTTTTTTTTTTTTCGACATCATGCGTCGGTCTCACAGGTGTGCGAGGCGGCGATTTGCTCGTCCGTTCACGCTTTTTACAGAATTTACATGGTTGCTGTGAGTGCATCTTATGTTTTTTTCAGCCGCTAGTTTTTGCCGGCGGCTGTTTAAAGTTGCACCTCCTCCGTTGAGGAGCTCTGCTTGTTTTGGGGTGAAGTTAAAATTGTTTTTACTGATATATTTCCCACCCCTCGTTTTTTGACACTGCTTGGGGACGTCCCACTTGTCAAGATTTAAGGAGCTGTGTCCGTCCATGGACGATAAGAGAAAATAGGATTTTTTGTACTCACCGTAAAATCCTTTTCTCTGAAGTCCATGGACGGACACAGCTCCCACCCCTCCTTTTTAGGTTTGTACTGCTTGTTACGAACTGAGGCTGCAAGCTGCAGTGAGGAGGGTTATGTCTGGAGGGACCGCCCCCTGGGCGGGGCTGTTCAACTCTGTTAATGTAACATGTATTTAACTATTTAACATGTTTCTGCCTAGTCCTCTCCTGTAAACGGGGAACATAACCCACTTGTCAAGATTTAAGGAGCTGTGTCCGTCCATGGACTTCAGAGAAAAGGATTTTACGGTGAGTACAAAAAATCCTATTTTTCCCCCAAGTTTCGAACCTTTGTTGGCGTTGTCAAAAAGAAGAGGGAACTTTGTTACACATTTTTTTTGGAACTGTGAAGGAGTCAAAGATTTTTGGAAGATGGTATCACAAGTGGTTGAAGAAATAACTGAAATGTCTCTTGGAGAAAATCCGGCGACCTTTTTGTTAATGGATATTCCGATATCAGTAGAAAAATATAAAAAATCTCTGGTAAGGCACTTGCTTATAACAGCTAAAGCGTGTATACCGGCGCTTTGGAAGAGTACAAGCATACCAAGTAGACCACAATGGTTTGCAAAAATCACGGAAATTCAATATATGGAGAATCTTACAATGGCTCTGAGGGAACAGGAGGATAAGTTCAGGGAGATCTGGGCTCCTTATGTTAGTTATAGGGAACGAGGGGAACGGGAGGGCGGGGGGAGAGGGGGGGGGGAGCTGAGGGAACGGAGAGAAGGGGAGAAACAGTTTATTTTTTATTTTTTTTGGGTTGTTTTTGATGTTTTGGACAAAGGGTCCTGACGCAGGGGGGGGGGGGGGCAATAAAGGGAGAGAATTCATGTTAGCAAAGCCTCAGACAGGGGGAGAACACGTCAAGCGGTGTGAGAAAGGGTAGATGGAGAAAGGGAAGGAGAATCATTATTTGGTTTCTGTTTATTGAGGAAGAGGTTAATATTGTTAAGATATTGTCATATAGAAATTTGAAAACTCGCATCAGGTAGAGATTTATGATGTTTATTTTGGATGATGAGGTAATATTTCTGTTTGAGGAATTGTGAAATGAGGAAAAATGGAAAAATAAAGAATTAAAAAATAAATAAATAGGCTTCTTCCGATCGGCGTAACTTTTGTACGCCGGCGTAGCGTAGGCGCATATTTACGCCGGGAGCATCCTGCGCTCCCATTGATTTCCTATTCAAATATGCAAATGAGGGAGATGCGCCGATTCCCGAACGTACGACCCCCTGACGCAGGCTACGCGCGGTGCGCGTAAGCTGTACGTCCGGCCTAAACTTGCCCCTCATAAAGCAGGGGCCACTTTACACCAGACGTGTGCAGGTCAGCTGGAGAGCAGCTTTAGCAGCACCATTACGGACGAGCTGAGCAACCACACTTTCAGGACAAGACTTCTGTATGCCAACATGCCAGGGGCAGGCATGGTCATAGCACTACTAGTGTGCGCCCAGGCGCGTAGAAGGAGGAGGGCACAGGAGAGGATATACCGAACGCGCATAAACATCTTTGGCATGGGGGATTCGGAGGTGTATCGCATCTTCAGATTCAACACTGATGCCATCCACGAAATGGCCACAACCCTGCATGATGACATCACCAGCCAGACACACCGCTCACATGCAGTGCAGCCACTGGTCAAGGTCCTGGCAACACTGCATTTCCTTGCAAGTGGATCTTTTCAAAGAACAAGTGGAGTGGTGGCTGGGATGTCACAAACCAGCATGAGCAGATGTGTGCACCAGGTTATCCCCGCAATCCTCAGACGCATGTCCCACCACATCATCAGACCCACCCAGGAGAATCTGCGGAATAAGGCAAGGGAAGATTTTGTCAGAATTGCAGGATTCCCACGCATCGTGGGGGCCATTGATTGCACACATGTGGCACTACAGCCCCCCCATGACACAGAGTACATATACCGCAATCGGAAGCACTGGCATTCCATCAACGTACAGGTGATAGTTGATGCCCAAGGCCTCATATGGCACATCCGTGCCAAACACCCAGGGTCCAGCCACGACAGCTACATATTCCGTCAAAGCACCATCCCAACAGAATTTGAACAGGACATGTATGGGGCCAGCTGGCTGGTTGGTGAGTGACATGGGTGTCAGGCATGACTGTCCACCCCCATGATGCAGACATCACAAGGGGCACATGCATGACTAACATCCTTCCTGGTGACTGCATATGCACTTGGACCCCATCTCATGACTCCATTCCGGAATCCCCAAAACCCAGGAGAGGAACGATACAATGCTGCACACATACGTACCCGTGGAGTGGTGGAACGCACATTTGGCATCCTGAAGTCCCGTTTCCGATGCCTGGATAAGTCCGGGGGGACCCTGTTGTATTCCTCAAACTTTGTGTGCCAGATCATCGGTGCATGTTGCATTCTGCACAACTTCGCCGTGAGAAAGGGCCTGGAGATTGACATACGTGATGACCTGACCCCCGAACCAGACAATCCCCCCCCTGCCCGAGGATACCCAGTCTGCTGAGGGATCAGCAATCAGGAGATGCCTCGTGGAACGTATCTTTGCACGTTAAACACACACATTAATCATGGCACAAGGAGAATGCATGCATGCACATCACTGTGGTCCCTAGCACACACACCCCACATCCTCATCACATTGGATTAGACCAAAGTACACCGCACGGGACTTGGGAGCAGCAACGCCACGCCAAGGCTCCAATTATGTTGCTGTACATTCATACACCATTCACACGGCAGAGGGTGACACCCCTTTGCTGGCAGGAGTGTCACCCCCCATTCACACACCAGTAACACTAATCTGCACGCCTCACCGTGTGCATTATGAATAAAAAGAAATAAGCACTCTTCACCAGAGCAATAATATAAATAAAAAAAGATAACTAATTGCCCTGGCTGCTGCCACGCCCACGGCTCCTCAACTGCCTGGATGACGGGGGGGGGGACATCAGGTGGAGGAGCATCCACCGGGGCTGGAGGCCTGCCCTCTAATGCGACCGCTATGCGTCTCAGGAGGTTGTTGGTCTCCGTCTGGACTCCCACAATGGCAGCTGTTTGGCCCTGGACGGACTCATTTAGGGTCCACACCTCTGCCACAAGGGTAGCCGTGGTGGTCTGGAGATCACGCAAGCAGGAGATTGTTGCAGTGGTATTGCCTGCAACGTCCTGCAGAACATCTGTAATGTGTCCCCTGTCGCCAAGGCTGTCGGCCACTCTACTTAGGTCCTGGGCCATCACAACCATAAGGTGGGTCTGTGTGTTCTGTGCAGTGGTCAGGGTCACAGGCAGGAATTCGGGTACCCCCCTGGTTTTCCTCGTTGCCTTCCTGGGCCCACGAGAGGCTTCAGGCGTGGCATAGGGGGGAGGGATTAGAGGGAGTGGGTGGGTTGGGGATGGAGCCAGAGGGATTAGGGGGAGTGGGTGGGTTGGGGATGGAGACAGAGGGACTTGAGGATCGTGGGCTTGATGTCCGGGATGGACCAGCCAAGGTGGAGGAATCCTCCTGGAAGAGTGACATTGACACCTCCTCCCCCGAATGCTCCGCATCTTGAATGATCTCCTCACTGGAGGTCTGGCCACCACTCTCCTCCACCAATGCCGCTTGCCTTCCCTGGGGGTCAGGGGCATCTTCATCAGATGAAGAGGGTGTGGGATGGGCAGGGGCATCTTCATCAGGGGATGGTGTGGGACGGGCAGGGGCATCATCATCAGGGGATGGTGTGGGACGGGCAGGGGCACCAGATGGCCCAGCACCCTCCTGGACATCTGCGGATGACACAAAACATTCACATGTTGGTGGACCCACAAACTTGTCACATATTCCCTTCCCCCCTTCACATGCTACACACCAGATAGTAGAATAAAACACACACTTACCTGTCCTCAAGGGCGGCTGAACTGAATCATAGCCCGGCATTCCCTCCACTTGCACCCTGGTAAGGCAGCGGGCAACAACCTCCTCGTTAGGAGTGAGACGGACCCTGGAGGCAGGTCCCCCACCAGTGCCCCTGGCATGGCTCGCCATGAGAGCCATCTTCTCCTTCACCTTCCGGCGAAGATCATTGATCTTTTTGGCTATATGATGGGGCCTCCTCGCCTCATTGCCCACAGCATTCACCTGATCGGTGATCCTCTGAAGGATCTCGTCCCTTTTCCCCTTGCTGATATTCTTGCTGCGGGACCCATGGAGGCGATCAAAGTGCCTCTCCATGCCAGCAAGAATTATGGCTTTCTCATCAGGAGAGAATTTTTTTTTGCGGCTCCTAGAACGCTCAGCAGACATGTCTCCAATCTGTGCAAAAGTAATGCCACCAAACAACCAAACCAAACAGGTGTACTTTTGCACTTCACGAGCGCATGTCTGGGCGTATTTATGCCCTGGGCGTAAACAGTGGGCCGGCGGAACTCGGGAATCATGCCAGGCGTAGTTGTGCGCATAGGGGCGGGGGACATACGATCACGTGACGGCACATGCGCCGTCCGTTCGGCCCTTCATTTGCATGGGGTCATGGTTCATTTAAATGGATCACGCCCACTTCCTTCCTACTTTGACTTACGCCGACGAATTTAAGCTGCGCCGGCGCAAAAATTAACGCTTCTGATTTTGAGAATACGGAGCTTGCCTCTCTAAGTTACGTCGGCGTAACGCATCAGAGATGCGCTACGCCGGCATAAAGATGTGCCGATCTACGAGAATCTGGGCTGTAGTTTGTTTTTTTTTTTTTTCATTTACACAGCCCTGTATATGTAACAAAAGAGTTTGTGTGGCAATTGGTTGCTTTTCCGCTATCATTTCACCAGCCAGTTAGTATAGAAACAATTATGGATATATGTACATACACACTACATTATTCAAAATTTACTTATTTTCAAAATAAGTCTTTACTAATAAGAAATCACCCAGGAAGGCAGCCTGATCAGGGAGCTATGTCCCGCTCTGACCGAATGATCACACCGTAGCCGTAATCCTGCACAGCCCCACACCCCATAGTTTCTCAGGGTCTTCGGAGGGTATAAGGTGTGTTCCTATGCTGGGGGGGTCAGCAAGGAGAGACCTCTCCCACCAGCTGGTTTCCAAGCCTCTGATCATCGAGGCTTCCAAGATGGCACCCACAGCACTGAATGGAGCAGTCGCAAAGGGAGAGGAGCACATTACAGACAAAGACTCTGCTGGTCTGGAAGGGCCAGCCCCAGTGAACCCGACAGGGAGTACCTCTGCCCCAGTCCTGAATTTGAATCCCTCCTGGAGAGGACCCTGTATGAGCTGTTAAATTCACTCATGGGGGACATATCTGCCACCCCTCTCCCTAGGGGGACAGACTATGATACATCCACCTAGCCCCACAGACCTAACTGTTTTTTGATGCCCACCTTTTTAAAAATGCTGTCTTGGGGCCCAGCACAAACCGCTACGTAAATTCAAGTGGATCTGCAAAATTTGGGTGCAAGGATTTGAGGCCATAGAACAAAAAGCAATTCACACTTTAGCTAGAGCTAATCAAAACCACTGCAAGAATACATGACTTTCAGGACCAATTAGACACAGCCTTACCTAAAAAAATGTACTATCTTGAGAACAGGTCCAGGCGTTATAACTTTCGGATACGGGGGTCTCTCCAAAACCATTAAAGATGTCCACTCAGCAGTTGTTTGTTCTTTTATCAAAGACTTAGTTCTGGACATTTCAAACCACTGCCTAGAATTGGACAGAGCCCACAGAGCACGACAACCACCTCGTTCAGATGGACTTTCACTGGAAATCTGTAGTAAAACTCCATGTGGTAGAAACAACAACCAAAGAGTTCCAAGGACTCTTGCCCTCCATGATTTGGGTGGCGCAAACCCAGGTGGATTTATTGCTCCTCCATTTCCCTCTGCATGAGCAATATTTCCTCCTGCTGGGGTAGACTAATGTCCCCAGCACTGGCAGACATTACTTTGGATTTGCTGTTAGGTGGGAATGGGCTGGTCCTTTTTTCCGCCTACTTGGGATTGGGAGGATGCTCTGTTTTTTTTATTTTCCTATGCTTCTTTTCTCTTTGCTCCTTCTTTTGCCTTTTCCTTTCTCTCTTTCTCCACAGTCACCAAGAGATCTATGTCAGGGAGAAGATCCCTGGTTCCAACAATTTGGTATATTGGGATGTGTCTGGACTCAACTGGTTGAACCTATTCCGGGCAGGCCAATCTTCTTTGGCGCGATCCCTCCATCCTCTGGTCCATGCATTAGAATGATCCTGACACATCGCCTCTGTGTATTGCCTCACGCAACGTCCAAGGGCTAAACTCCCCAATCAAACGACGTGAGTTATTCCAACTTTATAATTTTCAAAAATGACCGTATTTATCGGTGTATAACACACACACGCACCCTAATTTTAAGAGGTACATTTCAGGAAAAAACGTTCCGCAGCCCCCTTTTACATTACACAGCCCCACCCCAACCCCTGCACAGTACACAGCCCCCCCACCTCTGCACAGCACACAGCCCCCCCACCTCTGCACAGCACACAGCCCCCCTACCTCTGCACAATACACAGCCCCCCTGCACTCTCATGAGACCCCCCGTCTCCTAGAACAGCATTGCCAGCATAGTCTAAAGTTAAGAAAAAAATCACTGCCAGCCCCTTCTCATACACCGCTTCTTCTGTGTCACTCTCATTGTCTAATTACCTCATTAGCTGTCTTCTTTCATGCTACCCGGTCACATGACTGCTCTCCTCTGACATTTAATGGATGATCATGTGATCGCTTTCCTCCTCCAATCTAAAACACTCGAAGGAGGAGAGCGGCCATAAAGAATGGAGCTAATGAGGTATTTGGAGGTTTTGTTTTATAATGGCACTGACACAGGAGGAGTGGTGTATGAGAAGGGGCTGGCCCCCTGGCCAAGAGGTGGGACGGCCGTCATGACACCCCCCAATGTGTGGCACCCGGGATGGACAGCCCAAAAAAAATATCAGCGTATAAAACGCAGATGCAATTTGTCCTCTATTTTCAGGGGAAAAAAGTGTGTGTTATACACAGATACATACGGTAGATGTACTCCTCTTGCAGGAAACACATTTTCCTAAACAGTACAGTCCTTAATTTATCTACCAGAAATCTCCACAGTTCTATTTGGCCAATGCAGAGGACAAAATGAGAGGGGTGGTTGTGTTTTTTTCAAAAGCTTGACTTTCTCCCTAATTTGGGCCGTTGGAGACCCAAACCGTAAATTTATCTTAATGACTGGTCCAATAGATGGTAAAGTATACACCTTTATTTCCTATTACGCCCCTAATCTTGGCCAAGCTGCATTTTTATCCTCCCTAACGCCATTCATTTCACCCATTCGAAGTGCATAGTGGTGTTTGAAGTTGATTCCAACATTGCTTTTGACTTATATCTTAACATATCTAGAGGAAGAAAATCCTACCTTAAATGTCCTCCAAAACAAAGCTTGCGTATAGCTAAACTATTGCACTCTTCCCGCTTAATAGATATTTGGAGAGAACCCACATTCCAAAGATTATACAAATTTCTCAGCACCTCACCAGGCCGGGATAGATCACATTTTTGTTTCAGTCCCGGTTATCCCATTTACCTCCCAAGTCCCTTTATCAGAGACACCGTTTTATCTGACCATTCTATTGTTCACAACCCCCTGGATCTGAAGGCCCATTTCGTTGGTGCCTTAATGAGTCCTTAGCGGTGATCCTGTCAAATGCACTGTTTTTAGAGCATGAACTTAAAGTGACACTAAGGTCTGGTTTTCTTTTCTTTCAAAATTAACAAACATACCTGCCCTGTGCAGTTATTTTGCACAGAGCAGCCTAGATCCTCCTCTTCTTTGGTCCCTCACCGGCGCTCCTGACCCCTCCCTCCTGTTGAGTGCCCCCAAAGCAAGCAGCTTGCTATGGGGGCACACGAGTCGAGCCACAGTTTTATGTCCAATCAGACAGAGAGCCGTGGTTCGACCCCCACCTCCTCTCTCCTCATTGGCTAACTGACTTTGACAGCAGTGGGAGCCAATGGCGCCGCTGTTGTGTCTCGGACAGTCAGGGGGGAAAGTCCCAGATGCTGAGGAATTTGTGCAACATCGCTGGATCGATATGGGGCACAGGTATGTATTAGAGGAGCTGAGGGGGGCTGATACACAGGTTTTTTTTTATCTTAAAGCATTCATTAAGATAAATAAAAAATTCTGCCTTTACAACCACTTTAACTGCTTGCCGACCAGCCGCCGTCATTCTACGGCGGCAGGTCGGCTCTCCTGGGCGAGAGCCCGTAGCTCTACGTCGGCACTTTGAGCCGCCACTAGGGGCGCGTGCGCGCCGCCGGAGGCGCGCGCCCCCCGCTCGCCCCCGACTCCCGTGCGTGTGCCCGGCGGGAGCGATCGCCACCGGGCACACGCGATCGCTCGTTACAGAGCGGGGACCGGGAGCTGTGTGTGTAAACACACAGCTCGTGGTCCTGTCAGCGGGGGAAATGCTGATCTTCTGTTCATACAATGTATGAACAGAGGATCAGTGTTTCCCCTAGTGAGGCCACCCCCCCCCCACAGTAAGAACACACCCAGGCATACTTAACCCCTTCCCCGCCCCCTAGTGTTAACCCCTTCACTGCCAGTGGCATTTTTATAGTAATCCAATGCATTTTTATAGCACTGATCGCTATAAAAATGCCAATGGTCCCAAAAATGTGTCAAAAGTGTCCGAAGTGTCCGCCATAATGTCGCAGTACCGTAAAAAAAAATCGCTGATCGCCGCCATTACTAGTAAAAAAAAATATTAATAAAAATGCCATAAAAATACCCCCTATTTTGTAAACGCTATAACTTTTGCGCAAACCAATCAATTAACGCTTATTGCGATTTTTTTTTTACGAAAAATATATAGAAGAATACGTATCGGCCTAAACTGAGGGAAACAATTTTTTTTTTATATATTTTTGGGGGATATTTATTATGGCAAAAAGTAAAAAATATTTATTTTTTTTCAAAATTGTCGCTATATTTTTGTTTATAGCGCAAAAAATAAAAAACGCAGAGGTGATCAAATACCACCAAAAGAAAGCTCTATTTGTGGGAAAAAAAGGACGCCAATTTTTTGTTTGGGAGCCACGTCGCACGACCGCGCAATTGTCTGTTAAAGCGACGCAGTCCCGAATCGCAAAAAGGTCTCTGGTCTTTGGGCAGCAATATGGTCCGGAGGGTAAGTGGTTAAGGAATACTTTCTTACAAATGGCACTGGAGACGTTTCCCTGGAAACCTTGTGAGCACAATCATTTATATATCAATGCAACTTAAACAGGAGCCAAGGGCTGAGATAAACAGAATGGAGAATGAGTTTCAAACTTTAAGCAAGTGCCATAAACGGCACCCTACGAGTAACTCCCTTGCCCAACTAGACGCAATTTATCTTTGAATTTGGCACTGACTGAAAAAAGTCTTCGATGGTCTGCCGCATTCTTCTATTCGCAAAAAGACAGTATTGGTCTGAGGCAAGAATCTAGAATTACTCCCAAACCCCACTTTTTCTGCTTCCCTAAAATATGCACCAGTTCGGTAGCTCTCTCCCAGAACCCTAAACGTATTATGCAGACTTTCCAAGACTTTTTTATTCTAAGCTTTACAAGGCAGATGACTTCTCAGCTGACTTTCTCTATAGTATCCCTCTCTCTAAATTGGCCGCACAACATCGATCCAGTCTTGAAAAACCTGTTTAAGAAATTGGAGGTAATTAAATATCTTAAGAGGGGTTCTGCTCCTGGCCCTGAAGGGTTTTCAGTCTGTTACTACAAATCCTTTGCCTCAATCCTTGCTCCGTATCTGATCCGTTTTTTTTTCTGTTAAATTCTCTTTGGAATGATAACCCCGTAGACAAGGTCTTAGATTTAGCTTGTATAACAGTTCTACCCAAACCAGGGAAAGACTTAAGCAATGTAAGCAATTACCGACCGATGTCCCTGATCAATAACGACTTAAAGATCTTAACTAAAATCCATTCCAACAGACTGTCTATCTTTTTATCTAAGTATATACATAAGGACCAAGCAGGCTTTATTCCAGGTAGACAGGGTCTCCATCAGGTATAGAGAACAATTGATGTAATTTCCTTACTATGTTTGCTGTGAGATGAAAGATCTGCGCAAGAAGGCTTCCTGCTATCTATTGATCTACAGAAGGCCTTTGACACGCTACCTTGGCCATACCTCTTTGAAGTACTAGACAGATGGGGCTTTGCACCCCACTTCATGGGAACATTGCATGCTCTCTACTCCAATCATAGTTCTAAGATACATCTATAAGGATACTATTTGGATCCTTTTAACATAACTAAAGGTACGTGTCAAAGCTGCCCCCTTTCGCCATTCATATTTGCTATTGCCATAGAGACTGGCAATGGCAATTAGGAATCACCCTGATATCTGTGGCTCTCTAAAACGCACATGCGCATTGTTTGCAGATGACCTTAACCTGTTTGTTACCTCACCTCTTATATCAATTCTGGCTAGCTCGGGGGTACAGTAAGAAGGTGCTCAAACGTGCCTATCCAAGTGCAAAATCAAACCTAAGAGAACAGCTTATTTTTACATCCAAAACTTGTAAAAACAACACCACCAAAGTAATTACGACATTTAGCGCCCAGCAGGAGCAATTCTGAGGGGTTCTCGCTCAGAATTGGCACTTTTTAGCTGAAGATAGTATCATTTCAAAATATGTACAGAACCATCCTGAGGTTGTTTTTCGGAGATCCCATTCAATGACGAATAGACTGGTCCACAGCCACTGCACACCTCCAGATGTATTGGAGGGAGCTGTGTGTGGTACTGTGACATATAAATGTGGGAGCTGTGACCAATGCCCCTGGATCAGGGAGGGTAATGCAGGGCTCAACAAATCCTGGTCGCCAGGTCGCCATGGCGACCAGAAATAGCATCCTGGCAAGTGGGGTCTTGGCTGGGATGGTGGACATGGCCCGGTCCTCGTATTGCTTGTCACTGTCATTTTGGAATTACTGCTCCATCCCCGCTGACGCCGGTAAGAGAGCAGCGCAGCAGCCACTGTTTTTTTTTTTTTTGTTCCATAGGACCGGCGCTCCGCGGACTAGGCCGAAGCTGCGGCCTCGCCTAAAAACATCCTGCTCGCAAAGACTAGACCCGAGGGCTTCTTGGGTGAGTATTGCTTGTGTGATGGCTATATTATGAGCACACCGTCTTCGGTGTGATAGGAGTATTGTGATATACAGAACCTACACACTGCGTACGTTTACCCTATTCTGTGCTGCTGAATGGGGGCAGTGTTCTCACTCCTGTAGATTAAAGTGGCTGGAAACGCTAACTGATTGATATAAGTAATGTGCATCATAGACAATTGCTGTTTTCACCTTTTTTCCCATCATTTGCTGCATCTCACTGCTGCTGATCTTCTACAACTTCCTGTAAATGTTCTCAAGCGGTGACACCATGGTGTTTCCTAGTATTTGGAGCAACTTTCTGTAAATGTTCTCAAGCGGTGACGGCATGATGTTTCCTAGGATTTGGAGCAACTTCCTAAGTGTTCTCAAGCGGTGACATCATGGGGTTTCCTAGGATTTGGAGCAACTTCCTGTAAGTGTTCTCGAGCGGCAGGGCCGGACTGGGAATGAAAACCAGCCCTGGAAATAATTTCATACCAGCCCCAAAGCATTAATATACCAGCCCCAAAAAAAAGAGAAATCCATGAGAGAGCCAGAGAGGGGCCGGGCTGCAATGGCGAGAGAGAGAGAGGGTGCAACGGCGAGAGAGAGGGTGCAACCGCGAGAGAGAGAGAGGGTGCAACCGCGAGAGAGAGAAAGGGTGCAAGAGCGAGAGAGAGGCATTTCTACTGAAACTGCGCCCCTGTGAAAACATTTGAAACCCATCTTTCAGATAACCATAACAAAAAAAAAAAAAACACCCAAAATTGCAGTAATATATCAGCACCCATAATTGCGGCCTTACCAGCACCCATAATTGCGGCCTTACCAGCACCCATAATTGCGGCCTTACCAGCACCCATAAATATGGCCTTACCAGCACCCATAAATATGGCCTTACCAGCACCCATAAATATGGCCTTACCAGCACCCATAAATGCGGCAATATCAGCACCCATAAATGCGGCAATATCAGCACCCATAAATGCAGAGGAATTGTGCGGTGTATCATGGGCACAGCACTGGGCAGAAAGGCAGAGTGGAATGGAACATCAGACAGTGGTACACATACAGGTCACACTCACTGGCAGTGGCACTGTGATGGTCCTCTGCCAATGCTGCGCCAGTGCCTCTGACACTGTACAGGGGGAGAGAGAGAGTAGGATCATCAGCGGCCCTGTCTGCTTAGCACACACGCACAATCACACATGATGATGACTTTAAAGTGGAGGTTCCCCTAAAAATAAACTTTTAACATTGCATTTATGAGATTAATGACAAATAGAATCGGCTGTTTTTTTTTTAAAAACATGTCCGTACATACCGTTTCCTATATGTGTTCTCACCGCTGCTTCCGGGTATGATGGTCGGGGCTGGGCGTTCCTAATTGACATGTATCCGACCGACGCATACAGCGCGTCACGAGATGCCGAAAGAAGCCAAACGTCAGTGCGGCTCTATACGGCGCCTGCGCACCGACGTTCGGCTTCTTTCGGCATCTCGTGACGCGCTGTATGCGTCGGTCGGATGCCTGTCAATCAATTAGGAACGCCCAGCCCGACCATCATACCCGGAAGCGGCGGTGAGAACACATATAGGAAACGGTATGTACGGACGTATTTAAAAAAAAAAAAACAGCCGATTCTAATTGTCATTAATCTCATAAATGCAATATTAAAAGTTTTTTTGTAGGGGAACCTCCACTTTTAAGGCCTCTTTTACACTGGGGCGGTGGGGGCATCGGCAGTAAAGCGCCGCTATTTTTAGCGGCACTATTCAGCCGCTAGCGCGGGCAGGGGTGCTTTAGGAGCTGCTCCTACTGCGCCTCAAAGATGCTGCTTGCAGGAATTTTCTATGTCCTACCAGCGCACCGCTCCAGTGTGAAAGCTTTCGCATTGGAGTGAGAAAATAGGCTCTTTCAGGGCGCTCTGCAGACGCTATTTTTTGCGTTATAGTGCCTGCAAAGCGCCTCAGTGTGAAAGGGGTCTTAGACTACTTTCACACTGAGCTACTTCGTAGGTGCTACAAAATAGCGCCTGCAAAATGCCCTGAAATAGCCTATTTTCTCACTCCAATGCGAAAGCTTTCACACTGGAGCGGTGCGCTGGCAGGATGCGCAAAAAAGTCCAGCTAGCCGCATCTTTTAGGCCCTGTAGGAACGGTGTATACACTACTTCTAAAGCGCCCCTGCCCATTGAAATGGGCAGCGGCGCTGAACCGCCAGCAAAGCGCTACTGCGCTTTGCAGACGTTTTTTTTTATCCTTTTGGGCCGCTAGCATTGTGCTGGCAGGACGCTCAAAAAAGTCTTTGAGGCGCCCTGCTAGCGGCCGAATAGCGCTGCAAAAACGACAGTAAAGCGCTGCTAAAATAGCGACACTTTACTGCCGACGGCGCAACGCCCCAGTGTGAAAGTAGCCTAAGTCACATGCCCCTCCCCCATCCACTCTGAGATTATTATACAGATTTCAATTTTATTGCAAGGGCAGCAAAGGTATGTGACAGAGAGAGAAGGGGGGGGGGGGGGGGCAGATATGGGACACTGGGATGGGAGCACAGGGGGACACTAGGATGGGGAAGGGGAGTACGGGGGGGACACTGGGATGAGGGAGGGGAGTACGGGGGTGACACTGGGATAGGGGAGGGGAGTACGGGGGGGGGGACACTGGCATAGGGGAGGGGAGGACACTGGGATAGGGGGGGGAACACTGGGATGGGAGCACAGGGGGGACACTGGGATGAGGGAGGGGAGTACAGGGGGAACACTGGGATGGGAGCACAGGGGGGACACTGGGATGAGGGAGGGGAGTATGGGGGGGACACTGGGATAGGGGAGGGGGGCACTGGGATGAGGGAGGGGAGTACAGGGTGGGACACTGGGATAAGGGAGGGGAGTACGGGGGGGGACACTGGAATGGGGGAGGGGAGCACGGGGGGGGGGACTGGGATGGGGGAGGAGATCACAGGGGGGACACTGGGATGGGGGAGGAGATCACAGGGGAGACACTGGGATGAGGGAGGAGATCACAGGGGGGACACTGGGATGAGGGAGGAGATCACAGGGGGGACACTGGGATAAGGGAGGAGATCACAGGGGGGACACTGGGATGGGGGAGGGGAGTACGGGGGGGACACTGGGATGGGGAGGGGAGTACGGGGTGGGACACTGGGATAAGGGAGGGGAGTACGGGGGGACACTGGAATGGGGGAGTAGATCCCAGGGGGGACACTGGAATGGGGGAGGAGATCCCAGGGGGGACACTGGGATGAGGGAGGAGATCCCAGGGGGGACACTGGGATGAGGGAGGGGAGCACAGGAGGGACACTGGGATGGGGGAGGAGATTACAGGGGGGACACTGGGATGGGGGAGGGGAGTACGGGGGGGGACACTGGAATGGGGGAGGGGAGCACGGGGGGAACTGGGATAGGGGAGGAGATCACAGGGGGGACACTGGGATGGGGGAGGGGAGCACAGGAGGGACACTGGGATGGGGGAGGAGATTACAGGGGGGACACTGGGATAAGGGAGGGAGTACGGGGGGGGGGCACTGGGATGAGGGAGGGGGGACACTGGAATGGGGGAGGGGAGCACGGGGGGAACTGGGATGGGGGAGGAGATCACAGGGGGGACACTGGGATGGGGGAGGGGAGCACAGGAGGGACACTGGGATGGGGGAGGAGATTACAGGGGGGACACTGGGATAAGGGAGGGGAGTACGGGGGGGGGGGCACTGGGATGAGGGAGGGGGGACACTGGAATGGGGGAGGGGAGCACGGGGGGGAACTGGGATGGGGGAGGAGATCACAGGGGGGACACTGGGATGGGGGAGGGGAGCACAGGAGGGACACTGGGATGGGGGAGGAGATTACAGGGGGGACACTGGGATAAGGGAGGGGAGTACGGGGGGGGACACTGGGATGAGGGAGGGGGGGACACTGGAATGGGGGAGGGGAGCACGGGGGGGACACTGGGATGGGGGAGGAGATCACGGGGGGGGACACTGGGATGGGGGAGGAGATCACAGGGGGGACACTGGGATGAGGGAGGAGATCACAGGGGGGACACTGGGATGGGGGAGGGGAGTACGGGGGGGACACTGGGATGGGGAGGGGAGTACGGGGTGGGACACTGGAATGGGGGAGGAGATCCCAGGGGGGACACTGGGATGAGGGAGGAGATCACAGGGGGGACACTGGGATGAGGGAGGGGAGCACAGGAGGGACACTGGGATGGGGGAGGAGATTACAGGGGGGACACTGGGATGGGGAGGAGATTACAGGGGGGACACTGGGATGGGGGAGGAGATTACAGGGGGGACACTGGGATGGGGGAGGAGATCACAGGGGGGACACAGGGATGGGGGAGGGGAGTACAGGGGGGACACTGGTATAGGGGAGGGGAGTACAGGATGGGGGGACACTGGGATGGGAGCACAGCGGGGACACTGGGATGAGGGAGGAGATCACAGGTGGGACACTGGGATGAGGGAGGAGATCACAGGGGGGACACTGGGATGAGGGAGGAGATCACAGGGGGGACACTGGGATGAGGGAGGAGATCACAGGGGGGACACTGGGATGGGGGAGGAGATCACAGGGGGGGGACACTGGGATGGGGAGGAGATCACAGGGGGGACACTGGGATGGGGGAGGAGATCACAGGGGGGACACTGGGATGGGGGAGGAGATCACAGGGGGGACACTGGGATGAGGGAGGGGGGACACTGGGACGGGGGAGGGGAGTACAGGGGGGACACTGGGATGGGGGAGGAGATCACGGGGGGACACTGGGTTGGGGGAGGGGAGTACAGGGGGGACACTGGGACGAGGGAGGGGAGTACAGGGGGGACACTGGGATGAGGGAGGGGAGTACAGGGGGGATACTGGGATGGGGGAGGGGAGTACAGGGTGGACACTGGGATGGGGGAGGGAAGTACAGGGGGGGCACTGGGATGGGGGAGGGGAGTACAGGGGGGACACTGGGATGGGGGAGGGGAGTACAGGGGGACCACTGGGATGAGGGAGGGGAGTACAGGGGGGATACTGGGATGGGGGAGGGGAGTACAGGGGGGACACTGGGATGGGGGAGGGAAATACAGGGGGGACACTGGGATGGGGGAGGAGATCACAGGGGGGACACTGGGATGGGGGAGGAGATCACAGGGGGGACACTGGGATGAGGGAGGGGAGTACAGGGGGGAAACTGGGACGGGGGAGGGGAGTACAGGGGGGACACTGGGATGGGGGAGGAGATCACGGGGGGACACTGGGTTGGGGGAGGGGAGTACAGGGGGGACACTGGGACGAGGGAGGGGAGTACAGGGGGGATACTGGGATGGGGGAGGGGAGTACAGGGGGGACACTGGGATGGGGGAGGGAAATACAGGGGGGACACTGGGATGGGGGAGGGGAGTACAGGGGGGACACTGGGATGAGGGAGGGGATACTGACTGGGATGGGGGAGGGGAGTACAGGGGGGACACTGGGATGGGGGAGGGGAGTACAGGGGGGATACTGGGATGGGGAGGGGAGTACAGGGGGGACACTGGGATGGGAGAGGGGAGTACAGGGGGGACACTGGGATGGGGGAGGGGAGTACAGGGGGGACACTGGGATGGGGGAGGGAAGTACAGGGGGACACTGGGATGAGGGAGGGGAGTACAGGGGGAATACTGGGATGGGGGAGGGGAGTACAGGGGGGACACTGGGATGAGGGAGGGGAGTACAGGGGGGATACTGGGATGGGGGAGGGGAGTACATGGGGGATACTGGGATGGGGGAGGGGAGTACATGGGGGACACTGGGATGGGGGAGGGGTTTACAGGGGGGACACTGGGATGGGGGAGGGGAGTACAGGGGGGACACTGGGATGGGGGAGGGGAGTACAGGGGGGACACTGGGATGAGGGAGGGGAGTGCAGGGGGGATACTGGGATGGGGGAGGGGATTACAGGGGGGACCCTGGGATGGGGGAGGGGGGGACACTGGGATGGGGAAGGGAAGTACAGGGGGGACACTGGGATGGGGGAGGGGAGTACAGGGGGGGACACTGGGATGGGGGAGGGGAGTACAGGGGGGGACACTGGGATGAGGGAGGGGAGTACAGGGTGGACACTGGAATGGGGGAGGGAAGTACAGGGGGGACACTGGGATGGGGGAGGGGAGTACAGGGGGGACACTGGGATGAGGGAGGGGACTGCAGGGGGGATACTGGGATGGGGGAGGGGAGTACAGGGGGGGGCACTGGGATCAGGTGATGGAGAACTTTTCATACAGAAACATTACTCCCCTCCCCCATCCGATCACCCCTCCCTCCTGTACATTGTATTACACACACACACCCCCCCTCCCCGTACTGCAATTGTCCTATGCTGTCCGTCCCCTCTAATATTAGAAAATAGAGAATGTCTATTTCTTCACCTTGTGCTCCAAGGCAGGGTGGCGACGCCGTTCACTTCTCCTCTGCCCTGCGGCTCTCCCCTCACTCGTGACCCTGAAGAGATATTGTGGGCGGTGCTGGCGCCGCACGGGACGATGGAACTAGTCCGTTTGTTTCTTCTGCTCGGCTCCTCCCCTTAGACACATGATCAGTGATGCTGCTCAGTGCTCACTGATTAGCTAGGTAAGAAGCCAGGGAAGTGTGACGGCGAGCATGGCGGCTGCAACCCGCTGGCCCGCGGCTGCTTTTAACTACCGGCGCAGTGACAGTCTAAAGCTATGCAAAAGCAGCCCCAGGGTCAGGGAATTCAGTGCAGCCGTCACCCCTGCGCAATTGATAAGAGCGGCGGCAGCGGCGATGGCGGCTACGGCCCGCCGCTGATTGTATTTGATTGACAGGCAGTACAGCAGGCAAAAGCAAGCGGCCTACCGGGAATTTTCCCGGTAGGCCAGTCCGGCCCTGCCGAGCGGTGACACCATGGTATTTCCCAGGATTTGGAGCAACTTCCTGTAAGTGTTCTCGAGCGGTGAGCACTGTTTTTTGTACCCTTTAAAATCTCCATTGGCGACATTTAAAAAATTCTACGGGTTGCATGTTTTGAGTTACAGAGGAGGTCTAGGGCTAGAATTATTGCTTTCGCTCTAACGATTGCGGCGATACCTCACATGTGTGGTTTGTATACCATTTACATATGCGGGTGCTACTCACGTATGCGTTAGCTTCTGTGCGCAAGCTTGGCGAGAAGGGCGCGTTTCCTGGCTCCTAACTTTATAGGCTGGCTCCTAGATTCCAAGCAAATTTGTCAAACCCTGGGGTTATGCACTTACACTCCCAAGAGGTGGCAATTCTAAATCTAGGTCCTTGTCGGACTGCCAAACAATAGGAGTGGTGTGTATGTATAGCACTATGTGTATGTGGAGATTTCTATATTGGAAAGACGAAATGGACCTTTGGTCAACGGGTGCAGGATCACCTATATTACATTAACGTGGGATTAACTGTGGGATTAAAGCTGTGTTTTAGACCTACATGTTTATAAAATAGGCATGTACAGGAACATGCCTATTTTATAAACATGTAGGTCTAAAACACAGCTTTAATCCCACAGTGATCTTCTTTGTTTTGGTAAAGGATCCCTCAAAAACAAATGAGGCGACGATGAGGAACAGTTATGTAAGAGGTACAGTGGGGAAAAGATTTGTGTGTGTGTGTGTGGGGGGGGGGGTTATAGTGGGAAAGAGGGGTTTAAGGGGCATTCAGGGGGACACAGTGGGGACCTGGGAAATAAGAATTGGTATCAATCAGCGAGTAAAAAAATAACGGTACTCTTTGCTAAAAAAAAGTGGTATATTCCTAGTTATTGCTTAAACTATTATTACTATATTTCAACTTTGTTAGAGGGGGTTGCCTCTTTTTTAACCACTTCAGCTCTGGAAGGTTTTACCTAATTCCTAGCCAGGCCATTTTTTGCAATACGGCACTGCATTGCTTTAACTGACAATTGTCGTATGACGATGTACCCAAATACAATTTATGTCCTTTTTTCCCCACAAATAGAGCTTTGTTTTGGTGATATTTTATCATTTTATTTTAATTAAAAACAATATTTTTTACTTTCTGCTATAAAACATTCCCAATAAAAAAATGTCTTCATCAGTTTAGGCTAATATGTATTCTGCTACATACTCTTGGTAAAAAAAAATCTCAATACGTGTATATTGATTGCTTTGAGCAAAAGTTAACGCTTCTACAAAAAAAAGGGATAGATTTATGGCATTTTTATTTATTTTACTGGTGATGGCGGTGATCAGCGATTTTTTTTTTAGTGGGACTGCGATATTGCGTCTGACAAATTGGACACTAAGTAACACTTTTTGGGGACCAGTGACACCAGTACAGTGATCAGTGCTAAAAAAACGAACGCATTGATCACTGTATAAATGACACTGTCAGGGGCGATCAAAGAGTTAAGTGTGTCCCTGGGAGGTGCTTACTAACTGTATGGGGGATGAATACATTGGAGAAAAAGAGAAATCGTGTTTCAGCCTAGCTGAAACACAAGATCTCTTTTCCTACCTGAAAGATTAGCGGTTTGCCTTGTTTACATACGGTTTGCTGCTCCATCTCTCCACAGAACAATCAGTGATTCGTAGGGATTGCCGGACCTGCTGATGGCTTCCACTGTGTCAAATCACAGCGGGAGTGGCGCTCTGGCAGCGTATGTGTGCCTCCTACACCGCGTGCAGTATATATATGTGGTGGGCGGTCCAGAAGCGCTTAAGCAACTACCAAAATGTTCTTGTTTTCCTGTCTTCTGTCAGCTCCAAAATAGGTTTTCAGTAGATAAATACAATTATGTGGACTTTAGCACCCCCTTTATGTTGCCCATGATAAATGTGTATATATATTTTGTTTTGTTACATATGCTTTTAATATATTTCATTATCTTTGTATGACTTTTTTTTTTTTTTTTTGGCAATTCTAGGTAAGCAAATTAGAACAAAGTTGTCTCAAGCCTTTAACCATTGGCTTAACGTGCCAGAAGATAAAACACAGGTATTTTATTTTTCTCTAATTATGTAATGTTCTGATTTTATTTTCCTTTGTATGAAAGCAAAACATAAAATCGCCATTAACAGTGTGGAGCATTTATTTTATTTTATAATTGTCTGTAAAACGTTCAGAATTATCTTAAATGATTGTATGATTTTTTTTATTCTAATTAAAAATACTAAATGTATTTTCTAACCGTAAATTACATTGGGCAGATAACCTCAGACCATTGCATCGTACTGCATGTAGATGTCCTTATAAACACCCCTATTTCATGCTCCTCTATATACAATTTAGTTAATCTCCAATGCACAAAATATACTGAGTGAGTGAGTGAGTGAAAAACTTATATAGCGCAGCACATGCGAACTAAATCGCCTCTGGGCGCTCGTTGTTCCTGTCTCTCTTGATATCAAAAGAGATGAGTTTTGATCTTTCTTCTGAAGGCCTGGTGGTTCTCCTCCAACCGAATGCTGGTTGGTAAAGCGTTCCATAGTCTGGGACCCTGGAACGCAAATCTTCTTTCTCCTTTTGGATTTGGCTTTGGGT
This sequence comes from Rana temporaria, assembly GCF_905171775.1. Taxonomy (NCBI): domain Eukaryota; kingdom Metazoa; phylum Chordata; class Amphibia; order Anura; family Ranidae; genus Rana; species Rana temporaria. The sequence goes on along the minus strand of NC_053492.1, from coordinate 331,938,545 downwards.
ATCTGGAGCAGATTTTGGTCGGTGGATCGCAGAACGCGATTGGGGTTGTAAGTTTTTATTTTTTCGCATAGATATTGAGGGGCCCTTCCATGGATGCACTTATGCGTCAGACAGAGTGCTTTAAAAGCAATTCTGTTTTTTACAGACAACCAGTGGAGGGCTCTCAGCGAAGGTGAGATAGATTCCCATGGTTTTATCCCAGTCGCAAGTCTGGTGGCCATATTTTGAACGACTTGCAGACGAGAGATTTGGTACTTAGGGAGTCCGAGGTAAAGGGTATTTGCATAGTCCAGTCTGAAGTTAACGATTGTTCCCACCACGACTTCTATGTCTTCTTTAGGAGTAAAAGGAATAAGTCTGCGTAGTAGGTGCAGCAGATAGTGAGATCCGCTGACTACTGACCCTATTTGTGCATCCATTGTCATGTAGGTGTCGAAGATGACCCCAAGACTTTTGACTTTGGCGCTAGAGGTGATGATTTGGCCCAGAATGGGCGGGGGTGTCCAAGTTGGTGCAAGTTGTTTCTTACGACTGGCGTGAAACAGGAGAAGTTCTGTTTTGGAACTGTTGCGTTCAAGATAACTCTTTGTCATCCAGTTTTCTATCAAAGAGAGGCATGTCTCTAGACTGAGATGATGATCCTTTTTGTTGCAGATGCGAAAATACAGTTGAGTGTCATCTGCATATGAGTGATAAAGTCGTTTTTGGCTACTGATGATTTCAAAGAGAGGGCGGAGATAGATGTTGAATAGCACCGGCGACAGAGGGGATCCTTGAGGGACTCCGCATGACACCGTGCGTTTTTCAGAAGTAAAAGGTCCCAATTTCACTATTTGTGATCGGTTTTCCAGAAAAGAGGAGAACTTTCTGCGACTCTGGCTACTTCTGCTAGCCGAGCCAGTAATAGTTTGTGATCTACCGTGTCGAAAGCTGCGCTTAGATCCAACAGTACCAGAAGACAAGATTCTCCTTCGTCTGCGGCCTCGAGAGTGTCATCCCATATTTTGAGTAGTGCTGTTTCCGTCCCGTGTCCAGGACGGAAACCAGATTGAAGTGGATCGAGTAGATTGTGGGTATCTAGATGCTGTTGCAGCTGTTGTACCACTACTTTCTCCATTACCTTGGAGAGAACATTTAATCCTGTTATGGGACGACGGTGAGTTGGGTCTTTGGGGTCAAGAGTGGGTTTCTTTAAGATGGGTTGGATTATACCCTGTTTCAACTGGGAGGGCACTATGCCTTCCCTGAAGGATTGGTTTATAAGCTGCGTGATGGGCGGTGCCAGGATATCGGCACATTCCTTCAGCAGTTTTGTGGGAATGATATCATTAGGCGATGTGCTATTTCGCAGAGTACCGATGATATTGTTAGTGGCATCGATGGAGATGGTTTTGAGAGTGAACTTTGTTGATTGCGGTGAAATTGTGTGGGTATTGGGGGGAATGATTAGTAGGGGGGTTGAGGGGGTTACAGTTTTGCTGAATGCTTTGTCGGATTCCCTCAATTTTATTAATGAAATAGTCCGACAACAGAATTCTTGACTATGTGCGTTGGGGGCTTCAAGACCGCCTGGATTCATGGCCTGGGTGACAAGCTTGAAGAGCTCTCGGGGGCGGTTTAGGGCATTTGTAATGACATTTGAAAAGTGATTTTTTTGGGCTTTGAAGATTTCTTTGTGGTATTTATTTGTTATTGCCTTGTAAATGGCATGGTTTTCCTCGGAAGAGCTTCTTTTCCAGGCGGCTTCCGCCCTCCTGCGCTCTTGCTTCAACAATGACAGCTGGTCGTTGAACCAGCTGGAGTTGTTTTTTCAGATGTAGGTTCTGCGTTTTGGCGCTGCTAAGTCTGCTGACTGCAGTAAAGCCGTGTTGATGACATCCAGGGTTTCTGTGGCTGTTAGGTGTGGTTGGATTGTTTTTATTTTATTCTTTAATGTTGTTTTGAAGAGCTCCGAATGGAGCTTCTTCTGCGATCTCGTCCAGTGGGTTGTCCCTGGTTTTGATGTTTTTGTTAAAGGGGCATTTTTGATAATAATGAACTTGATTACATGGTGGTCAGACCATGGTAATGGCAAATTTTTGAGGATCTTTACTTCCAGTTCTTGTCTGAAGAGAAGATCGAGTGTGTGACCCAATGTATGTGTGGGCCCACATACTAGTTGCTGCAGACCAAGTCCTTCCAAGTGGTTGATGCAGACGTCGGCGACGGGGTCCTGTGAGGAATTGGCCCACAGGTTGAAATCCCCAAGCAGCAAAAAATGTTTGCTGCTTAGGGTATAAGTGGAGATAAACTCTGTTAAGGATGAGAGAAACTGCGATTTTTGGGCCCCGTGGTCTATAGCAGAGTAGAATATGGACGGTCTCCTGGGGATTTGTTTGAAGTTGTAGAGAAAGGGTTTCCATGAATGGAAGTGGGTTTTGAAGGACTGGCTTAGTGATCGTGAGGTGAGTCTTGTGGATCACTGCCAGGCCTCCTCCTCTTTGCCCCACTCTATTTTCTGTTATAATGCGATAATTTTCTGGCACCAGTTCTCCTAGAATGGTGTTTGTCGGCTGTGAGCCAGCTTTCTGTGATAAAGAGGCAATCTAAATCGCATTGTAGGATGAGATCATGGATTTCTAATCGGTGTCTTACTGCCGATCTTGTGTTGACCAGAGCGCATGATATGCGTTTTGGTTGGGATGATAGGAGGTAGTGTTTGACTGTCGATCGTCGATCGATTCTAAACAGGTGTTCGGTCCTTAGGGCTTTTTTGGTGGCGACCGGTAAAATTGAGGCAAACGGCTTCAGGCCCCGAATGGTTTCCGCCGAGTATCTCCGATTAGTCATGGTCGCTGACGTACTGGGGGCAAATGTCTGACATGGGGGGGGGGTTTTAGTGATAATGGGGGGGGAATTTACTGAACCCTGCTTCCCTGTTTGATCCAGAGGAAGGCAAAAAAAAACCCTGTCCGTGCGATGCCAATATGCCGCGGCAGGGAAAAAAATCCTTCCTGACCCCCTGTGGCCAATCAGACGTGTCTCTGGATCAAATGCAAATGGGAGCAAGTGGGGATGGGGTACACAATTGGTAGTGGGGTGAGGGGTGCGTGGTAGGGGTACCCCAATTACAGGGGGTGTACCTAGATGGATGCAGCAGTGAGGATCTGTGTTCCAGCCAGGGGTGTGCGGCTGAGAGGCTGATCGAGCAGGCTGATGTGACACAGGAGTGCTAGGTGGTGGATGGGGGACCTGTTGGGGTACGGGTGGGCTTGTTTCTGATTTGAGGGTTGTTTTGGGGTTTGCTGGGGGTCTATCATGCGGCGCCCCGCTAGGCCGCAGGTGAAGCCACGGCCTTTCCTAAATTTGCGGCCGCCGAACGGTTCCACGAGGTGGCGCGAGGGCCGCTGCCGCGGCTTGTCCTGAAAAGGACAGCCGCCAGCAGGTGCTTAGGGAGGTGGAAGAGATAGCCCTGTCAGGGGCTTACCTTGAGGATCCGGTGGGTGCTGGAAGAAGGAGAGATCCAGGGGAGGTGGATTGGGGTCAGATCGAGTCTGACAGCAGAGGCTGAGGCTGGGGGTGGAAAGCCCTGCCTGTCTGGCTCCAGGAGCCATATGTCCTACTGTTAGGAGCGCACACCGATTATTACTGGAGCTCAGTTCTGGCCCTGGGGAGGAGTCACTCTTTCAGACTCTATCCTGGAGAGCAGGAGAACGTGCACGAGGCCTCGCTGGAGTCACTGGAGTTCACGTGAGAGGAGCTCTAGACACACGTCCGTCTGTTAGACCAATGTGCCTACTGACTGTCTACAGGACTCCAACAGCGTGATGCGTGGTGCGAGTCTGGAGTAAATGGATAGCTATATCTATAAATCAACAGATTCATAAATAAATAAATAGCTGCTGGGGAGGGAGGTGCTATGTAGTCCTAACATAATCCCTGTAATAGGGTGACAAGTACGGTTGTCACCATGGGTCATGAAGTAAGTTGATAGCAGGAAAACCATGTTAAAATTAAAGCTTGTTTGGCTGTTGTAACGGTCAGGGGTTAAACACCGTTCACGATTTTCCATTCCTCCAACCCAAGACAGCTTATCTGACACTCCAAACATCCAGCAGACCCGATCCATTCCATAAGAATTCCCCCAGAATTAAGACAAGACAAGCTCTGTTCTTTCTGAGTCAAATGAATGAATACTTTTAATGGTACCTTAGCTTTCTTATATACAGTACAAACATTTTACAGTAATCAAAGGAACAAAGACACCCCCCACCCACACATCACACAATGGGGCTTCAATCACATTCTTTTAGATAATGACATGCAGAGGAGTTAATTATCCCCCAGACGTTCGAATTCCGCCAATAAGCGATTCACCTGCATAATACACATTCCTATGTCAGATGTTTTGGCACCGGTCTGACATAATTAACATGACCTAATTACTACAGTTGACAAGTACATTCCGCACACAAAACAGTATTGGCATCACACAATGGAATGTCTAGGAGCAGACTCAATTAACACCTCAAAAGCATGTGTCCCCACATAAATGAATACTGTCCTATTGACCTGGTGGGGTCAGAATAACCAACTTGTAATATCTCAAGATATCCTGCAATATATGAATTATCATTAATGTCCCATCTCATGTAATCCGAGATATCAGTTCTCAGTCACCCTATGCCCAAAAAGGGACTCCTGTTACATGGCTCCCTCCTTGTGGGACACCCCGGCAGACCCGGCTTGATCCTTTTCGGGTCAACTTGGGGATGTCCGAAACTAGGAGGCCGGGATGACGTCTGTTTGCCAGGATAACCCATCAGCCTTGCCATCTTGCATACCAGGTCGGTAGCTGATGGTGAAGGTGAATAATGGAATTCAGTTCTGGAACAGTCACTTGCTTTGCTCTCTCAATGGCTCCCAAAAACTGTTGTTGATGCTCTTGGGAGAGATAAGGCACAACCTGGGTGCAAATTCTATTTAACCTTTTGACAATTTCAGCCTGTTTTTGCATTTCAATGTTCAACGGGACATCTCATAATACATGACGTAGTGTCGTTGCATCTCCGATTTCTCACTGGCCAACTTGTCACATTCCCATTTTAGACTGTATTGTGCCGGATCTACAGTACCTGTCGGGGAAGTAGTCTTACCCGAGTCTCGGCAGCAAGTGGGTTGATTCCAGCAGCACGGGTCTGGGTACAGGTAGTCACTGTGTGGGCTTCAGCGGGGCACATCGGGGCAGAAACAAGGGGGGAAATCATTCCCCAGTAGTACATCCACTGGCAAATCCTTCATCACCCCCACATTCACATGTCCCGAACCAACCCCCCAATCCAGGGGAACCCGGGTAATGGGTAGCCGGAAGCCGGTGCCTCTCGCTACTCTTACAGCTACAGTGTCACTGGTGTGCTGGTTCTCTGGGATGAGTTTCTTCTGTAGCAGGGTCATGGTGGCCCCAGTATCACGTAGCCCATTGGCTACCTTTCCATTGACCCAGACAGTCTGCCTGTGTTGCTGCCTGTTGTCCTGGTTAGCTGCTTGTATTGGATCTGCCTCGTGCAGGATGCCCCAATGTTCTTCCTCCTCAATGCAGTGGGCCTGGATGTGTGGGGGTTCCCCCTTTCTGGCTGTCCCCATGACTGTGACTGCTTGGGTGGATTCAATGTACAGTCAAGCTTTTTGTGTCCTAGCTGTTTACACCCAAAACACCTGATGGGCTGTGAGTAGTCCTGGGAGTTAAACCTGGGCTGCTGAGGATAAGTGGCCGCTGGAGGTGGTGCTGTAGGACGATCCGACTGGGGTTTGTAGGCAATAGCCGGCGGGAGTGCCGCTGATCGATAATCCACCCGAGCTGTTGTCATGACCACAGAGTTATCCAGTCTGCGGGCGTCTGTGTATTCGTCTGCCAAGCGAGCTGCTTCAGACAAGGAGAAAGGGTTTCTGTCCCGGACCCACTCTCTGACTTCCCAGGACAGTTTGTCAAAAAAGTGCTCCAGCAGGAACACCTGCAGCACCTCTTCCCCGGATTCTGCTTGGCATCCATCGACCCAGTGGGATGCTGTGCGGTGTAGGCGGCATGCCCACTCGGTATATGAGTCTCCAGTCTGCTTGCTCGTCTCTCGGAACCGCCTGCGGTATGCCTCTGGTGTGACAGCATACCTGGTTAAAAGTGCTTCTTTTACCAGTCCATAATATCCTTGTCTGGGATGGCCCTGAACGCTTCACTGGCCCGGCTGGACAATTTCCCAGACAAAATGGTAACCCATTCCTCTGTGGGCACCCGGTGTAGGGCACATTGCCGTTCAAAATCCGCCAGGTACCCATCAATCTCCCCTTCAGTTTCAATGAAATTCTTAAAAGCAGCAAAATGTATCTTTCTCCTTTCGGTTGGTGCTGCTGTGACTTCTGCTGCTGCAGAACCTCTTTGCCGTAGCCAATTTGCGTCCACAGCCGCTATAACTCGGTCTATGATCTCCGGTGGAGGGTTAGGACCATAGTGTGCCAGTCTTAGTTTAACAGCCCGATCAAAACTTGCCTCCTCGGGTGTCCTGTCTGTTACGCTGGGCCTTTCCGTTATGTTGGGTCTTTCAGCTCCATTCATTTGGACAAGTTCTGTGATCACGTCCATCTTCTTACGGTTGCTAGCTGGTCGTGGCCTCAGTAAGTCCTTGTAGCTGTCCTTTAAGGCTGTGGGATCACCTCACTGCTAGCCAACAATTGTAACGGTCAGGGGTTAACACCGTTCACGATCTTCCATTCCTCCAACCCAAGACAGCTTATCCGACACTCCAACCATCCAGCAGACCCGATCCATTCCATAAGAATTCCCCCAGAATTAAGACGAGACAAGCTCTGTTCTTTCTGAGTCAAATTAATGAATACTTTTTAATGGTACCTTAGCTTTCTTATATACAGTACAAACGTTTTACAGTAATCAAAGGAACAAAGACACCCTCCACCCACACATCACACAATGGGGCTTCAATCACATTCTTTTAGATAATGACATTCAGAGGAGTTAATTATCCCCCATACGTTCGAACTCCGCCAATAAGCGATTCACCTTCATAATACACATTCCTATGTCAGACGTTTTGGCACCAGTCTAACATAATTAACATGACCTAATTACTACAGTTGACAAGTACATTCCACACACAAAACAGTATTAGCATCACACAATGGAATGTCTAGGAGCAGACTCAATTAACACCTCAAAAGCATGTGTCCCCACATAAATGAATACTGTCCTATTGATCTGGTGGGGTCAGAATAACCAACTTGTAATATCTCAAGATATCCTGCAATATATGAATTATAATTAATGTCCCATCTCATGTAATCCGAGATATCAGTTCTCAGTCACACTATGTCCAAAAAGGGACTCCCGTTACAGCTGTACTTCTGCTGTGGATCACAGGATTGCAGTCCATTCTACACTCTTGTGACCCATTTTCAGCAGACAGTGGGCTGAACCCAGCACAGAGCCGGTCCAGGCTCAGAAAAGATTGTGACCTGGACCAGCACCCGGCTCAACGAGCCGCTGAGATTCTGAGCCGGCAGCTCCCGCAGTTTTAAGACAACTAATACAGCCACTACATCTAAGAGCAGGTACATTGCAATCCTTAAATTTTTGGGGGTTTAGATCTGCTTTAAAGGTAAATATACAGCCCCGATCCTTTTCCTCTGTGGTGCCCCGCCAGTGCTTCAGGCAAAGGCCTCTTCATCGGGCGCTCCTGAGTCCTGCTACTGCATCCATTGACACAGACAGCAGGACTTTGCCCCCCGCTCCCATGTCGGTGGATTTGATTGACAGCAGCGGGAGCCAATGGCTCCTGCTGCTATCAATCTGTCCAATGAGGAGAAAGACAGCAGCTGGAGCTGCTGCGCTCCTGCACATTGCTGGATCAGATCGGGCTTGGGGAAAATATGGGATCTTGGGGGAGCTGCAGCACACAAGCTTTTTCACCTTAATTCATAGAATGCATTAAGATGGAAAACTTTGAGTCTTTACAACCACTTTAAATAAGCAAAAATAAACATACAGTATCTCACAAGAGTGAGTACACCCCTCACATTTTTGTCAATATTTTATTATATCTTTTGATGTGACCGCACTGAAGAAATTACACTTTGCTATAATGTAAAGTAGTGAGTGTACAGCTTGTATAACAGTGTAGATTTGCTGTCCCCTCAAAACAACTCGACACACCCTACTTAGCCCAATTTGCCATTTTCCCTCCCCAGTGTCATGTGACTCATTAGTGTTACAAGGTCTCAGGTGTGAGTGGGGAGCAGGTGTGTTAAATTTGATGTTATCGCTCTTACTGGTCACTGAAAGTTCAACATGGCACCTCATGAAGATTTGCAAAGCTGGTAGAGACATACCCAAAAAGACTTGGGCCCAGATTCTCGAAGGCGTTACGACGGCGCAACACCATTAGCGCCGTCGTAACACCTCATCTGGCCCCAGGTATCTATGCGACTGATTCTTAGAATCAGTTGCGCATAGGTACCCATTAGATCTGACAAGCGTAAGGCTGTTACGCTGTCAGATCTTAAAAGTAATTTTTTTTCCCGCCGCTAGGTGTCGCATCGTCGCTTTTCCCCGTCGTCTATGCAAATGAGGTAAGTACAGCGATTCCCGAACATACGCGAGGTCGACGCAGCGAATTAACGTCGTTTGCGTAGCGTACCCGACGCGTAAGGTTGCCCCTGCTAATTAGCAGGCGCAACCAATGTTAACTATGGCCGTCGTTCCCGCGTCGAATTGAATAAAAATTACGTCGTTTGCGTAAGACGTGCGTGAATGGCGCTGGACGCCATTTACGTATACATCTAGGCAAATGACGTCGGGGCGACGTCATTTAGCGCAATGCACGTCGGGTAATTTACCCGACGGAGCATGCGCAGTACGCTCGGCGCGGGAGCGCGCCTAATTTAAATGGTGCCCGCCCCATTTGAATTGGGCGGGCTTGCACCGAGCAATCTAACGCTACACCGCCGCAAGTTTACAGGTAAGTGTTCTGAGAATCAGGATTTAAACCTGTAGACCTGCGGCGGTGAAACGTAGAGCTCATACATTACGCTGCCCAGGAGCAGCGCTAATGTATGAGAATCTGGGCCTTGAAGTGTAATTGCAGCGAAAGGTGGTTCTATAAAGTATTGAGGGGCTGAATACAAATGCACGCCAAACTTTTCAGATATTTATTTGTAAAAAATATTTGAAAACCATTTATCATTTTCTTTCTACTTTGTATTGGTCTATCACATAAAATCCCAATGTGTGTTTTTTGTTGCAATGTGACAAAACATGGAAAATTTCAAGGGGTATGAATACTTTTTCAGGGCACTGTGTGTATGTATTGTGGGAGATTAGGTCTATGGACGCTGAGTGTAGGACACAGGAGCACGCCCGAAATGTAACCCCCTCGGGAGAGAGCTTCCCAGGGGGGGTTATCCAATGCAGGGAGGAGCCACGAGAGTCGCTGTGGGAGCCCAGAACAGCTGGATCAGGGCCACTCTGTGCACAATAAGCTGCACAGTGGAGCTAAGTGTGGTGTATAATTTAGTTAACCACTTTAGCCCTGGACCATTTGTCAGCTTAAAGACCAGAGGACTTTTTACAGTTTGGCACTGCACTGTTTTAACTGGTAATTGCACGGTCATGCAATGTTGTACCTAAACAAAATTTTGCATCCTTTTCCCCCCACAAATACTGTAGAGCTTTCTTTTGATGATATTTGATTGTCTCTGCGATTTGAATTTTTTGCGATTATAAACGGAAAGACAGAAAATTTTAAAAAAAAATGATATTTTCTACTTTTTTGTTATAAGAAAAATCAAATAAACTACATTTCAGTCATACATTTAGGCCAAAATGTATTCAACCACATGTCTTGCAAAAAAAATGTCAATAAGCGTATATTTATTAGTTTGCGCAAAAGTTATAGCGTCTACAAACTAGGGCAAATTTTCTGGAATTTAAACGGCTTTTAATTTATGACTGCCTATCTCATTTCTCGAGGTGCTAAAAATACAGGGCAGTACACCCCCCACCCCAAATGATCCCATTTTGGAACGTAGACACCCCAAGGAAATTGCGGAGAGGCATTTTGAGCCCATTTCGTTACAAAAAGCAAGATAAAATACTCACCATACCTCTCGGCAAATAGCTTGGGGTGTCTACTTTCCAAAATGGGGTCATTTGGGTGGGTTTTTGCTGAGAGGTATGGTGAGTATTTTGCAGATCTCGCTTTTTGTCACAAAGTTTTGAAAATTGAAAAAAGAAAAAAAATCAGTTCTCTTTCGTTCATGGACTGACACAGCCCTAATCTTGACAACGTGGGAAATAGCCTTCCTTTTGGAGTGACTAGACAGAAAGTGTTAACAACTTCAAAGCTGAACAGCCCCACCCAGGGTGCGGTCCTTCTGACTATATCCCCTCAGCCGGCACCAAGCAGTTGAGTTTTTTTCTGCCTAGTTAAGGAGAAGACATGGCTCCCTTCAGGCCCATAGGCCTGAAGTCTTTATTTCAAATCTACTTTGGATTTTGGTTTTATTTTTTTATTTTTTTTTCCTGTGATCTTCGATCAACTGCCGACTGGGTGACAGGCTGGATCCCAGATCCTTTTAGTCCCCCCAGCTTCGGCCATCGAGCGTGTGCCGGCCATAGCTACGCACTGGGTCATCCACGACATGCCCGTCGTGAGCTAGGCGCTCCAGGGCACGCATATGACCGGTCTATAGGGCCGAGTCGCAGCAGCCGGGCCGACAGTCACCTCCGTTACCATGCGGGAGATGGTCTGTCTTGGATGCTTCCAGCACAACCCTCAGGAAGGGTAAGTAGTAATCCCCTGCTTCGGCATGAAGACAGAGCTGGGCATCCCTGGAGAGGTGAGTAAAGGGCCTTATCCCCCTTCTCCCCTCCCTCCCTTCCTTCCCTCCTCCTTAGACTCTCTGAGCTAGCTGCTGGGCAGGGGTTCCTCTGGGGAGCTTCACTTGGGGAACCATAAGTCACTAAATCAGTGTATAAAGCTGCATAAGAGATTCTGCTTACCTGTGTGTCCTGCTCCATGCTGTCGGCGGCCATGTTTGTTGTGTCCATGCTGTATTTCTTTACTTGCACTGGCGGCCATGTTCTTGTACTTGCATCTGTATTGGCCTCTAGCGACGATCCGCGGCCATTTTCCTGGTTATTTCTGGTGATGTGTACTGACTGCTGCATTACTCTGCTGCACTGTGGCTTTCTGCCTTGTTGTCCTCTAGTGGAACCCCTCGTCTCTGCTGCAGCCAGGAGTGGTGGGTTACTTGTTTGGGAGTCCCTGTGTCAGGTGTGTGGACAGCATGGCATCAGAAGCAGACACTTTTTCCCCCGAGACACCTGAGCTGGCAATTGATGCCCCTTCACCCAATGTATCAGTGGACGCCATGTTTCGCCAATCCTAGATGCCTTTGTGGCCAAGGTTGGAGAATGGGGGCTAGAAAGCGCCCCCTCCCCCCGCCATCTTCTGGGAACAACACAGATGTGGAGCCGGGTCCAGCTAGCGCTCATGACCCTGGATCTGAGGTATCTGAGGATGCGGACCAAGATCGCCCAGACATTGAGGATGACCTCGGACCCAGGTGAGCATGTGATAGGGCTCTAGTAAGTGACTTTATCACTGCAGTGCAAGATACTCAAAAAATAGAGGGGTCTGCAGAAGCGGCAGACGCTCCGTTCCCTTTTGGGTTCCGTAAGGCAACCCGCACTGCCAAAGTGTCTCCTTGTGTGTCTTATTTAGACAAACTTTTATACAAGGAGTGGGATAAACCATAGAAGTTTTTTTCAGTTCCTAAAAATCTAGCTGTGCGTTACCCTCTTGAAGAGAGTTTCTTGAAAAAGATCTACCTCACCCCCGATAGTGGACCCTCATGTGTACAGATTAAACAAGCTAACCACCATACCAGTGGAGGGGGCTCCCGCCTTCAAAGACCCTGCGGACAAGAAGGCTGAGGCGATCACCCGCAACCTGTACACAGTAGTGGGTTCGGCGGTACGCCCAACCATAGTTGGGGCCCTGGTGTCTCAGACATTCACGGAATAGGCAAAGGTGCTGCTCAATGGGTTACAAGCACGTCAGGCTTCCTCGAACGAGGTAGCCCCAGCTGACCAACTAGTACAAGGCCTAAAATTCATTTGTGAATCAGCCTTGGACACCATTCCTCTCCTGGCCAGAGCTTCAAGTCAGGCGGTGGTGTTACGCTGTCTACTTTTGGTTAAAGATTTGGTCCGCCGACCAATCTTCCAAGAAAGCCCTGATGGACTTGCCCTTTAAGGGCGATTGACTTTTTGGAATTTCCCTGGATGACATAATTAAAGATGCTACAGGAGGTAAGAGCACACTGCTCCCACAGCCCAAAAAGGGGAAGGAGCCACGCTGTAGGCAATGGCCCTTCTTTACCGCACACAAGTGTTTTTTTTTTTCGTCCATTCAGTACGGCGGGTAAAAGACCACAGGCCGATAAAGCGCATGCTCAGGGACAGAGACGTCCCTGGTTTTGCAAACCCAACAAACCTGCAGACAAAGCTACGTCCGCATGAAAGTTTGCCCCCACCCATCTCTCGGGTGGGGGGACGTATTCGCGACCCAGTGGACAGCTCGGGTCCCCGACCGGTGGGTTTGCGAAGCCGTGTCTTCAGGGTACAAGATAGGATTCTATCTTGCCCACCTTACAGATTCTTTTTTTCCCTCCAACCTCCATCTACAACCGACTCGTCGAGAAGCCCTATTTGGGGCAGTTCAAGACCTGCTGAAAAGTGGGGTGGTTATTCCTGTCCCAGTACAGGATCGGTTTCAGGGGTTTTACTCCAATCTGTTAATAGTACCAAAGAAGGAGAGCGTTCGCCGAATTCTGGACCTCAGCGCCCTCAATTGCTTCGTGAAGGTTCAGAGATTCTGGATGGAATCGGTTCGCTCTGTCGTCACTGCCCTCCAGCCGGGGGACTTTCTGGCATCCTTGGACACCAGGGATGCCTATTTACATGTACCCATATGCACAAAGCATCAGAGACTTCTGCGCTTTGCGGTCGGGGAAGACCACTATCAATTTGTGGCTTGGCTTGGCCTGGCATCGGCACCAAGGTGCTTGCCCCAATTCTCGCTCTACTAAGACAACGTGGCATCGCTATTGTGGGCTACCTGGACAACCTGTTTCTGAGGGCCGCTTCAGCCCCAGAATTAGAGGTGAGCGTGTTGTAAGGGATTAGCTCGGTAGCGGGGTGTGTGTCCCCCTGGATGGGTTCACTACACACTGATTTATACAGAGAAACAGCCGAAGACAATTGAAAGCAAAGATTTTGGTTTATTCTTCCATCTTGCTGGAAACAAGTGCAAGCATCCAAACGGCATAAACAAAATCAAACATAAAATAAACCCTGGCCACTTGGGGCATCTACCTTCACCACACAGGAACCTATCTATGGAGTCTGGCACAGCCTAGTGCTGGGCAGACACTGCTGGTCCTACAGCAGAAAACAATAGTCTCTTTTTAAATTTTTATCACACAGAAAAATCAACAGCACCTCACCTCTTCAGAAGTATTTCTGCTTCACGCAGAAAGCCTCAGGATGCAGCAACAGTAGTAATCCTCTGGATTACTTATAGAGGCCTTAATTGCCTCATTCTGAACAGCTGAAGTTTTCCAACGCCCTTAAATCTTTCTGGCTACTTCTGCAGCCGACACCTGATAATAATTGGTATGTTGTCTAAACAAGGCAGAAATGTATCTCCCGTCTGTGACAACACCCACAGATTTACCTGACTTCCTGTCACATACCCCCCTCTTGTTTCAACCCTAGGGTTGGGACACAGGTTGCCAGGCAGGCATGCACTCGGGACAACCCATCTGCACTCCCCATTATAGCACCAGGGCGATGCGCTACCACAAAACTAAATTCCTGGAGAGCCAGGAACCACCTATTTATTCTCCTATTGGTCTCTTTGTTCTGTGCCATCCACTTCAATGGGGCGTGACAGTTCAAACTGTCTATCCACGAGGTAGTACCGGAGAGAATCCAAAGCCCATTTCACCGCCAAACACTCTTTCTCAATGGTGGCATAATTCTCCTCATGGGCCTTCAACTTTCGGCTGAGGTACATAACAGGGTGTTCCTCCCCCTTGATAATCTGGGACAGTCCAGCTTCTAACCCCACATTTGACGCATCTGTCTGAACCACAAAGTCCCGTGAAAAATCAGGCGAATTTAAAACTGGCTGACTACATAAGGCCTGTTTTAAAGCCTGAAAAGCTGATTCTGCTTCGGGAGTCCATTTGGTCATGACAGACTCCTTCCCTTTGGTCAAATTGGTCAGGGGAGCAGCCTGTGAGGCAAAATGGGGGATAAAACGGCAATAATAACCTGCAATCCCCAAAAATGCACAAACCTGTTTCTTATTGGCGGGACGTGGCCAATCCTGAATAGCCTCAACTTTGTTTATCTGGGGCTTGATTAGACCTCTTCCAATGGTATACCCCAGATACTTTGCCTCTTCTAACCCAAGGGTACATTTTTTTGGATTGGCTGTAAACCCGGCTTCCCAGATGGAATCCAACACAGCCTGAACTTTGGGTAAGTGTGAGTCCCAATCCTCACTGTGGATGACCACATCATCGAGGTATGCAGCAGCATAGGTGCGTTTGAAATGTGGCGGGAGCATTCTGTAACCCAAAAGGCATCCTCTGATATTGGAAAGATCCGTCTGGAGTTACAAATGCTGTTTTTCTCTTCCGTTCATGGACGGACACAGCATCCTTTGACAGGGTTATGTACCTTCCTTCCAGGAGAATTTACAGCACTTAAAGTGTTAACCTTTCCTTAATGCAGCTCCTCCCAGGGGGCGTGGCTCCCCGGGCATAACCCACACCCTGCTCTAGCAGCCTCAGTTTTTTTCTGCCTAACAGGAGAGGTCAGGCACTTTGGAGTCCTGTACTCTGGAGATTTTTTCTTGCGATTTTTCTCGCTTTTTATTATTTTGTTCCTGCATTTTTTAATCCGATGATTCTTCTATCAACAGCCGACTGGGTGACAGGCTGGGTCTTGACTCTTGTAGTCCCCCCATGTTCGGCCATCGAGCGTGTGCCGGCCCTCAGCTCAGCTTTGGGACGTCCACGACAGGCCCCGTTGCTCCAGGGGCGTCCGGGGAACATCTTGTTCTAGGGCACACATATGACCGGTCTTTTTTGGCTTTGTCACAGTGTGTCTGGCCGACAGCCATGCCGTTTAGCGGACGTTGGTTCTGTCTGGGATACCTCCAACCGGTGGTCGCAGGACGGGTAAGTAGTGTCCCCTTGCTCGGGTAAGGTGGTATGGCTGGAATTTTCCCCTGGGAGGTCGACTGAGGGCTTGCCCTGCTTTCCTCTCCCATTTGGGAAGCGGCTGTGAGGGGGGGCTTTCTGGGGTCTCTTATACACCTGGACCTGTGTGCGTAGCGGGGGCTGAGTGTGTTCACTGCAGGGGGCTGTGTGTGTTCACTACAGGGCTTTTGGTGTGCTGTGGTGTGATTTTTGTACTGTGCTGTATTGCTGTGTCACTGTCTTTTTAAATGCTGTGTCACTGTCTTTTTAAATGCCATTTTCTTGTGGTCCTATGCTGTTTTTTACACATTCGGCGGCCATCTTGAAATTCGTTTGGCCTCGTGTGGCCGTTTTAGCGCTGCAAAAAAGACCGCAAATCTGCCTGAGGGGACAGACGCAGCGCAGCCGGCTTCTCTCAGAACGAGCTGCACCGGGAAGGGTGGTGAGTTCCCAGGGGGCCCCCATACTCTGTAGTAGCAGCCAGGAGGTGACCAGTGTTTTTTATTTTCTGCCTTGCAGTAAGGGTGACACAGCGCTCGGGCATTATGGAACCTGAACCAGGGACTTCTTTCCCAGCAATTAAGTTAACCCTTGACGCCCCTCCCCCTGCCACATCTGTTGAGGCAATGTCGGCTGTCCTGGAGTCTTTTCTCGCCTGGTTTGAAGCGGCTAGTGCCCAGAAGGGGGGTAAAAAGCGCCCCCTCCCTGAGCCTGCTTCTGGGGATGTCTCTGACGCAGAATCGGAACATGCTATTGCTAATTCTGGTTCTGTAGTGTCAGAGGATGCGGGCTTAACCCACGTGGACAGTGAGGATGACTCTGCTTCAGGGTCAGTTGCTGACAAGGAATTTGTTGGAGCTCTTATTTCTGCGGTGCGTCATTCTTTGAAACTTGGAGATGTGGCGGAGGCACCTGACGTGCCAGTCCCTTTTGGGTTCCGCAAACTGCCACGCACCGCTAAAGTGTTTCCTTGTGTTCCTTATTTGGACAGTATGTTGTACAAGGAATGGGATACACCGCAAAAAGGCTGTCCAGGATCTACTGGACAGGGGGGTGATTGTGCCGGTTCCCTCGCAGGAACGGTTTCAGGGTTTTTACTCCAATCTGTTTGTGGTCCCCAAGAAGGAAGGTGTCCGCCCTATCCTGGACCTCAAGGCCCTCAATTGCTTTGTCAAGGTACAAAAATTCAGGATGGAGTCGATCCGCTCGGTGATGGTGGCACTCCATCAGGGGGACTTCATGGCGTCCTTGGATATCATGGACGCATACCTACATGTTCCCATATGCACAAAGCACCAGAGGTTTCTGCACTTTGCGATCGGAGAGGATCACTTTCAATTTGTGGCCCTCCCGTTCGGCTTGGCTTCGGCACCGCGGGTTTTCACCAAGGTGCTCGCCCCGATATTAGCCCTGCTAAGGCAGCGAGGGATCGCTATCGTGGGATATCTGGACGACCTTCTCCTGAGAGCTTCCTCGGGCTTAGAGGACGTGTCTATCACGTGTCAGACTCTACAAGCGTTCGGCTGGCTTCTGAATCTCCAGAAGTCAGTGTTGGTTCTGTCTCAGAGGCTGGAATACCTGGGACTAGTCTTTGACTCCGCGGAGGCGAGAGTGTTCCTCCCATCGGAGAAACTGAAGACCCTGCAATCTGCGGTGAGGCAGTTGTCGACCCAGAAGTGGTCGTCTTTGCTTCTGCATGAGAGTTCTGGGTCTGATGGTGGCCTCCTTCGAGGCGGTCCCGTATGCCCAATTCCACACCAGGGAACTACAGAAGGAGATTCTGTCACGTTGGGACAAGCTCCCGTCTTCTCTGGATTACCAGGTTCAGTTGAGCCATCTGGTCAAGTCTTCCCTGGTGTGGTGGCTGACGTCTCCGGTGCTTCGGACCGGGAAGTCTTTTCTGCCATGCCGCTGGACAGTGGTCACGACGGATGCCAGCGTCTCCGGCTGGGGGGGCGTTTGGGGCACTCAGTCAGCCCAGGGGCGCTGGACTCAGGAAGAGTCCCGCCTGCCGATCAATATTCTGGAGCTCCGAGCAATCAAGCTGTGCCTTGCCAGGTGTTCCCTGGAGCTGCAGGGCCGACCGGTCAGGATCCAGTCCGACAACGCCACGGCCGTGGTGTACGTCAATCATCAGGGAGGCACAAGGAGCTCAGTGGCAGCGACGGAGGTCGCGCACATCCTTCGGTGGGCCAAAAGGTCTGTCCCGGCTCTGTCGGCCGTGTATATTCCAGGAGTTCAGAATTGGCAAGCCGACTTCCTAAGTCGCACAACTCTGGATCAGGGGGGTGGTCTCTCCACCCGGAGGTGTTTCAGGGTCTGTGCCGAAAATGGGGCACTCCAGAAGTGGACCTTCTAGCGTCCCGCCTCAACCGGAAGGTGCCACGATTTGTGGCCAGGTCAAGAGATCCGTGGGCGGACGCGTCAGACGCGTTGGTGGCTCCTTGGGGTCACTATCGCCTAATTTACGCCTTCCCTCCTCTGAAGCTTCTTCCTCGCCTGCTGCGCAGAGTGGAAGCCGAAGGGATTCCAACAATCCTGATCGCCCCAGATTGGCCGCGCCGCTCCTGGTACGCGGACCTGGTGGCAGGCGTCCCCTGGCGTCTACCCCTGAGAGAAGATCTTCTGTCGCAGGGTCCGATCTTCCATCCTGCTTTACAGTCGCTGGCTTTAACGGCGTGGCTGTTGAGAGCCAGGTACTGAAGGACCAGGGCCTGTCGGGCTCGGTGATCTCTACCATGCTGCGCGCACGGAAGTCTACTTCACGAAAGATTTACCATCGTACGTGGAAAGCCTACATCTCTGTGTGAGGAGATGAAGTGGAACCCTCGTACATACGTGGTGTCCCGGATTCTGCTGTTTTTACAGCGGGGAGTGGATCAGGCTCTCGCCTTGAGCACGGTCAAGAGCCAGATATCTGCTCTGGCTGTTTACTTTCAGCGTCCCTTGGCAGCGCACTCCTTGATATGCACGTTTGTGCAGGGGGTCCGCCATGTGGCTCCTCCGGTGCGCCCTCCACTGCCCACATGGGACTTGAATTTGGTCCTCTCGGTGCTTCAGCGAGCTCCCTTTGAGGACATTCGGAAGATCCCATTGTTGACTCTGTCACAAAAGGTGTTTTTTCTGGTAGCTATTACCTCAATCAGACGGGTGTCTGAACTGGCCTTGTCCTGCAAGGCCCGCTACTTGGTCATCCATCAGGATAGGGCGGTGCTGCGTCCGCAGCCCTCTTTTCTTCCAAAGGTCGTTTCGGCCTTTCACATTAATGAGGACATTGTTCTTCCATCCTTATGTCCTCAGCTGAAGAACCCTAAGGAGGTCACTTTACATTCCCTGGATGTGGTTCGGGCCCTTCGAGTTTACTTATCGGCGACTGCTCCATTCCAGAAGTCGGACTCACTGTTTGTGTCGGTGTCTGGTCCCAGAAAGGGCCTGGCAGTATCGTCGGCCACCATTTCCAGGTGGATCCAACAGGTTGTGCTTCAGGCCTATGCCCTGAAGGTGCAGGCGCCTCCTTTTCGGGTCACGGCGCATTCGACCAGGGCGATCGTGCCTCTTGGGCTTTCCGACATCAAGTCTCTGTGTTACAGGTGTGTAAGGCAGCGACCTGGTCGTCGGTCCACACTTTTTCAAAGTTTTACAAGGTGGATGTGAGTGCATCTTCTGATGCCTCCTTCGGCCGCAGGGTGTTACAGGCGGCAGTTTAAAGTGGAGTTTCCATCCCAATTTTTTTTTTTTCATTATTGTGCTCATTAGAGCCAAAAAAAGTAAAAAAAAAATGCTTGTTGCTATGCGGTCCCACAAAATCTGCCTTTGAAATCACCTAGGATTCTGACAACTCCCTCTAATGCTCCTGGGAAATGTGTGTCATCATTTCCCAGGATGCAGTGCGCTGTCCAATTATCACTCCCCATCCAAGACTTCCAGAAAGTAAGTGCTTGTAGGCTTCACAATGCCCACAAGCAAAATGACTACGGTGTAGACATAGTTTTATAAACTATCTTTTTTGAATATCTATGCGGATCGGTGGCGGATTGTAAAATAGTAAGTGACCGGATTTATATTATAAAAACGCAGGATGAAAGGACATACATTTAAAAAATGCTAATTCTGGTCGGAACTCCGCTTTTGTTTGGGGTGAAGCTTGGTTTTCTGTGATGTTTTTTCCACCCCTCGAAATTTTTTGACACTGCTTGGGGACGTCCCTACATGACGTCCCTACATCCATTTCTCTGAGTTCATGGACGGACACAGCACCCCCCCTCCTTTGTTTGTACTGCTTGTTACGAACTGAGGCTGCTAGAGCAGGGTGTGGGCTATGCCCGGGGAGCCACGCCCCCTGGGAGGAGCTGCACTAAGGAAAGATTGTTAACATTTTAAGTGCTGTAAATTCTGCCTAAACTCTCCTGGAAGGAAGGTACATAACCCTACTGTCAAAGGATGCTGTGTCCGTCCATGAACTCAGAGAAATGGATTTTACGGTGAGTACAAAAATCCTATTTTTCCCTGGCCGACTCCGAGAGAGGAATTTGCCAACAACTCTTGGTCAGGTCTAACGTCGTCATGTACCGGGCAGTGCCTAGGCGATCAATCAGTTCATCTATGCGGGGCATAGGATAGGTGTCAAACTTAGTGATTTGATTCAGGCGGCGAAAATCATTACAAAACCGCCAACTTCCATCTGGTTTGGGCACTAAGACAATGGGACTGGACCAATCACTATTTGACTCTTCTATCACCCCCAGCTCAAGCATTTTTTTTACTTCCTGGCGAATTGCCTCTCGCCGGGCTTCTGGAATTCTATAAGGCTTCAACTTGACCTTATCCCCTGGTGTGGTGATAATGTCATGTTCAACTCCGGAGACCCAACCTGGTAGGTCTGAAAACGTCTCCTTATTACGGAGCACAAATTCTTTAACCTCCTGTTGCTGAGTTTTGGATAGGGTCTCCGCTATCCCAACTTCAGGGACATCCAGGTTAAATGGAGCAGAAAATCGGGTAGTCTTAGCGACCAATGACTCTCTATCCTTCCATGGTTTCAGCAAGTTCATGTGATAGAGCTGCTCAGGTTTTCGTCTTCCCGGTTGGCTAATTTTATAATTCACCACCCCCATTTTCTCCAACACTTCATAGGGGCCCTGCCATTTGGCTAGGAATTTACTTTCGACTGTGGGGACCAGCACCAACACCCTATCACCAGGTGCAAAGGAACGGACCTGGGCCCCACGATTGTAAATCCTTTGTTGAGCCAATTGGGCTTGGGCTAAATGTTCCTTCACAATCGGCATCACTTGGGCAATTCTATCTTGCATTTGGGCCACATGTTCAATCACACATCGATGAGGGGAACTCTCACTCTCCCATGTTTCCCTGGTAATGTCCAGTAGGCCCCGGGGGTGCCTCCTATACAGTAGCTCAAACGGAGAGAACCCTGTGGACGATTGGGGAACCTCTCTTATGGCAAACATCAGATAAGGGAGCAGATAATCCCAATTCTTTCCGTCTTTATCTACCACCTTCCTTAACATTCCACTAACCCGTCTGTTTGAGGGTGATATACTGATGTACATAATTGGGTCACTTTCAGGAGTTTACAAAGTTCTTTGGTCACCCTAGACATAAACGGGGTGCCCTGGTCAGTTAGGACTTCCTTAGGAAGACCCACACGGCTGAAAACCTGAATTTACTCTTTGGCAATGGTTTTCGCAGAGGTGTTTCGGAGAGGAATCGCTTCTGGGTAACGGGTGGCATAGTCCATTATTACCAAGATGTGCTGGTGCCCTCTAGTGGACTTCAGTAAGGGGCCAACCAAGTCCATGGCGATCCTCTCAAAAGGGACCTCAATAATGGGCAGGGGTACCAACGGACTGCGGAAATGTGGCATGGGTGCAGTAATCTGACACACTGGACAGGAATAGCAGTACAATTCCACTTCCTTAGTGATCCCAGGCCAATAAAACCTCTGGGTGATCCTCTCCCGGGTTTTTTCTGCTCCTAAATGTCCCCCAAGAATGTGCCCATGGGCCAGTTCCAAAACCATCTTGCGGTACGGTTTAGGCACTACCAGTTGCTCAATGGTGTCTTCTATCCTCTGTGACACTCGATATAACAGGTCCCTTTCAATAATGAAGTAAGGGAGGGCAATCCTCTCGTCAGGGTTAACTAACTCCCCATCTACCTTCACTACATTCTCCCGGGCTCTTAGCAATGTGGGGTCCCTCAATTGCTCAGTGATGACATTTTCTCTGTGCACCTTGAGGTCATCAAACCCTATCGGCCGCTGTTCCTCTTCTGAGGTAGCAGGCTCCTCCCTAGGGACTGGTGTTTCCCCTAAGACTGAGAATGGAAACTCAGGAGAATCCTCACAGTTAGAGGTTTCTGGAGTCGATGTTTCAGGCTCAGAAGAACCACCTACTGGGGAATCTGGGCAGTCCCAGAGTTCCCAGAACTTTGGGAAATCTCTTCCCACAATGGCGTCATGTGGCAGTTTGGGAACTAAACCCACCTGGTGACACCAGTTACCGAGGGAAGTTTCAAAGGAAACCGTAGTCACCGGATATTCGAGTGTCCCCATGTAAACAAACTACAGCCATTTTACTAGGATGCAAGGTTTTTCCCACCACTAGATCACTTTTCACTAAGGTGACCAGGCTACCTGAATCCAACAATACCACAACATCTTTACCATCTAAGCACATTCTACATAAAGGTTTCTCATTTTCCTTTACTGCAGTGCATGTGGTTGCAAACAGGGACTGTCGTCTCTCTGTCAGAAAGTCACACTGCATGGGTTCATCACCCACTGGGCAAACCGCTGCTACATGTCCCTCTTCCCGGCAACGGTAACAAATCAACCTTCTGGTCCTCTCCTGTGGGATGGGGCTTCCAGGCCGCTCTCGCCAAACATTAGCAGTAGTCCCGATAATTCTTCTAGTTGCTCCTTGGTCCCTCTCTCCACCCCCATCCCTTGATGCAGTCTTACCTATAGGTGGGGAGGGTCTGGTCTTGGGGTGGAAAGTTTGTGCGTCTCTGGTGGAAGAGGACATATTCTCTGTTGGGTACCTTTCGACCAGGTCTTCAAGTTTGTCTGCCGTTTCCGGACCACCATGGTTCACCCATTTCTGCAGGGTGTTAGGAAGAGACCTACGAAATTTGTCCATACATCTGCGACCGAGGTGGCTTCCTCTGCTGATAACTCCAATTGTAGACCCGCTGAGCACGGACATCCAGGGTTACACCGAAACGTGCCAATATTTCCAATTTTAGCCAATTATAGTTTTTTGCATCTGCAAGCTCCAAATCAAAATATGCCTTTTGGGCTTCTCCAGATAATAGGGGGGCCACTTGTCCAGCCCACTGTTCTTTAGGGCAACTCTTCTTTCCGCTGCTCTCTCAAACGTGGTCAGAAACATCTCGGGGTCCTCCTCTGCAGTCATCTTTGGCAATAAGTGTCTTACCCGAAAAGTCGGTATGTTACTGGCCTGACTCCCAGCCTCAGTCTGCTGTCTCTGAAGCTGTGTCACGATGGCCTCCATTTGCTGCTGGTGTCTCTGTTCAAAGCCTGCAATGCTCTCTTGGTGAGCCTGTTGTTGAGCCGCGTGAGCCTGTTGTTGAGCTGCAAGGCTCCGCTGCAAAGCTGCATTTGTCTGTTGTTGATTTGCATTTGCTAAAGCCAGCTGTTTCAGTATCTCCTCCATTTTGGGTTTACTTTAACTGCCCGCGGCACTCCACCATGTGTAAGGGATTGGCTCAGTAGCGGGGTGTGTGATCCCCTGGATGGGTTCACTACACACTGATTTTTACAGAGAAACAGCCGAAGACGGTTGAAAGCAAAGATTTTGGTTTATTCTTTCATCTTGCTGGAAACAAGTGCAAGCATCCAAACGGCATAAACAAAATCAAACATAAAATAAACCCTGGCCACTTGGGGCGTCTACCTTCACCACACAGGAACCTATCTATGGAGTCTGGCACAGACTAGTGCTGAGCAGACACTGCTGGTCCTACAGCAGAAAACAATAGTCTTTTTGATTTTTATCACACAGAAAAATCATTAGCACCTCACCTCTTCAGAAGTATTTCTGCTCACGGCTCTCCTTCACCTCAGAAAGCCTCAGAATGCAGCAACAGTAGTAATCCTCTGGATTACTTAGAGGCCTTAATTGCCTCATTCTGAACAGCTGAAGTTTTCCAACGCCCTTAAATCTTTCTGGCTGCTTCTGCAGCCGACACCTGATAATAATTGGTATGTTGTCTAAACAAGGCAGAAATGTATCTCCCGTCTGTAACAACACCCACAGATTTACCTGACTTCCTGTCACAGTGTCTATAACCTGTCAAACCCTCCGACACTTTGGTTGGGTACTGAACATTCAGAAGTCAGTAATGGTACCAACTAAACGCCTAGTATATCTGGGGTTGATTCTGGACTCCTCAGAGGCAAGGGTTTTTTTCCCCTTCGGAAAAGTTGCGGCAGTTGACATCCCAGAAATGGTCGTCACTCCGCTTTTGCATGCGAGTCCTGGGCCTCATGGTGGCCTCCTTCGAGGCGGTACCATATACGCGTGTGCTACAGAAAGAAATTCTGTCCAGATGGGACAAGCGCCCATCATCCCTGGATTATCAAATCCGGGTGTGCCACCTGGTCAGGACCTCCCTTGTTTGGTGGCTGACCTCACCGACACTTCTGTCTGAGAAGTCGTTCCTTCCTTTTCACTGGATAGTCATCATGACAGACGCCAGCCTTACCGGTTGGGGGGGAGTCTGGGGGGTTCAGTCGACCCAGGGTCGCTGGTCCCCGGAGGATTCCCACTTTCCGATCAATGTCCTGAAACTTTGAGCGATCAGGCTGTTCCTCTCCACATGGTCTCAGAGGCTACAAGGGAGTCCAATCAGGATCCAGTCGGACAACGCCACTGCTGTGGCATATGTCAACCATCGAGGAACAAGAAGCTCGGCTGCAGCATCAGAGGTCGCTCACACCCTAAGGTGGGATTCCGATTATCCTAATTGCTCCGGATTGGCCTTGGCATCCTTGGTATGCCGACCTAGTGTGTCTAGTAGCAGACATCCCTTGGCGTCTACTGCTAGGAAAGGACCTGCTGTCTCAAGGTCCCATATGCCATTCTGTTTTACAGTCACTGGCTTGATGGCAGGGCTATTGAGAGCCAGGTGCTAAAAGACCGGGACCTGTCAGAATCGGTGATCTCTACCATGAGCAGTGTTTGGATATCGTCCTCCAGGAAGATTTACCATCGCACTTGGAAGACCTACATATCCATTCGTGAGGAAATGAGGTGACATCCGCGTGCTTATTTGGTTCCCAGAGTCCTGCTGTTCTTACAGTGTGGGGCAGACCAAACATTTGCTTTAAGTACAATTAGGGGGCAGATATCTGCCCTGGCTGTCTTTTTTTTTTTCAACGACCCCTGGCGGCTCACTCTCTAGTGAGAATGTTTGTGCAGGGGGTTCGGCATGCGGCCTCTCCGGTCCGTCCTCCACTACCTCCGTGGGGATTTGAGTAGCAGACGCCCCTTGGCGTCTACCGCTACGAGAGTACCTGCTGTCACAATGTCCCATACGTCATCCTGCTTTACAGTCAATGGCCTCAACGGCATGACTTGTAGGTGCCTCCGAAACCACCGTTTGAGAACATCAGGGAATATCCCTTGTTGACACTTTCTCAGAAAATCGTCCTTTTGGTGGCTGTTATGTCAGTTAAGACGGGTTCTGAGCTGGCAGCCTTGTCATGAAAGGCTCCCTATCTGACCTTTCACAAGGATAAGGTGGTGCTGTGTCCGCAGCCTTCTTTTCTTCCTAAGGTCATTTCGACCTTCCATCTCAAGGAAGACATCGTACTGCCATCCTTGTGTTTTCATTGTCGAATCCTAAGGAGACGACGTGGCATTCCTTGGACGTTTTCCGATCTCCGAGAATATACTTGTCTGTTACTGCTCTGTTCCGGAGTTCAGACTCACTGTTTGTTTCGGTGGCTGGTCCCAAGAAGGGCCCAGCGGTCTCATCGGCCGCCATTTCAAGGTGGATCTGGTGCCTCTTGGGCTTTCTGACATCAAGCGTCTGTTTCCCAGGTGTGTAAGGCGGCAACCTTGTCCCCCGGTCACACTTTTACTAAACTTTACAAGTTGATGTGAGTGCATCTTCGGATGCTTCTTCGGCCACAAAGTTCGGTACAAACCGAAAAAAAGAGGGGTGGGTGCTGTGTCCGTCCACGAACAGAAGAGAAAATAGGATTTTATACTGACTGTAAAATCCTTTTCTCTGAGTTCATGGACGGACACACCCCTCTTTTTTTAGGTTTGTACTGCTTGCTACGAACTTAACTGCTTAGTGCAAGCTGAGGGGGATATAGTCAGTAGGACCGCACCCTGGGCGGGGCTGTTCAGCTTTGAAGTTGTTAACACTTTCTGCCTAGTCTCTCCTAAAGGAAGGCTATTTCCCACGTTGTCAAGATTAAGGCTGTGTCCGTCCATGAACTCGGAGAAAAGGATTTTACGGTGAGTATAAAATCCTATTTTTATTTTCTTTCTTAATTTTCAAAAAAAAACGAAACATTTTTTCAGGTTTTCCCGGCCAAAAGCTCTCATGGCATTAGAGGTTGAATTTGGTAAATATCATCAGACTTGGAGATCAAAGTTTTTATTTAACCACTTGCCGACCTCCTCATGTAAATATACATCAGCAGAATGGCACGGACAGGCACATGTACGTACCCGTACGTCCTCTGCTTGACGTGGGTCGGGGGTCCGATCGGGACCCCCCCCCCGGTACATGCGGAGGTCGGTAAGCCTCGGGGAGCGATCCGGGACGACGGCGCGGCTATTCGTTTATAGCCGCTCCGTCGCGATCGCTCCCTGGAGCTGAAGAACGGGGAGAGCCGTATGTAAACACGGCTTCCCCGTGCTTCACTATGGCGGCGCATCGATCGAGTGATCCCTTTTATTAGGGAGACTCGATCGATGATGTCAGTCCTACAGCCACACCCCCCATAAGTTGTAAACACACACCAAGTGAACACTAAATGTTACAGCGCCCCCTGTGTTTAACTCCCAAACTGCAACTGTCATTTTCACAATAAAGAATGCAGTCATGAAAAAAATCGCTGATCGCCGCCATTAGTAGTAAAAAAAATAAAAATGCAATAAAACTATCCCCTATTTTGTAAACGCTATAAATTTTGCGCAAACCAACCGATAAACAATTATTGCGATTTTTTTTTTACCAAAAATAGGTAGAAGAATACGTATCGGCCTAAATTGAGGAAAAATACATTTTTTATATATGTTTTTGGGGGATATTTATTATAGCAAAAAGTAAAAAATATTGCATTTTTTTTCAATTTTTTTTTCAAAATTGTCGCTCTATTTTTGTTTATAGCGCAAAAACTAAAAACCGCAGATGTGATCAAATACCACCAAAAGAAAGCTCTATTTGTAGGAAAAAAAGGACGCCAATTTTGTTTGGGAGCCACGTCGCACGACCGCGCAATTGTCTGTTAAAGCGACGCAGTCCCGAACTGTAAAAACACCTTGGGTCAGCATATTGGTCCGGGGCTTAAGTGGTTAAAGAAAAAATTATGAAAGACTGTTTTGCAGATTTTCTGACAGGCCTGTAATGTATTATATGCTGGCCATACAAAAACAATGTCTTTCTTCTTCAAAAAAATAATTTTAAGAACATTCGTTCGATTTTCTAATCGTTAGTGGGGTCAAATCGAAATTCGTTTTTGACCACAGAGATGGGAAAATTAGAAGGAGCAGAATAGAAAATTTCTTGGTCAAAGGAATCTCCGAATATTAGGATATTACATGTAATCAATAAGACAAGGATTGTACATAGAACAATATCGGACCTCTGAAAGGTATAAGCATGCATATGTGCTCAGTACTTGGTTGGGCCCCTTTTGCAGCAATTACTGCCTCAATGCGGCGTGGCATGGAAGCTATCAGCCTGTGGCACTGCTGAGGTGTTATGGAAGACCAGGATGCTTCAATAAGTGCCTTCAGCTCTTCTGCATTGTTCGGTCTCATATCTCTCATCTTTCTCTTGGCAATGCCCCATAGATTCTCTATGTGGTTCAGGTCAGGCAAGTTTGCTGGCCAATCAAGCACAGTAATCCCACGGTCATTGAACGAGGTTTTGGTGCTTTTGGCAGTGTGGGCAGGTGCCAAGTCCTGCTGGAAAATGAAGTCAGCATCCCCATTGAGCTCATCTGCAGAAGGAAGCATAAAGTGCTCCAAAATCTCCTGGTAGACTGCTGCGTTGACCCTGGACTTAAAGGGGTGGTTCCCCTAAAAATAAACTTTTGACATTGCATTTGCTACATTAATTAGAATCGGCTGGTTTTATTTAAAAAATACCTCCGTACGTAGCGTTTGCTATATTTGTTCCCACCGCCACTTCCGGGTAGGATGCTGGCGCTGGGCGTTCCTAATTGATGGACAGGCATCCGACCGACGCATCCATCGCGTCACGAGATGCCAAAAGAAGCCGAACGTCGGTGCGCATGCGCCGTATAGAGCCGCACCGACGTTCGGCTTCTTTCGGCATCTCGTGACGCGATGGATGCGTCGGTCGCCTGTCCATCAATTAGGAACGCCCACCGCCAGCATCGTACCCGGAAGTGGCGGTGGGAACGAATATAGCAAACGCTACGTACGGAGGTATTTTTTAAATAAAACCAGCCGATTCTAATTAATGTAGCAAATGCAATGTCAAAAGTTTATTTTTAGGGGAACCACCCCTTTAATGTAGCACAATGGACCAACACCAGCAGGTGACATGGTTCCCCAAATCAACACAGACTGTGGAAACTTCACACTGGACTTCAAACATCTTGCAGTGTGTGCCTCTTCCTTCATACTCTGGGTCCTTGGTTTCCAAATGAGATGCAAAATTTGCTCTTATCAGAAAAGAGGACTTTGGACCACCAAGCAACAGACCAGGTCTGTTTTTCTTTAGCCCAGGTAAGACGCTTCTGACGTTTGTTGTTCAGGAGTGGCTTGACAAGAGGAATACAACCTTTGAAGCCCATGTACAGGATCCTTATGTGATCCTTATGCTCTTGATGCACTGACTCCAGCCTCAGTCCACTCCTTGTGAAAGTCCCCAACACTTTTGAATGGCCTTTTCCTGACAATCCTCTCCAGGCTGCGGTCATCCCTGCTGCTTGTGCATCCCTTTTTTCTTCCACACTTTTCCCTTCACACTTTTCCCACACTTGTCCCTTCCACATAACTTTCTATTAATGTGCTTTGATACAGCACGTTGGGAACATCCAACTTCTTTTGCAATTACCTTTTGAGGCTTTCCCACCTTATGGAGGGTATCAATGATGGTTTTCTGCTCAACTGTTACCTGCTGAACCAGACTGAGAGACCATTTAAAGGCTCAGGAACCCTTTGCAGGTGTTATGGCTTAATTGGCTGATTAGAGTCGGACACTTTGAGCCTAGAATACTGCACCTTTTCACAATATTCTAATTTTCTGAGATTGTGGATTTGGGGTTTTCATGAGCTGTAAGCCATAATCATCACAATTGTGACAAATCACGGGTTGAACCATCTTGCTTTGCATATAATGAGTCTCTCATATATTAGTTTAACCTTTTAGGTTGCATTAGTGAAAAAAATGCACTTTTGCACGATATTCAAATTTTTTGAGTATCGGCTGTATATTACTTGTATCATATATAATAATAAATACACCCAGAAGTAGGATATATGGGCATTATAACTAGGAGTCAAACAGGAAGCTATAAGTAGGGTGGAAGGGAGATAAAATCTTTTATATTAAAGTAGCACTGTGTCCCATCAGTAATGCCTATCCAGTGCCATTTATCAGTGCTTCATTTCAGTGTTGCGTATCAGTGCCACCTTATCAGTGCCCATTAGTGCAGCCTCATCAGTGCCCATCGGTGAAGAAAAAAACTACATTTTATAACAGAAACAAAGAAAAACTTTTTTTTTTTTGTTAGTTTAGCAAAAAAAAAAAATCCCAGTGGTGATCAAATGCCACCAAAAGACGGCTCTATTTGTGAGAAAAAAATGATTAAAATGGTGTTTGGGTACAGTGTTGTATGACCGTGCACTAAAAGCTAAAAAATGTCCTGGGCAGGAATGGGGGGGAAAGTGGCCAGTATTAAAGTAGTTAAAGTGCGTGATTTTTTTTTTTTTGGGGGGCGATAAGATTCCGGAAGGTGATGGTCCTTACCGGGTTTGGGAATTAGCACTATGGTAGCCTCTCTCATGGAGACGGGCAGGTCAGAGTTTTCAAAGATGGAGTTATATAGCGCCAGCAGCCTAGGGACCAGCAGATCCGAGTATGAGGAGTAAAACTCCACCGGTAAGCCATCCGATCCCGGGCCTTGGATGAAGGGAATTCAGCTATGGCTTTAGAGATCTCCTCCTGTGTCAGAGGCTCCTCTAGCTCCCGAGTCTGATCTTCAGTCAGCTGTGGGATTTGTATCTCGGCCAGGAAGGACTCCATTAGAGTGGGGTCATCCGAAACAGTAGTGGCGTGTATAGGGAGGTGAAGAAATTGCGAAACATCGACGCGACCTGAACAGGTTCAGTCACGAGGGTGTTGTCAGGGGAGCGAAGGGAGATCATCACCGGGGGCCTCTCCTCGCTATGCACAAGGTAGGCCAGCAACTTCCCTGCTCTTGCGCCGTGTTCAAATGACCTCTGTCTAAGGAAAAAGAGTTTGCGTTTGGACTTTTCATAAATCAACTGGTCTAGTGTCCTAGAGCATAACTTGAGGCTACCAGCCTTTTCTGCTGTGGGATCAAGGAATTCTCTTTCCGCTGTCGATAAGTTAGACGTCGCTACGTCCATGGCTACTGTAGAAGTCTGTTTCAGTTTGTTAATACGGGCCATGAGAGTCATCCGGGCGTGTATCTTAAACGCTTCCCATACTATCTGCGGCTGCGCTGAGCCCTCATTGGTCACAAAAATTGCTCCCAGTCAGTCATAAGATCATCATCCTCTGGTAATAGTTAGTCAAAAGGGGTTTAGACTCCTTGATGATGGTGGGCCTGCATGCGGCAAAGAAAGCTTAGCCCAATATGGACAATGATCAGAGAGCGATCTAGGTGCAAAACCTGCGTCCGTTAGCCATGAGAGGAGTGATCTGGAAAGGAGTATGAGGTCTATGCGGGACATAGAGTGGTGTGATGTAGAGACGCACGAGTAGGCCCGTGAGGTAGGGTGCCTATATCTCCACGTATCTACCAGATTAAAGTCCTTGAGAAGGCGTGCAAATCTTGTTGGGTGTGTGTGTGTGCGCCAGAGAGTGTGAGGGCCCGGTCATCCTGTCAAGGGCTTTGTCTAGCACATTGTTGAAATCACCCAGCCATATTGCCGGTACAGTGGGGTGCAATGCCATAAAATTAAATCCCTCAGTCAATACATTGAATTGAAACGGTGGTGGTACGTAAAATGCTAACAAGAGGACCATATCTCCATGCAACTTTGCCTTTATGAAGACGATCTACCCAATGGGTCCATCACCAAATCCTGGAGCTCAAAATGTGCAGTTTTAGCAATCAGGAGGGACACCCCTCTGGAATGTGTAGTGTGAACAGAGTGATAAGCTCAGCCTATCCCAGGCCGCTTGAGTGCCCTTAATACTGAACCCTCAGTGTGCGTTTCCACCAGGGCCACCACATCTGCTCTCAGCTTTTTCAGTTGCCCGAACACGGCAGACCTCTTAATGGGGTCTCTCACATTCCATGTAAGAAATTTTAATGTGGCCATGGACAGAGATAAAAATAATGTGAGGCTCCAGGATTCAGATCACCCCAAGGGGTCAGCAGATGGGGCGACTGCCACCGAGCCGGGGCGGTCTCCAGCGGTACTATTACAGTAATGCGGTACCAAGAAAAGTAAATTTGTGCAAGAAAAAAAAGACTATCTCTAAACCAGGGCTCAAAATTTAAAGTCCTGAGCTACTAGCCAGGCCTCAAGGGTTACGCGCCACCAGTTCCCCCTGCCTAACCCCTACGATGCCCCGCCCCTAATCTCGTCCCTAAACCCGCCCTCATAAATTATCTCATGAAATGACACTACATTTATGTTTTGTTTTGAATAACGTAACAACTTTATCCGTGCCCACCAATGGAGGGAGAGGAGGAGGGGGAGAGGAGGAGGAGGAGGAGGGGGAGAGGAGGAGGAGGAGGAGGAGGAGGAGGGGGGAGGGAGGGGAGAGGAGGAGGGAGGGTGGAGAGGAGGAGGGAGAGGGGAGGGAGGGGGGAGAGAGGGGGGGAGGAAAAAGGGAGGGGGAGAGGATAGAGGGAGGGAGGGGGGAATAAAATGTGGACAGAGGGAGGGGGCAGAAAGGACAGAGAGGGGAGAGAGGACAGAGGGGACATGGGAGGGGGGGGGGTGATGGAGAGAGAGGAGGGGGGAGAGAGGAAAGAAAGCAAGGGATGATGGAAATAATGGGGGGGGGGTGATAGAAGGGTTAGAGGGCAGAGGGAGGGGGAATAGAGGGGAGGGTAGGAGGTAGAAGCAGAAGAGGGGGAGGGGCTGATGTGATAATTAGAATATGTGGGCAATGCCGTCCACGACCTGACGGGGTGGGTGGGGGGGGGTGCTGGCAGGGGTGGATTCTTTGTCACACACCCCCAAACAAAATACCAGCCACCACTGATTGCAGAAATATATAGGGTGTTCTGAGATACTCCTCCTGCCATCCAGACACATGTGATCTCACCTACACTGCAAGTGAGACTGATACACCATGCTTTCACCTCCAGCCTAATACCAAGTGCTTCTCCTCCATGGACATTGCTGGGAATTGTAGTCCTCCACTATCGCACACAGCCTCTACTCACTGTGCGTCTACTTCCAGGGCTCCCGAGTCCTGCTACCTCCGCCCGACGCCTGCAGGTCCTGTTCCATTTTTATCAGCAGCACTTGATGTGTGTCGGACAGTCTGGGCAGAGAAGAAGACTCCGCCTGACACAAGACTTTGACAGAGACGAGGCTGCGAGGAACAACTACAGGAACCATACCCTGTGTCTGAGACTGTGTCCGTCCAGTGAGAAAGGGGGGGTGTTTTGCGGCCGCGGGTGGCAGGGCTTTCAGCTGCTGGATGGATACAGATACAGGGCATGGTTCCAGTAGTTGTTCCCTGCTGCAGCGATCCCCCCTTACCTGTTCAGTGCAGGCAGCACAGTAGTAGTAGTGTCCCGATTCCCGCGGCTGGCTGGGAAATGGGGGGCCCAGGGACAGCGCGGGTCCACCAGCTGCCCACACTTTGCCAATGCTTCAGTTCTTTGAGTTCTTCCCCTTTTGATCAACGGTGCTCGGCTCCCAGGCAGCCCTTCTCGCCAGCCCTCAAAATCCACTCGCAAAATGCGAGTGGATTTTTTGAGGGCTGCTCTAAACAATACAAACCCTAAACCCCCCCCCTTCCCCGCCCTGCACTGTCCCCAACTGGTGCGGGCATTAACCCCTAACTGCCAACAGGGCATAAACAGCGTCCAACCTGTGAAGGAAAAGCAAAAGAGTATTAAAACACATGTATAGGCCCTATCGACCTGTAACCCGACATCGGGCCATATGTTCCAACCCAGGTTGCACATTTTAGAGCACAGGGCAAAACTTTGCTGTGCTACGGGACACATTGTAGGACCGTGCTCACTGACCTAAGTGAGCTCATTAGCGGAGTTCCCTCCACCGGCAAGAGAGTACCATGAAAGTCTATTCCATGAATATGGAAAAATAGCGGTATTACCCTATGACGGGTATTGGGTGCTCCAATAAGTATACATCACATGGTAGGATGTGGCGGGCTTACCACCTGGCAGCACACCCAGCTTAGCAATAAAGAAAACCGTCCTAAGCCTAGATGATCCGGATGAGTCTGGGCGCACTCAAAAGTACAAGGCTCAATCCCTCCAGGCATAGGGGTGTATCAAGATCAAAGAGCAATGTCATTATGCAGTCAGGTGCCCTCCCTGCCATGCAGGGGACAAACGGGAACAATGATACTGGTTGTGCATGGACTTGTGGGTGTTGTGAGAAAAATGGGGACACAGGAGCTCCATCTCCTGCACAAGGAAGTCATCCCAGGGCTCTGGGCCAAGGAGCAGCGGATACAATGAGCAATGTCAGTATGCAGTTCCTGGCCCGCTCTCAAGCTATGGGTGATAAGGATCTTCTAAAAAGGGGGGAGCACATGAGAGCATGGAGTACAAGCAGATGTAAAATTGCATGTATACTTATCTCTGTGCATCTCGCTGCTCAAGCCACGCTATGGCTGCCTCTGGGTCCTCAAAAAAATGAGCTCTGTCATCTTCTTCCACGCACAGACGAGCTGGAAACAACATGGCATATTTCATAATTCTTGATTCACCTCTGTGAAGTACTTGCGCTTTCTTTGTACCTCTGCTGAGAAGTCCGGGAAGACGGCAACCATCTTGTTTCCAAGTGGGATATTACCTTTTTCCCTGCTAAGGCGGAGGATGGCATCTCGATCTCGGAAATTCAGGAACTTGGCTATGAAAGTGCGGGGGGGGTGCTTCAGCAGGCGGTGGTCTGCCCGGCATGCGATGTGCCTGCTCCACTACAAATGTGGGGGAGAAAAACTCCCTCCCATATGTATCAGAAAGCAGTGTCTCAAAATGTTGGGGGGTCTCTCCCTTCAACCCCCTCGGGCAGGCCAATGAAGCGGAGGTTACACCTGTGCAGTCTATTTTCGATATCATCCTGTTTTTGCAGGAGTTGGTTCACCTCAAGCTGCATAGCCTCAGTGGAAACTTGCAGAGGGGGGGAGGGAATCCTCTACTGTACTCAATCGAGTCTCTGCCTCTGTAACCCCTCTGCCTCTGTAACCTTCTCCCTGAGTTTCTGGACGTCCTGCCTGACCAAAGATATGTCCACCTTTTTCCTCCTCAATCCGCACTGTGATGTTGGTCTGACAGGACGTAACTGCTTCTTGGCAGGCTGTTATGACTTGCAGGAGTCTGGCCATGTCGGTGCCCTGGGCTACTTCCTCCCCCTGTGTGGTGGCGTCATCTTGGTCCACAGGATCTGTCTCCACATGGCGAAACTGAGCCAGCTTGCCAGCCGCCCCTGCATTCTTTTTTGACACACATGTTCCCTTGTGGTGCCCGGCCGGGGGGGTGTCTGTGACAGGTGATTTGTCTATGTTCATTTTCCAGGATATCCGTACAGGATTTTCGGCCGGCGGAGCTCAGGTCACTCGCATGCCGCTCCAGGCCTCACCCCCCGATTTTTTTTTTTTTTTTAAACAACAAACATGTTATACTTACCTGCTCTGTAATGGTTTTGCACAGAGCAAACCTGATTCTCCTCTTCTGGGGTCCTCCACCGACACTTCTGGCTCCTCCTGTCTTCAGAGTGCCCCTATAGCAAGCTGCAATGTATGGTATACCCTATAGCAAGGTAAAAAAAACTAGTGACTTTAGAACCATTCACTTCCTGCCCAGGACTACATGTCCCATGAGGCATTGCTTGTCACACATTCAAGTTCAGGCACTTACTAACATTTATGTATTGTGTACTGAGCTGTATGTGTGCTGCACTGTTTTCCTGATATGTAAAAAAAATAATGCATTCTGTATGCAGGCCAACTAACCCGTTGACACTTTTTTCATAATAGATTAGTTGTTGATTAATCGATTTTAGTTGTGTCGGCCCTACATCTGACATAACTTTCTGTTAGCCCTGCATTCCATGGATCATCTCTGTTTCATTGTAGTTGGTTAACTCACTTGACTCTGCCCACAGTGGAGCGGCAGACATCATGGTTTGATGTGTTTTCCACAGGGAAGCTTTCCAGCCGGTGGCTTGATGATGAGCGTTGTTTCATCTGTTATTGTGTAAGGTGAATGCAATCCATACTTAAAGCTAAACTCCAGATAAGAGGCACACATAATGCAGCTCTATATCCCTTTAAATATTTATTATGTGTACGTTTTTGTTTTTAACCACTTAAGCCCCGAACCAAAATGCAGGTAAAAGACCAGGCCCCTTTTTGCGATTCGGCACTGCGTCGCTTTAACTGACAATTGCGCGGTCGTACGACGTGGCTCCCAAACAAAATTGGCGTCCTTTTTTCCCCACAAATAGAGCTTTCTTTTGGTGGTATTTGATCATCTCTGTGGTTTTTATTTTTTGCGATCTAAACAAAAATAGAGCGACAATTTTGAAAAAAATGCAATATTTTTTACTTTTTGCTATAATAAATATCCCCCAAAAACATATAAAAAAAAAACAATTTTTCCTCAGTTTAGGCCGATACGTATTCTTCTACCTATTTTTGGTAAAAAAAAATCGCAATAAGCGTTTATCGATTGGTTTGCGCAAAATGTATAGCGTTTACAAAATAGGGGATAGTTTTATTGCATTTTTATTAATTTTTTTTTACTACTAATGGCGGCGATCAGCTATTTTTTCCGTGACTGTGACATTATGGCGGACACTTCGGACAATTTTGACACATTTTTGGGACCATTGTAATTTTCACAGCAAAAAATGCATTTAAAATGCATTATTTATTGTGAAAATGACAGTTGCCGTTTGGGAGTTAACCACTAGGGGACGCTGTTGGGTTTATGTGTTCCCTGAAGTGTGTTTACAACTGTAGGGGGGTGTGGCTGTAGGATTGACGTCATCGATTGTGTCTCCCTATAAAAGGGATGACACGATCGATGCAGCCGCCACAGTGAAGAACGGGGAAGCCGTGTTTTCATGCGGCTCTCCCCGTTCTTCAGCTCCGGGGACTGATCGCGGGACCCCCGCGGCAATGGGGTCCGCGGGTCCCGGAGCTTTGGACCGGGTTGCGGGAGCGCGCCCGTGACCCACGGCTGGGTACATGTATAGGACGTACCTGTACGTACATCTGCCCAGCCGTGCCATTCTGCTGACGTACATATGCAGGAGGCGGTCCTTAAGTGGTTAAAGACAATGGCCCGGATTCAGATAGAATGGCGTAACTATATGCGGGCGTAGCGTATCTCATATACACTACGCCGCCGTAACTTTGAGAGGCGAGTACTGTATTCAGAAAGAACTTTCGCCCGAAGTTACGGCGGCATAACATATATGGGCCGGCGTAAGCCCGCGTAATTCAAAGTAGGCTGGTAGGGGGCATGTTGTATGGAAATTAATCGTGACCCCACGTAAATGACGCGCCTAACGAATGGCACATGCTCAGTATCACGTCCAATTTTCTCCGTAAATTACGCCGGCTCAATGCTTAGTCGACGTGAGCGTAACCTACACCCATCCCCATTCACGTACGACTTACGCAAACGACGTAAAATACGACGCTGTTCCGACGTCCATACCTTAACATGACTTACCCCTGCTTTATGAGGGGTAAAGTTACGCCGGTCGTACGCCTTACGTAAACAGCGCAAGTACGTTCGTGAATCGGCGTATCTAGCTCATATGCATATTCGACGCGGAAATATACGGAAGTGCCCATAGCGGCCAGCGTAAATATGCACCCCAAGATACGACAGCGTAAGAGACTTACTTCAGTCGTATCTTGGACAAATTCTAACTTAAATGCCTTTCTGAATAGGCGTATAGATGCGACAGCGCAGATTTCTGAATCCGGACCAATGGGTATAAGTATATGAATTTGATTTGGCATCAATTTCTTGCAATCCCCTATACAGTATACAGATGGTTATGCTGTTTGACTGGGCTGTGTAAATCTCAAAAATAGATGGACCGAAATACAGACCCTTTGGCAGGCATACACAGCCCCTATGTACTTCATTTGTATATTTAGCTTTTTTTTCAGAATTTCAGCTTTAATACCATCAATAAACACTACAACAGTAACAACTGAATTACAAAGATATCTATCTAGGTTGGTCCACTGTTCTTCCCTGGGTGCCACTTCTGCTTGTTACCACTGGTATATACATTTAAAAACTGATGATGGCACAAGCCAGTTTTTACTATAAGACTTTTATTGTAATCCAACAAATGACATCAGAGACTCATAGGAAAGTCTGAAAGTTAATTTTGTTTTAAATTTTGAGTTTAGAACATACCTGATCCTACCAGAAATACAGTGTCCTTGTTATTTTCTGTGAGTTGAACCACTAATCTCCCATTCCCTGAGTATTGGAGATGAACAAAGGCAGATGTATTTGTAGTCCAGCCTGGCTAACAACCTCCAGTGAGTCCCATATTGTAAGCACCAACTGGCATTAAAGGATAAGTTCACATTTATAAAAAAGTTAAAATAACTGCACATCTTTTTGGCAGGTAAAAAAAAATTGCATTCATCATTTTTTGCAAAGCATTACACCTGCGATCAGCAGATAATGTGTACAATGCAGGGCACCTGCAGACTATCAGTGTAAGCTGTCTGTTTATACAGGTAGGCAGTTACACAATGACAGGAAGCATCAATGAACTACCTAGAGCGTGCCTCAGCGCCCTGGTAGTTCATAGAGTCAACAGCCACAAAGGTTGTCAGTATTTGTAGTTCTCTCATCCACGGCCGTGTTTTTTTCAAAATTGTGACAGTGGTTGCAGGAGAAGATCCTCTGCTAGCTCTCACAATGGGGAATCTGGGGGGTGTCATGTGTCACGTGTTACAAAAGGTCAACCTTTAGGAGACCAAGAGATTAAAGCGGAGTTCCACCCAAAAGTGGAACTTCCGCTTAATCCACTACTCGCCCACTTACATGCCACATTTGGCATGTAATTTTTTGGGGGAGGGAGTGGGGGCTTCAGGAGGAGTGGGACTTCCTGTCCCACTTCCTCCTTCCGCCGAGGGGCTGCTAAGGCGAATAGTCTAATCGCCTTTCTGCAGCCCCTCCCTGTAGGCGATCGCTTGGGACACGTGACAGGTCCCAGGCGGTCGCCTTTCCAATTGGATGGCGCAGCGCCGCTCGCGCATGTGCAGTGACCCTCGCGCATGCGCAGTGGGTGCCCGGCCGTGAAGCCGAAAGCTGTTACGGCCGGGTGCCCACACTTGGAATGAAGACGCTGGCCGGAGAGGGGGGAGAGGAGCGGAGCCCCGGCCCTCGCTGGAATGTGGAGCAGGTGAGTGTATGCTTATTAAAAGCCAGCAGCTACACTTTTTGTAGCTGCTGACTTTTAATAAACATAAAAAATGACTGGAACACCCCTTTAAGCTGATCAAATCCCGGGCTACAGAATGCTCATCAAGTGTTCCAGTGTCGCAAAGAATCGTGAAATGCTCTTGCCTTACAAAAAAGGTAAAAAATTGTCTAGCTCAGGTCTGTTGCAACTCCCATGTTCACAAACCTGACTTAACCACTTGCTGGTCGCAGTGTGTATGTGTGTATGTGTGTGTGTGTGTGTGTGTGTATATGTATATGTATATATATATATATATATATATATATATATATATATATATATATATATATATATATAATAAATATGTGTTGCGGTTTGCAAGTGGTCTACCAAAATTATGGCTGATGATATCGGCCATAGCCCTGGTGTCTTTTTTTTTTTTTTTTTTTTTTTTGCAATCGGGAGCCAGCTTTCTCATGAAACCATTTTTAGAGGCTAATGAGCCGCTGGAATGGTTCCCCCTCCCAGTGCTCGTCAGTGTCTCTGGGGCTTACATTTTCCGCTGGTTCGCTGGAAAATTATTCGACGGTGTGGCCTAGTGGCACGACACGATCCTGGCACATGCCCTTTTGACAAAAATAAGACGCTTAGTTGGCCAACAATCGTATCGTGTGTACAAGGCTTAAAAACACAGCCATGAATAAAAAATAAATAAAAAAAAACATCCTCCGAGAACAACTTTTCCCAACCAACCAAGAACAGTTTTGGTGAGAAACACTGCCTTTTCCATGATGAGGCACCTTGCCATAAGGCAAAAGTGATAACAAAGTGGCTTGGGGAACAAAACATTGAAAGTTTGGTTCCATGGCCAGGAAACTCCCCAGACTTTAAAAGGATTGTAAAGGCAGAAGGTTATTTATCTTAATGCATTCTATGCATTAGGATAAAAAGCCTCCTGTGTGCAGCAGCTGCCCCAGCACCCCCTAATACTTACCTGAGGTCCCTCTCTGTCCAGTGATGTCCACGAATGTCTCAGCCATCCCAGATTCTCTTTCCTGATTGGCTGAGACACAGCAGCAGCGCTATTTGCTCCTGCTGCTGTCAATCAATGTCAGCTGGCCCAACAGGGGAGAGAAGGGGCCGGACCAGGTTATGGCTTTGTGTCTGAATGGACACAGAGCTGTGACTCAGCTCAGGTCCCCTCATAGCAAGCTGCTTGCTTTGAGGGCACTGAATGGGAGGGAGGGACCAGGAGCAGTGAAGAGACACCTGAGAAGAGGAGGATTCCCGCTACTCTGTGCAAATCCCCTGGAACAGAGCAGGCAAGTATAACATGTTTGTTATTTTTATAGGAAAAAAACGAGCCTTTAAAATCGCTGTAATCCCATTTAAAGGTCAATCCTCAAAAGGTGGGTGAACAAATAAAAAAAAATAAAAAATTCTGACAAACTCCAAGCATAAGGGTGACAACTCTGCGCCAAGTGAATAAATATATAGTAATAAATAAAACAAACTGCTCTCCTCAAAGAGTGAATGCTCCTAGTGATATGGGTAAAAGATAGGCGCTAATAATTAATAAAAATACCAATGAAAATCCTAGGACTGCACTCCTGAAGTCACTAATCCTTATCAA
This sequence comes from Rana temporaria, assembly GCF_905171775.1. Classification (NCBI taxonomy): domain Eukaryota; kingdom Metazoa; phylum Chordata; class Amphibia; order Anura; family Ranidae; genus Rana; species Rana temporaria. Next base: position 331,898,531 of record NC_053492.1, on the reverse strand, counting down.
ATAAACAAATGTGCACAAAACATTATCAAACAACATATGATTTAAAAATATTGTGAAATATCAATTAGTGCAAATAATATTCAGTCCCAATCTTAAGCACAAAAAAATATTATGATAATAGATCAAAAGTCCATAAAACACCAAACGCCCATTCCGTGCTTGCTGTGATATACTGATAGAGAAGGGATCCTTCACCAAACTTGAATAAACACCCAAAGTGACTGGATAAGTAATCTGCTTACCAGAGCACATTGACTCCTCTACTAAAAAGAGAGTCAACGAGAGCCCATGCAGGACAATGCCCTTCACATAGGCTGAAATGGAGATATTAGTCGACTTCCTCCTTAAAGGTCTCGGCCAGATATGAAAGAACAATGGAAACATCCATAGCGTAATTTTGTTTATTAAAAATGACCGCGCAATTGTCATTCAAAATGCGTCAGCGCTGAAAGCTGAAAATTGGTCTGGGCAGGAAGGGGGTTCTCTCAGAATTTTTGGCCATGGCTGTACTATCTTTTGAAATCAAGCGATAAACCTAGTTTAACCACTTAAGGACCGCCTCCTGCACATATACGTCAGCAGAATGGCACGGCTGGGCACATGTACGTACAGGTACGTCCTGTACATGTACCCAGCCGTGGGTCGCGGGCGCGCGCCCCGGTGCGAAGCATCGGGACCGCAGGACCCGATCGCCGCTGGGGTCCCGCGATCAGTCCCCGGAGCTGAAGAACGGGGAGAGCCACGTGTAAACACGGCTTCCCCGTTCTTCACTGTGGCGGCTGCATCGATCGTGTCATCCCTTTTATAGGGGGACACAATCGATGACGTCACTCCTACAGCCACACCCCCCTACAGTTGTAAACACACACTAGGTGAAACATAACTTTTTTTTTATATATATATATATTTTTGGGGGATATTTATTATAGCAAAAAGTAAAAAATATTGAATTTTTTTCAAAATTTTCGCTCTATTTTTGTTTATAGAGCAAAAAATAAAAACCACAGAGGTGATCAAATACCACCAAAAGAAAGCTCTATTTGTGGGAAAAAAAGGACGCCAATTTTGTTTGAGAGCCACGTCGCACGAGTTAAAGCGACGCAGTGCCGAATCGCAAAAAGGGGCAAGGTCCTTTAGCTGCATTTTGGTCCGGGTCTTAAGTGGTTAAGAAGCATATAAAGTGTGGCTGGATTACAGTTTATCACAAAAAGGAAGATTTTTGTAATATTTTTTATATATTTATTTTATTTATTTATATATATATATATATATATATATACACACACTGTATAATTTTGTATATTTTTTTCTTCTATTATAACAGGTAATAATTGAAGTGACCGAAATGCTTCACAATGCCAGTCTACTTATTGATGACATTGAAGACAACTCCAAACTTCGCAGAGGTTTTCCTGTTGCCCATAGCATTTATGGGGTTCCATCTGTTATAAATTCTGCAAATTATGTATATTTTTTAGGATTGGAGAAAGTTTTAACACTTAATCATCCAGATGCTGTCAATGTTTTCACCCAGCAGTTACTTGAACTGCACCGTGGACAAGGATTAGACATATACTGGAGAGATACATATACTTGTCCTACTGAAACTGAATATAAGAGCATGGTTTTGCAGAAAACTGGAGGTTTGTTTGGACTAGCTGTAGGCCTAATGCAGCTGTTTTCATATTCTAAAAAAGATCTGAAACCTCTGCTAAACACTCTTGGACTTTTCTTTCAAATCAGAGATGATTATGCCAATTTAAATTCTAAAGAGTATAGTGAGAACAAAAGCTTCTGTGAAGACTTGACAGAAGGAAAGTTTTCATTTCCAACAATACATGCAATTTGGTCAAGGCCTGAAAGTACTCAGGTACAAAATATACTGCGGCAGAGGACAGAGAATGTAGACATCAAGAAATACTGTGTGCATTATCTAGACAAGGTTGGCTCCTTTGAATACACAAGACAAACTTTAAGAGAGTTAGAAAAGGAGGCATACGGACAAATTGAATTACTAGGAGGAAATCCTGAGTTGGTTTCAATAATTGAACAGCTGAGCCAAACGTACAAAAACCCATCATAGCCTTGCCAATTGCTGAGTGTGACAAAAGTGTATCTTATTACAAAGATTTGTTTATCGTTCAAATATTAAATCCAACAACAAAAATATGTGAATGTTTTTTTTTCTATATTAAAAGTGGACTGTAAACTCATTAAAGTGGTTGTAAACCCCATTTGTGAAATCTGACCTGGGCACATATATCTGTAGTATTTACTTATCTCTCTCCAAAGCTCTAAGTCCCATGTCTTTCTGCTGCTCCATTCTTCTGTTATCCGTGTGATAACTTCTGACAGGTTATTTTGACACAAATATGAAATCAGCTTGAAATTTGTGTCGGGAAGGGGGCTTAGAGATAAATAAGCAGAAAGCTTGTCTATTCACAGTACAGCTATGCAAGTTTCTTTGTTCCTATGTGTATGGGGGGGTGGTTCTCCAATCAGCTGTCACACAGTGTATGCCCAGACTCCACACCCACTGCTGAAATGGGAAGAAAGATTTCTAACACAATATGCACTTTCTAAAGAGTATAGAAAGCTGAAGACTGCAGATATACATGTAACATGTTTCATCTTTGTGTATCATCTGAGGCTATTCACTTCACTGGGTATATGTGAGAGTTTACATCAATGTTAAGTCCTATCATACCAAATGTGGCTATGGAACACATACATTTCATATAAAATATTAGCACGGAAATTGTTCCCCTTCCTCAACTGAGTATATGCCAGAGCAAGAGCTAATGACCTTTCCTTACTGGAATAGTTGTACAGTGATTTTTCCAGTATCATATTTTAAAAAGTGAGCAATTTCTTTTTCTTTTTTTTTGGTAGAGAAGGGAAAGATTAGAACCTACGTGACAATGTTTAATTGCTATATGAACAGGAAGTTGGCAGAATCTGTGTGAACATTTAATTACTTGCGGACCGCCCGCTGTCATTGTACGTCAGCTGTTTGAAGTGGATTACTGTTGTTATGGCAGCAGATAGCTGCCATAACTCCGGTATCCTCTTCAAAGGTGGACGGTCCTCTTTCAGATAAAAGTGGTCTCTGCGGCGGATTGATGGGCACTGATGGACTGCATTGATGGACACTGATGAGGTGGCACTGATGAGGCGGTACTGATGGGCGGCACTGAATGGCATTGATAGGTGGCACTGAAGGGCACTAATAGGTGGCAGTGGTGGGAACTGGTGGGTGACACTGATGGGCAGCACTGCTAGGTGGCACTGATGAGGCATTGATTGGCACCACTGGTGGACATTGATAAGTGGCACTGATATACACTGGATACTGATATGCATTAGTGGGCACTTCCTCTTTGGGACATATGTCCCTTTCACAGAAGCCGGTGTTTGGGAGGAGAAAAAAAAATGATTATCGATCTTCTGTTTACATGACGTGATCAGCTGTCATTGGCTGGGTAAGGGCCTGGGATCGAGGACGTCTATTGATGGCCTCCAAGAAATGTAGGACCGTTCTGTAGCCGTCATTTGGCCATAGTGTGGACAGCAAGAGGTTAAAGCACCCCGTCCCACCGAGCTCGCATACAGAAGGGAACGCATACGTAAGTCGCTTTTGCATATGAAAACAGTGTTCAAACCACATGTGAGGTATTGGTATCGTTAACGCAAGAGCAATAATTGTGCTTGTAAGACCACTGCGCAAATACGGTGTGACATAAAGTATTGCAACGACCGCCATTTAATTCTCTAGGGTGTCTGAAAAAAATATATAATATTTGGGGGTTCTAACAAATTTTCGAGCAAAAAATATTTTAACTTGTAAACACCAAGTCTGAAAAATAGACTCAATCCTTAACCACTAGCCAACCAGCCGCCGGCGGCAGGTGGGTTTGGCTGCACGAAAACACGTAGCTATAGGTCATTACGCATTGCAGCCAATAGGGGCGCGTGCTCGCCCCTGGTTCGTTACAGAGCGAGAACCGGTAGCTGTGTGTGTAAACACACAGCTCCCGGTCCTGTCGGGGAGAAATTACTGATCGTCTGATGTATGAACAGCGATCTGTCATTTCCCCTAGTCAGTCCCACCCTTGTCCTTGTCCAGATACCCAAAGCCAGATACAAGTCCAAAGGAGATCGAAGGTTTGCAGTCCAGGGACCTCGACTGTAGAATGCTCTTCCAACCACCACTCGATTGGAGCTGGACCACTTGGCCTTCAGGAGAAGGATTAAAACCCTTTCACTCGCGGAATGGATACAGCGCCCAGAGGCGATTCAGTTCGCATGTGTTGCGCTATATAAGTTTCTCACTCACTCACCCCCCCCCTTCAGTTAGAACACACACAGGGAACATAATTAACCCCTTCCTCGCCCCCTAGTGTTAACCCCTTCCCTGCCAGTGGCATTTTTACAGTAATCAAAGCATTTTTATAGCACTGATCGCGATAAAAAAACAATGGTTCCAAAAATGTGTCAAAAGTGTCCGCCATAAGGTCGCAGTACCGATAAAAATCCCTGATCGCCGTCATTACTAGTAAAAAAAAAATATTAATAAAAATGCCATAAAACTATCCCCTATTTTGTAGACGCTATAACTTTTGTGCAAACCAATCAATAAACGCTTATTGCGTTTTTTTGTTTGTTTTTTACGAAAAATATGTACAAGAATATGTATCGGCCTAAACTGAGGGAATTTTTTTTGGGGATATTTATTACAGTAAAAAATATTCATTTTGTTTTTTCAAAATTGTCTCTCTATTTTTGTTTATAGCGCAAAAAATAAAAACCGCAGAGGTGATCAAATACCACCAAAAGAAAGCTCTTTTTGTGGGAAAAAAAGGACACCAATTTTGTTTGGGAGCCACGTCGCACAACCACGCAATTATCAGTTAAAGCGACACAGTGCCGAATCGCAAAAAGTGGCCCGGTCATTGACCAGCAGAATCGTCCGGGGCTGAAGTGGTTAACTAGTTAAAATCTGAATGAATGTGTAACCATTTTCATCTCCAGTCAAAACTAAAAATACATTTTAACTGTAATATTTGTCTAGCTGAGGGGTATTGAATTAAAATTCAGGGAGGTCTGGTCACTAAAATTTTCGTCCAGCCGAGGTCTGAATCTCCAGTCTGTGATTTGACTGAGAAAAAAAGATGCCAGTGATCAACCTCAGCAATATCAGTACTGCAGCATCACGTGGTCTCCGCACACGTGAGGAGGCTTTCCTGATACCGAGTGTGACAAACAGTTCGAGCCAAGCAAAAGTTCGGCCTAAACATCGCCTGTTTGGCAAACACACTTATTTGCGGGGTGGTCGGCGGGATGTTCACCCACAAGCTCCCCACAATGCACTGCCTAGTGCATAGCTGGTTGTTAAGGAATGGGTCATAGTGTAGTTCATAAGAAGTATAAAATTGAAGGAATATATCCGAATGTCCACAGTAATGCTTCTAAACTATATGGTGCTCTTCAATCCAGACAGCTTCCACAGTGTATCACACACCCCTTTCGGGTTTGTACTCACCACAAAGCTGAGTTTAGTAGGCACTGACAAGTAGTATATTCACTCCTCTCCCATAGCAGTACTGCACTCGATCTCTGTATGACTGTCTCTCTGTATCTCCTCGGATGTTCCAGGTTTATAGAAGAGAATAAAGCCCTCAGAAGAAGTCGAAAGGACGAAACGTCAGGGTGACTTTGCGGTATCAGGAAATAATCTACTGACGCTGTGCGATCCAGGTGCGTTCCAAGTTACAAGGAAGTAGCGGTGTGTTTGTTTGCGGTGGACGCGATCAATATTCACTGGTTTACATACTTGTATGGATGCTATGGACGGTGCGTCTATTTACCATCTATTGTACTACAAGCGGCACTGTGTCCATTTTGTGGATGTCGTGAGTTTTTGGGAATAAAGAAGAGAAACAGAATTACACTATTGTGAGCTTTATTCTCTTTTATAAACCTGGAACATCCGAGGAGATCCAGAGAGCCAGTCTGGGAGATCGAGTGCAGTACTGCTATGGGAGAGGAGTGAATATACTACTTGTCAGTGCCTACTAAACTCAGCTTTGTGGTGAGTACAAACCTGAAAGGGGTGTGTGATACACTGTGGAAGCTGTCTGGATTGAAGAGCACCATATAGTTTAGAAGCATTACTGTGGACATTTGGATATATTCCTTCAATTTTATACTTCTTATGAACTACACTATAAGGAAAGATTGGTCACACTGAGTGGAGTGATAATTAGCGCTGCTTTAGTAAACCACAGGACTGGAATAGACTTGTTAATTTACTATCTTTGTTTTACATATTCACATACTTTAAAGCGGCTGCTGAATTGTTTATATTAATATATTTTGTTATATATATATGTATATGCAGTGTTGCTCATCTTACTTTAAAAAAGTAATTAGTTACAGTTACAAATTACTTCTCCGAAAAAGTAATTGCGTTAGTGACTCAGTTACTACATTGAAAAAGTAATTAGTTACTCAGCAAAGTAACTGACCTTTTTTTTAATATTCTACAATGCTTTGTTGAGATGATTTCCTTTCTAGAATGCAGGTGACGGGCGCTTGCCAGGGAGCAGTGAGTAAATACTCCAAGACAAAAGAATGCCAGATCCTTGAGAGAAGAAAACCGGAAACAAATGGTGATCTTGTGTATATCCCAGCCTAGGTGCAACCGTCCCACCATGTATGTGCAGCTAATTGGACTTAAAACCCTTATCCATCTGCTATATTAATATATAGCATCCAAATTATAAGCTGGATTAAAATGTATGTTTATAATATACATTCCTTTGACGTTTCCTGACGAATGTGAAGACACAACTGCACCTCATATACGCGTATACTTCACAGCCCAAAAGGGAGAGAGTTGCTTTACCAGATCTTCAAGGTTTCCCTTATAATGCACAAGCAGGCCCACTATATGTAAAATGTATCAATCATACGTTCTTCTTCCCTCAGTAGAAGCAACTTCTCTGTAAATGATGCACATACTTGACAGACATATAGGGCCAAAGCGCCTGGTCCATAGCGCCAAGGGGCTGAATATTTACGTTAATTTCCCCAATACACCTGAGCTGAAAGTGCACAAGCTGCACGTTCCGGGCAGTTGTCAACGATTTACCGAAAGCTTCCGATTGCTCCTTGCGATTGGGAGTTTTCAGACTGCTGTGACAGGCCATCACAGCGGTCACATGATTCTAAAGCGGAGTTCCACCCAGAATTTTTTTTTTTTTTTTTTATATATATTCCCAGCGCCGGCAGAAGCAATTACTCTGCTGCCATCTAGTGGCGGTAGATGTAATTGCGGTAACGCCGCCCAAGTAATGGGAGCGGCGTTACCATGAGGGGAAGAGTAATCAGTTAGATTACTCGTTACCCTCCAAAAGTAACTGCGTTAAGTAACATTGTTTACTTTAACGCAGTTACTGACAACACTGTGTATATGGTTATTTAGTGGTAACACTATTTTATTCATTTATATATATTTTAGTTATTTGAACCATGAGAATTCCTGAGCGCCGGGATAGTGAAAGAAGGCCAGAAACTTCACTATTTTTGTTTATATTGTAATCTCTATGCCTACTAATATATTGACAACACTCCTGATCGATCTTATGCTCACCCATTTGTGTGGAAACCCGTCACCATGGAGAAATTCAATGTTTTTTTTGGCCTTACATTGAACATGGGATTGGCAAAAAAAATTCAGTACATTCCTACTGTTCTACCCAACCCATATATCAGATGCCAGTCTATTCTTCTTGTATGCCCAGAACAATGCTATGAGAAGATAATCAGGTTTTTACACTTCAACAATAATACCCAGTACCCTCCTTGAAATCATGCTGATTATGATAAACTATTCAAAATTCAGCCACTAATCAACCTTTTGTGCAGTAAGTTGAAGGAATTGTTTGCTCCCAACAAAAATATTTGTGTAGACCTATCTTTCGTTCATTTCACTGGGCTTGGCATTAAACAGTTCATCCCTTCCCCTCTGGTGTTATCACTGAGCATAGGGAAAAAACCTCTTCCAAGTAATTGGAAAATAAGTCCCTTTTGGCTTGAAGTGATGGGGAAGCCAGAAGAAATCGGCATTAAATTAAGAGAATTCCTGGACTTCAATACAGGGACGGCATCAGGGGGAGTGGTGTGGGATGCCCTGAAGGCGTTCCTCAGGGGTATATTGATTCAGCAGGTAGCTAAGATCAAGAGGAACTCGAGGGAATGGGAGGAGAAAATCAGGCTAGAGGTTCTAGAGGCTGAAAAGCAATATGTGGAAAACCCAACTCTGATTAAACAAAGGCTATGGCTGGAGAAGCAACAGGAATATAAGTTGGTGATAAACAAGAAAGTTGAAAACAAGCGCCTATTTCAGCAGCAGAGTGCCTTTTCAGAGGGGGAAAGTGTGGGCCATACTCTGGCCCTTCTAGCAAAAACTAATATGGCGCCCTCTAGTGTTCCCGCAGTTAGGACGATAGGAGGTGGGATATCATCTGAAACATCTGTAATAGTGGATACGTTTGCAGTATATTATAAAGATCTGTATAGATCAAGAAAGGGGGAAGCTAAAGTGCAAATGGAGGAATATTTTAGAGAAATAGGAATCCCAGTTCTATTAGAGGAGGATAGAAACGCTATGGAATCCCCAATCATATTATTGGAACTACAGCAGGCAGTTAAAGAACTTTCTAATCAAAAGTCCCCAGGGCCAGATGGCCTACCAGTGGAGATTTATAAACAATACGGTGAGGTGCTGCTCCCGGAATTGCTAAAAACGTTGAACTGGGCGATAGAAGGAGGAAGACTACCCTCTTCAATGTTAGAAGCAATTATTATAGTGCTCCAGAAGGAAGGGAAAGACCAACTAGATACATCATCGTATAGACCGATATCTTTACTCTGCTCAGATGTAAAAATCTTGGCCAAAGTATTGGCCAACGAGAATAAATAAATATATTCAGAAATTAATACATCCAGACCAATCTGGATTTATTCCGAATCGGTCCACGAGTATAAATATAAGAAGGTTGTACTTAAACTTACAGACTCCAGTGGAGAATGCGGGTGACAGATCTATCCTAGCATTGGATGCCACCAAGGCCTTTGATAGTTTGGAGTGGGACTATCTCTGGTACGCTCTGGAGAAGTTTGGGTTTGGTCCATCTTTTATTAAATGGATAAAGTTGTTATATAACTCCCCAAAGGCCAAAATAAAAATAAATAATGAAGTTTCACAGTTCTTTGAATTGGAAAGGGGAACGAGACAGGGATGTCCATTGTCCCCTCTCCTTTTTGCCCTGGCAATTGAGCCCTTGGCGATTGCAATTAGAGGTAAACAGGAAATACAGGGGTTCCAGAGAGGAGCAGAGGAGGAGAAAGTCGCGCTTTATGCGGACGACATCCTCCTTTTTACAACCTCCCTCAAAATTGCAGTTCAAACGGTAGAAGCGTTCGGACGATTCTCGGGCCTGGTAATAAACTGGTAAAAATCAACACTCTTGCCAGTGGATCCGGTAGCCAATATGGATGGGATAGGAATCCCTCAATTAAAAATTGGGGAGAAGATGGAGTATCTGGGAATCGTGGTAACATGTAAACCAGAACAATTCATAAATAATAATTTAGTGCCACTTCTGGGCAAATTTAAAAGTAAAGCGGATATATGGGGACATTTGCCACTATCGGTGGCCGGCCGCAGTAATTTAATTAAAATGATATGGATGCCACAATTGCTCTATATACTCCACAACTCCCCAGTATGGATTGACAACCAATGGTTTAAAAAGATAGAGACCCTCTTTAGGACCCTAATTTGGAAAAAGGGTAAAGCAAGGATTAGTCTCAGAACGTTGCAATTACCAACGAATAGAGGAGGGTTGGCGGTTCCACATCCTTATAGTTATTATCTGGCAGCACAGTTACAGCATTTGGGGGGATGTAGCATAGAGGGGGGAGGAAACGCGAGTGGGAAAATGATACTAAGAGGGTCCCCCCATAGATCTGTAATAGAGACCTTAGAAGCCAACTCATTCTCTGAGAAAAATCCAACAGTAAAGATGGTGGTGAGAATATGGCAAGTAGTAAAATTAGCTTTGGGCTATAAAGGATTAACAGAATACTCCCCATTATGGGATAACAATAATTTAAAAGAAATTTTGGCTATGGGGAAACTAAAAGAATGGGAGAAACGAGGGATAACCAGAGTGGCACAACTGTATACAGGTTGCACATTAAAACTCTTTTCAGAGCTAAGCAGTGAATTTAGCCTTCCAAACTCCATGTTTTTTACTTACTTACAGGTTAGACATGCATTACAAGCCCAATTTAAATCACAGCCGGTAAGCTGGCAAAAGCTCACGAATCTCCAAAGACTAATAAAGACGGGGGTTCTGAAAGGTCTTATCTCAGAATTATATGAACGGATTAGTGATCAGTTAATAGGAAAAGAGAAGTTGAGTAGGAACAAACAGAGATGGGAGGAGGATATTGGACCTTTAACGAATGACCAATGGGATAGGATACTGGAACTAGGGATGAGGGTCTCATTAGCCCCGTCACAGCGGGTCTCCCATTTATTTCTACTACATAGGGTCTATTATACCCCAAAGAAATTATATGGATTTGGATGGAAGCTAGATGACAAATGTCCTAGATGCCAAGATACAGGGGACCTCATCCACATGATGTGGAAATGCCCAAAGTTGCATAGATACTGGGTTGGAATCCTGGACACTATAAATGCAACCTTCGGCACCACCCTGGAACTTGAAGCTAGGGTCTGCCTTTTAGGATGTATTGAGGAGAGAATGGGGCAGAGGGATACATTAGAAGCAATTATAAGATGCCTGTTTCAGGCAAGGAAACTAATAGCACTAAAATGGCAAGCACAAAATCCACCCACAGTAGAGGAATGGTTTAATGTAATAAATAGCACAATTGGGAAGGAAAGGGCAACATGGATTAGAAGGGGTAACCTCAAAAAATTTAAAGCAATATGGGAACAGTGGTTATGTAAAATAGGACGCTCACTTTAAATTAAGGAACGATGGGTAATAATCTAAGGAAAAGAACAGAATTAAAAACGTGTATGCACTCTAGAGTAAGATAGGAGGGAGGGAGGGAAGGGAGGGGGGAATGGGACGAATGGACACCTTTAATGTTTGTAATTAATCTTCTGTATGCACATAAAATGTACTAAGTATGGAAAAAACGGATTTGTAAATTTCTCTTTGTATTTGTATGGAAATAATAAAAAAAAGTATTGAAGTAAAAAAACAAAAACAAAAAAAAAAACAGTTCATCCCTAGTAAACGGACCAATTCTACAAGGTATGCGATGGGGTCATGGAATATACACATAACTTCATAATTTATGAGGTAAAGGACCACCAGCTACAGCCCCCTGGATGCCCTACCTATAAGGGGACTAGTGGCAAAATTGTTTGGCAACTTATAGAACCACTATTTAAGAAGGGTTACCATTTGTATGTAGATCATTTCCACAAAAGTCTTCCACTATTCTTCCATCTATATCTAAAGCAAACTGTGGCCTGTGGGACTGCAAGGGCTTCCTGGGGGCGATATGAATGACCAGATGTTACAGCCCTACTTCGCCAGAAAGAGAACAATATATTGGTATAAAGGTAGCCATCTACTTATTTCAGTTAGCCCTGTACAATTCTTATGTCATCTTTTCTCTTTTGTCCATGGACGGACATAGCATCCTTATATTCTTGACTGTAGATGTTCCGTCTATCAGGAGAGGACTAGGCAGACATGTTAATGGCTAAAACATGTAATCTTTAGCAAAGCTGAACAGCCCCAATCAGGGGGCGGTCCCTCTGGTCATATCCCCTCTCACTGCAGTGAGCAGCTGTTTTTTTCTGCCTAGTAGAGGAGAAGGACCTGGCTCCCTTTGGGCCCATGGTCCTACAGAATTTTAATTTTTTGATCCTGAGATCTTCTATCAACTGCCGGCTGGGTGACAGTCTGTATAATATAATATCCTGGTGGTCTCCCCAGTCCGGCCATCGAGCGTGAGCAGGCTGGGTCTGCCACAAGGTGCCCCGTTTTGCTCCAGGGGTGGCCAGTGGGCTAGCGCTCCGGGGCTCACATATGACCGGGCTACTGCTGTCTGAGTCGCAACGAGCCGCGGCTGACGGCTACTCCGTACTGCTCGGAAGTGAATCTGTCAGGAATGCGCCAACAGTCCTCGCAGGGGCGGGTAAGTACTTTTCCTCCTGTCTGACAGGATGGATCAGCTATGCTTTCCTGGGGGGGGGGGCGATTAGGGGGTCCTTTTGTCCTCCCTTTCCTCTCCCTCCGTCCCTTCCCATGCATGGGTCTGCTGTTACTGACCGGGGGTCTTTTCAGGGTCCTGGCTGGGGGCTTCCGCTCTCTGTGTGGGGGGCTTCCGCTAGGGGGCCACTGCATCTCGGCCTTCTCGTCCACCTCTTTTTTCCCTCTGGGCCATTTTTCATTTAAAACTGCGCCATTTTCTTGTAGCCGCACTGCTTTTATATAGAAACGTCTGGTGGCCATTTTCTTGTAGCCGCGCTGTGACGCAGCTATGCACAGCAGGTGGCCATTTTCTTGAAGCTCGTGCTCCTTTTTACTGGGGTGGTCAGCGGCCATCTTGGTGTAGGTTTTGACCTCTAGTGCTGAAGTGTCTTGCTGAACGGTGCAAACAGCGCAGTTTTACCTCAGAGACATTCAAACACACACTGTGTTGTGGGGGAGAGCGGGACGCGGCGCTGAGCAGCTCTTGTCAGGGCAGTGAGTCCCCTTGTCAGTGAGAGCAAGGAGGATGGGCACCTTGTTTTTAAAAGGGGTTGTGAAGGTACAATTTTTTTTTTAAATGGCTTCCTTTACCTTAGTGCAGTCCTCCTTCACTTACCTCATCCTTCGATTTTGCTTTTAAATGTCCTTATTTCTTCTGAGAAATCCTCACTTCCTGTTCTTCTGTCTGTAACTCCACACAGTAATGCAAGGCTTTCTCCTTGGTGTGGAGTGTCATGCTCACCCCCTCCCTTGGACTACAGGAGAGTCAGGACGCTCTCTACGTTGCAGATAGAGAAAGGAGCTGTGTGTAAGTGGACGTCCTGACTCTCCTGTAGTCCAAGGGAGGGGGCGAGCACAACACTCTACACCAGGGAGAAAGCGAGTTACAGACAGAAGAACTGGAAGCGAGGATTTCTCAGAAGAAATAAGGACATTTAAAAGCAAAATTGAAGGATGAGGTAAGTGAAGGAGGACTGCACTAAGGTAAAGGAAGCTAGTTAGGAAAAAAATTGTACCTTTACAACCCCTTTAAGTTTACTATTGCGCTTGACTGTGGTCCCTGAGACTGTCACAGAGCGGGTCAGCATGGCGTCAGAAGCTGGCATTTCTTCCTCAGACATTCCGGTGGTAGCAACCGGTGCCTCTGCACCTGCGGTTCCTGTGGACCCTTTGTCAGTGGTCCTGGAATCATTTATTGCCAATGTGAAAGCTGTGTGTGGGCGCAAGGGGGGTACAAAACACCTCTCCCCCACCTTCTTCTGGGGATAGCTCTGACTCCGACCCAGGCCTGCTTGTGCCCCAGGGCCCCCGGTTCTGAGGTATCAGAGTATGCAGACCAGGACCATTCGGACAGTGAGGGTGACTCCACGTCCGAGTCAGCGCAGGACAAGGCACTTGTTGGAGCACTTATGACCTCTGTGCGGGACACTCTTAAACTGGAGGATGCGGCTGGGGCATCTGCTGAGGGGTCAGCCCCTTTTGGGTCCCACAAGCAGACCCGCCCTGCTAAGGTGTTTTCATATTTGACTTATTTTGATAAGTTCATAGACAAGGAATGGGAGCAGCCGCAGAGGACCTTTTCGGTCCCTAAATGCATGGCGGTGCATTACCCTTTTGAGAAGAGCCTGCTGAAAAAATGGGCATCTCCCCCGGTCGTGGACTCCCTGGTGTCCAGGTTAAACAAAGTAACCACGATTCCGGTAGAGGGGACCCCTGCATTTAACCACTTAAGGACCGGACCAATACGCTGCCTAAAGACCCAAGGTGTTTTTACAATTTGGCACTGCGCTGCTTTAACTGGTAATTGCGCGGTCATGCAATGTTGTACCGAAACGAAATTTGCGTCCTTTTCTTCCCACAAATAGAGCTTCCTTTTGATGGTATTTGATTGCCTCTGCGATTTTTATTTTTTGCGATATTTTGCGAAAATTTTGACAAAAAGTAAAAAATATCGAATAAACTAAATTTTAGTCAAACATTTAGGCCAAAATGTATTCAGCCACATGTCTTTAGTAAAAAAAAATCGCAATAAGCGTATATTTATTGGTTTTCGCAAAAATTATAGCGTCTACAAACTAGGGTACATTTTCTGGAATTTACACAGCTTTTATTTTATGACTGCCTATCTCATTTCTTGAGGTGCTAAAATGGCAAGGCAGTACAAAACCCCCCCAAATGACCCCATTTTGGAAAGTAGACACCCCAATGAAACTGCTGAGAGGCATGTTGAGTCCATTGAATATTTTTTTTTTTTGGTCCCAAGTGATTGAATAATGACAAAAATAAAAATAAAAAATTTACAAAAAGTTGTCACTAAATGATATATTGCTCACACATGCCATGGTTATATGTGGAATTGCACCCCAAAATACATTCTGCTACTTCTCCTGAGTACGGAGATACCACATGTTTGGGACTTTTTGGGAGCCTAGCCGCGTACGGGGCCCCAAAAACCAAGCACCGCCTTCAGCATTTCTAAGGGTGCAAATTTTTGATTTCACTCCTCACTACTTATCACAGTTTCGAAGGCCATAAAATGCCAAAATAGCACAAAACCCCCCCCAAATGACCCCATTTTGGAAAGTAGACACCCCAAGCTATTTGCTGAGAGGCATGTCGAGTCCATGGAATATTTTATATTTTGACACAAGTTGCGGGAATATGACAAACTGATTTTTTTTTTGCACAAAGTTGTCACTAAATGATATATTGCTCACACATGCCATAGTTATATGTGGAATTGCACCCCAAAATACATTCTGCTGCTTCTCCTGAGTACGGGGATACCACATGTGTGGGACTTTTTGTGAGCCTAGCCGCATACGGGGCCCCGAAAACAAAGCACCGCCTTCAAGATTTCTAAGGGCATACATTTTTCATTTCACTCCTCACTACCTATCACTACCTATCACAGTTTTGAAGGCCATAAAATGCCAAGAAAGAAGACACCCCAAGCTATTTGCTGAGAGGCATGTTGAGTCCATGGAATATTTAATTTTATGGCCCCAAGTGATTGAATAATGACCAAAAAAAAAAATTTTTTTTACAAAACGTTGTCACTAAATGATATATTTCTCACACATGCCATGGGCAGATGTGGAATTACACCCAAAAATACATTCTGCTGCTTCTCCTGAGTACGGGGATACCACATGTGTGGGACTTTTTGGGAGCCTAACCGCGTACGGGGCCCCGAAAACCAAGCACCGCCTTTAAGATTTCTAAGGGCATACATTTTTGATTTCACTCCTCACTACCTATCACAGTTTTGAAGGCCATAAAATGCCAAGATGGCACACAACCCCCCCAAATTACCCCATTTTGGAAAGAAGACACCCCAAGCTATTTGCTGAGAGGCATGTCGAGTCCATGGAATATTTAATTTTTTTGCCCCAAGTCAATGAATAATGACCCAAAAAAAAAAATTACAAAACGTTGTCACTAAATGATATATTTCTCACACATGCCATAGGCATATGTGGAATTACACCCCAAAATACATTCTGCTGCTTCTCCTGAGTACGGGGATACCACATATGTGGGACTTTTTGGGAGCCTAGCCACGTACGGGGCCCCGAAAACCAAGCACTGCCTTCAAGATTTGTGTGAGTGAAATCAAAAATGTATGTCCTTAGAAATCTTGAAGGTGGTGATTGGTTTTCGGGGTCTCATACGCGGCTAGGCTCCCAAAAAGTCCCACACATGTGGTATCCCCGTACTCAGGAGAAGCAGCAGAATGTATTTTGGGGTACAATTCCACATATAACCATGACATGTGTGAGAAATATATCATTTAGTGACAATGTTTTGTACATTTTTTTTTTTGGTCATTATTCAATCACTTGGGGCAAAAAAATAAAATATTCCATGGACTCAACATGCCTCTCAGCAAATAGCTTGGGGTGTCTACTTTCCAAAATGGGGTCATTTGGGGGAGTTTTGTGCTATTTTGGCATTTTATGGCCTTCGAAACTGTGATAGGTAGTGAGGAGTGAAATCAAAAATTTGCGCCCTTAGAAATGCTGAAGGCGGTGCTTGGGTTTCGTGGTCCCGTACGCGGCTAGGCTCCCAAAAAGTCCCAAACATGTGGTATCCCCGTACTCAGGAGAAGCAGCAGAATGTATTTTAGGGTGCAACTCCACATATAACCATGGCATGTTTGAGCAATATATCATTTAGGGACAACTTTGCGCAAAAAAAAAAAATATATATATATATATTTATTTATTTTTCCCGCAACTTGGGTCAAAATATAAAATATTCCATGGACTTGAGATGCCTCTCAGCAAATAGCTTGGGGTGTCTACTTTCCAAAATGGGGTCATTTGGGGGAGTTTTGAATTGTCCTGGCATTTTATGCACAACAATTAGAAGCTTATGTCACACATCACCCACTCTTCTAACCACTTGAAGAAAAAGCCCTTTCTGACACTGTTTGTTTACATAAAAACATATTATTTTTTTGCAAGAAAGTTAAGTTGAACCCCCAAACATTATATATTTTTTTAAAGCAAAGGCCCTACAGATTAAAATGGTGGGTGTTGCAATTTTTTTTCCACACAGTATTTGCGCAGCGTTTTTTCAAACGCATTTTTTGGGGAAAAAATACACTTTTTTTTATTTTAAAGCACTAAAACACACTATATTGCCCAAATTATTGATGAAATAAAAATGATGATCTTAGGCCGAGTACATGGATACCAAACACGACATACTTTAAAATTGCGCACAAACGCGCAGTGGCGACAAACTACATACATTTTTAAAAGCCGTTACAGGTTACCACATTAGATTTACAGAGTAGGTCTACTGCTAAATTGACTGCCCTCGATCTGCCCTTCGCGGTGATACCTCACATGCATGGTGCAATTGCTGTTTACATATGACTCCAGACCGAGGATTGCGTTCGCCTTTGCGCAAGAGCAGGGGGGGACAGGGATGCTTTTTTTTTTTTTTATATATTTTTATTTCGCTTTTTTTATTATATTTAACTGTTCCTTAAATTTTTTTTATTTTTTACCATTTTTATTGTTATGTCAGGGAATGTAAATATCCCTTATGATAGCAATAGTTAGTGACAGGTACTCTTTTTTTAAAAAAAATGTGGTCTATAAGACCCTAGATCTTTCCTCTGCCCTCAAAGCATCTGACCACACCAAGATCGGTGTGATAAAATGCTTTCCCATATTCCCAATGGCGCTGTTTATATCCGGGGGGGGGGGGGACATTCCCTCCCACTGAATGTAAAAGCAGTCTAAAGGCTAATTAGCTGCTAGATACAATTCCTTTTTGTAGTTTTTTTCTTTTCACTTTTTTCTTTTTTCATTTCACTAATTTTCTGTTCCTAGCAGTACACCTCATGTGTGCCGTAATGGCTCAATTTTGATATATTGCTAATTTTCAAATATTTTTTTAAATTTTTTTAAATTTTATCATTGTTAATTTCCTTCATTATTCCGATCGTTTTTCTGCCATATATGATCGGACGATTTTGAAGGGTATACAATCGGACCATAGGTGGATTTATTAATATGAATCCTTTTCTGATTCGATTTTACATTTTATATATAGATATTCTTGATTCGATTCATGATTTGTTTTTATATTCTATATTCATGATGTCACATCGTCAACCAACAACAGGTTTGGGATTTGCACCTTAACAAGTGCGTGCACCCGGATTAAGTTCAAGTTGAATGTGTCCTCATATTAAGTTACACCTTTTAATTTAGGTGTTTTTTAATGTTGAAATGTTTGCGGCACACAATCTATGTCGGATCAATCCGATTAGTGTGAATGACCGTAAGACATTATACCCTTTTGTATATTTTTAGCCTTAGTGATCAGCTGCCACATAGTTTGATCTAACTTATTATTGGGAATTATTGCCAGCACCAACACTCAATTGTAGTTGGGATATACACTATTAGGTATAGGATCCCTCATCAAAAATGGCGGATCTGTGTCCACGATCCCCGGAAGTCAAGTCTGGGCGGTCCTATCGACACTGAATGCACATAAATAGTGGCGAGTCAGCACGCCGCTCGTGCCCCTGGAAGATGTCATTATACTGACGAAACGGCGTAGGGAGGAACGGCGTGCTGACGTCATCATTGTTTGCCCGCGACCATCCGGAAGGAACGAGCGGATTATACAAGCCGGCCGGCTTTTACATTTTTAAACACACGCCAACTTACTATTTTGGACATGTGAGTGCATAAATTTTATTTTTTCAATAAATCGCTGTGTTAGCAGTACTACTCTATGTTTGCCCTTCTTGTCTTCACTCCTGGGTTTAACGCATGAGTGCGTTCTGGCTAAGGACTACCCATTGTTTTCATCTGGTGTGGAAGAACCTAGCTGGGGAACGGAGGTTACCTATCAGTACTACATGCGATTTATTAATTGGTGTTCGGTAAGCTGAAAATTTTACCTAAGGTGGAGGTGCTTCAATCAGCTGTTTTTCACTCATTGTGGATTTTCTTTCCAACACAACTCGGTGCTTATATGAAGATTTGTCACGTTCAATCAACCTCTAGCTGACCACAGCTATATGGACTTTATATATTTCTGTGCACTATTTCACTTTTGTATTTATTAGCACATAAGCACTTTCCTTGTGATGTGTATAATTGTTCACTTTATCATGTCAGTAATGATTTACACACACCTACCATATTAGCAGCGCAGCAATCATCCTTTTTATAATTAGCTGCTAGGACCGCTGGCTGAAAAGAATGATACCAAGATGATGCCTAAACCCGCAGGCATCATTCTGGTATAACCATTCAAAGTCCAGCAACATACCAGTACGTTGATGGTTCTTGTTGGACATGTATTGTAACCTTTTTTTTTCATGCAGCCTGTTGGCTGAATGAAAAAAAGATTGATCAGTGGGTATGCCCACCATTAGAATACCTCCCTTCATCCACCCACTTCTAATGATGGGCATACATGCACCATTTATATATGCCGAAGCATGGGGGCATCCTCCCGCAAAAAAGTAATGCTGCGTACACACGGTCGGACTTTTCTATGCCGCGTACACACGGTCGGACTTTTCTATGCTGTGTACACATGGTCAGACTTTTCCACGGGAAAGCCTCCGTAGGAATGTCAACCGTATGTACGCGGCATTAGGAGCAAAATCGCTCCTCCGCCCCTAATGCCCCCATGCTTCAGCATATATGCTCTTTTTTTTAACTGTGGTGGTGAAATCACCTCCTACAGCACTGGAGTCGCGGCTTTATATATCGTGGGAGAAAACGCTGTTGCTGTCAAGATAAATAAGTCAGCTCAACAGCTGAATGGCGTACCTGAAAACAGTAAAGTAAATTACATACCTGAAAAGCAAGCATGAAAAAACATAACAATAAAACTTTGCAGAATAGAATACAGTAAAAAAGAGCAGAACAATAGAGAGAGAATAGAGAGGGAGAGAACAATAAAACGACAACTATTTTTTTTTACTTTTTTTAACACTTTTTTTTGTAACTAACTGTTCAACTTTTCGGTTCCAGGTTTGGGTCTCTCAAAATGCGATGGCATCTTGGGAGACCCTGTGTAAGTGAGCCTAGCCTGTGAAATGTTTTTACCCTACACTAATAATTAACTCGTGTGTGGAAGCGTTCAAAACATTCACCAATACAAAGACCAGGATTGTCAGGACAGCGGGGACAAAAATAACGGGTGTCACGCCTAAATCCGCGCTTTCTACAGACACGACATTTTCTTTGGGGGGCTCGTTGGGTAGGGGTACTCTCGAGGGCATACGAAAAATGCCTCTCATGCAGTCGGCTTATTGCATTTGGTAGGGGATGGTGAGGTACAGTACCGCCTGGATACAGGAGTTCTGTGATGATATCCTTCTGGAATTGAAGGAAGGATCCATTCCGTCCTGAAGCTTTGTATAAGACAAAAGCATTCAGTAGAGCCAATTGAAATAAATGTAGAGACACTTTTTTGTACCAGCGTCTCGTCTTACGGACAATATGATACGGCGCCATCAACTGGTCGTTGAGGTCCACCCCTCCCATATTTTGGTTATATTCGTGGATACAGAGGCTGTTCTCCACAACACCAGTCGCCGTACGAATTTGTACTGTCGTGTCTGCGTGAAGGGTGGTAAGAACGAAAACATTCTTATTGTCCCGCCACTTCACAGCGAGCAAATTATTACATCTGAAGCAGGCTCTCTCCCCCAGCCTTAGATGAGAATCTACAAGCCTCTGGGGAAAGCCCCGGCGATTAAGTCGCACGGTGCCACATGCTCCAATCTGATGATCAAACAAGTGACTAAAAAGTGGCACGCTGCTGTAATAATTGTCCACGTATAAGTGGTACCCCTTTCCGAATAAGGGTGACACCAAGTCCCAAACCATCTTGCCAGCGCTCCCCATTTAATCTGGGCATCCTTCCGGCTCTACCTCACTATCTTTGCCCTCATAAACCCTAAAGCTCCATGTGTAGCCTGTGGCCATGTCACAGAGCTTATAGAGCTTGACCCCGTATCTGGCACGCTTGTTGGGAAGGTACTGCTTGAAAGACAATCGGCCAGAAAATTTAATTAGAGACTCGTCAACGCATACAACCTGCTGGGGATTAAACAAGGCTGCAAAACGTTCGTTGAAATGGTTTATGAGGGGCCGAATTTTGTAGAGCCGGTCAAATTCAGGGTTTCCACGTGGACAACAAAGTGCATTGTCACTGAAATGCAGGAACAGCAAGATTGCCTCGTATCTTTTCATGGCCATGTGAGCAGAGAACATGGGCATATGGTCAATGGGATGTGTGGACCAATACATCCGCAACTCCCATGTTGAGGGTAAGGCCCAGAAAGGTCTTAAATTCGGAAACCTCAATAGGTTTCCATTCTTTGGCAAGGAGGGTCTGGGGATTAGCGGCGATGTAGGTACCAGCATATAAATTACTCTGGTCCACAATAGATCTATAGAGATCTTCCGTGAAATACAGCGAATAAAAATCAAGTGCCATAAAATTCGCTGTATCCACCTGAATACCGGGTTGGCCAGTGAATGGGGGAAGTACGGGTGCTGCAGAAGTGGTGGGGACCCAATCAGGATAGGCGAATTCTGCAGGAAGGGCACGACGGGCCTGTCTTTGTCTTCTTCTTGGTGGCAGCAGGACACTACTTGTGCTTGCCACCTCGCCAGCTTGAACTGCACTTATGGGACTCGCCACGTCTTACTGCAGTGCTGGATGAACGACCAGGGTGTACTAGGCCGCTGGTGCTTGCCAATCCACCAGAAGGAATGGCGGCGCTAGTACTGGCTCTCTGCTCCATACAAGGGTCCTGCGGTTCTTGCTGCTCAACAACATCAGAATGGGGTCGGGTACGCCTGGCCTTAGCAGGGACCATTACTCCGTCGTCCGAGCTATCTGACATGGAGCCGCTGTCGTAAATAGGATCGTATTCTGAGCCAGATTCTGACAGATGCGTGACCTCCTCGTCTTCACTATCTGACATGCTCAGGATCCTAAGAGCCCCTTCACCAGTGTACATTCGCTTTGCCATTTTGGGCTCTAAATTTAGTGCTACACTGGTGATGATTCACGGGTAAAAAAAAGCACCTGACTATAGAAAGGAAAATGTAGAAAACGCTTCCAAAAAAACTGTTAGCGATCGCAGGGATCAGGCCTGTCTCTGCGAACGCTGCAGTTGTGTGTTGTGTTTTTGAAGTGACAGTGATCGATCGATACTGCACTTGGGTGGGTTGGGCTGGGCAGAGGGGGAAAACACAGGTGCTAGCGGGTATCTGGGCTGATTCCGCTAACAATGCGTTTTTGGGTACCCTAAACTGCTGGGTACGCTAGTATAGATCTGATCAGATCAGGTATTGATCCGTTCAGATACTATACCACTAAGGGGGGTGTATGCTTTGCGAGTGGGTGTAAGCGGTACTGGCACTAACCTAGCGCTGCCTGGGGCGACGCAGACCCTGACTGACGCTAAAATTTAATTTATATCACCCGCCGGGCAATCAGGGGGTTAAACCTTTATTGGGTTATATACGGCGGGTGCCCTGATGCTATAAACAGCAAACTAACTAACCAGCGTCAACCGTAACACTTATACGGTGATCACTGGTGAAAGGGTTAACTAGGGGGCAATCAGGGGTTAAAAACGTTATTTATGGGGGTACCTAACGCTATAGAACCTGGCGGCGAACCTCAAAAAAAACTAACTGCCTAGCGGCAACAGTGACACTAATACAGCGATCAGAAAATCGATCGCTTAGTGACACTGGCAATAGGGGGTGAAAGGGTTAACTAGGGCGGTGATCAAGGGGTTAAACCTTTATTAGGGGGGTAGGGGGCTACCCTGGACCTAAAGGGGGCTAAAACTAACTGCCCTGACACTTTTTTTTGTCACACTGACACTAAATGCAGTAATCAGAAAATAAATGACACTGCATTCAGTGACACTGTGACAGTGGACTGGGGGGGTGATCGGCGGTGATTGGGGGGGGGTTAAATGTGCCTAATGTGCTGGTGTTAGTGTGGTGTTTGGGTGCAACTTACTTGTGTGATGTCTTCTCTCCGCAGCGGTGGTCGATATGACCACCACGAGGAGAGATCACACACTTCCCTCTTCCTGTGTTTACACTAAACACAGGAAGAGGCGGGGGGCGCTGGCATTGGCTCAGAGCGATCGCAAGGGGGGGGCTGAAAACGAACAGCCGCCCCCTCATCCCGGATCGCTTCTGGAGCTTACCGAACCGCCGCATTTACCGGGGGGGGGGGGGGGGGGTTTCAATCGGACCCCCGACCGGCGTCTAGGCAGGGACGTACAGGTACGCCAATGTGCCTGTCCGTGCCATTCTGCCGACGTAAATGTACATGCGGCGGTCCGGAACCGGTTAAGGACTCTGCTGTTAGGAGGTCTGAGGCACTGAGTCCGTCCATGTTCACCATGCTGGGATCAGCATTGCGCCCCATTTTGACCACGGCACTAGTGTAACAGACTTTGACCGAGTGGGCAAAGTTATTGCAGCAGGAATTGAAGGAGCATCATGCTCCCCCGGGCTGTGTGGAACTCGCTGACCAGTTAGTGCATGGCCTCAAATATGTCTGTGATGCTGCCCTGGATGCAGCTTCTTTGATTTGCCTCGGTATCTGCGGTTGTTTTGCGGTGCCTGATCTGGGTAAAATGCTGGTCCGTGGACCAGACTTCCAAGAAGGCCATGGAGGATTTGCCCTTCCAAGGAGGGAGGTTTTTCGGAGCCTCACTGGATGACATCATTAAGGACGTCACAGGGAGGTAAGAGCACGCTCCTCCCTCAGTCCTGAAAGGGGAAGGAGCCACGCCATGCCATAAGCCGGGACCCTCATTTTCCGTACAGAAGCAGTATTTTCGTCAGCCGGGGCCCGCGGGTAGGCGTTCCCAGACCGACAAGGGACCAGCGGAGGCAGGGCAGGACTTAGGGTGGTGGGGGCCCCTGGGCTTGAGTGTTGAAGGGGCCCCCTGGAGCCGAGAATTGGGGGGGGGGGTCGAAGATGTTGAGCAAGGGGGGGATCATAGTTGTTGAGCGGGGGGGGCGCATTAAAGTTGTTGAGCGGGGGGGGCGAATTGAATTTGTTGAGCGGGGGGGCGAATTGAATTTGTTGAGCGGGGGGCGCATTAAAGTTGTTGAGCGGGGGGGTGCCTCTCACTGGTGCACGGAGTGTGTCGGCTCTCTTCCCTTAAGCAGACATCCATCCACACACCGTTCCTGTTCCTCCTGGGGGGGTTTTGCAGTTGTTGAGCGGGGGGTGCCTCTCACCTGTGCCGACAGCCGGGGCCACAGACTGTCAGTAGCCCGGCTGTCAGCTTTCTTCCCTTCAGCAGCCACAGTCCTCCAAACACCGCTCCGGTTCCTCCTGCTTCCGTGCTGCCTCCTCTTGCAGTGCGGGAAAATTAACCCTTTCGCGGGACTGCGGGAAGAAGCTGCCTGTCCGTGCGTGTTGGGAGGTATGCGCAGGGCCGCCATCAGGAATTTTGGGGCCCCTTACTAGGGTTGCCACCTGTCCAGGAATCACCTGGACAGTTCGGGTTTGGGATCTTGTGTCCGGGTTTCAGTCTGCCTGAAACCCGGACACATTATTTAGACTGAGCTGTGGCTCCCCAAGTAACTGAGGTAGTCAAATCTATTGCCATTCGGGAGATGCGGGCCGCTGTCTGGGGGCAGGTTTGGCATCACTGAGGGGGAGCCATGATGTCAGCAAGAGCAGTTTGGCCACACCCACTGTTTGCCACAGCGTGCTGCATTACCTTTCTCCTTGAGGCACCCAAAGGTGCCCCAGGTCTTTTATAATTCTATTGTGTATACTAGAAAAGGTGGCAACTCTACCCCTTACACAGCTTAAGGCATTTGCCCCCTGGAGCAGAGAACTGGGGGGGGGGGAGTGCTGCCGCCTGAAATTGAGAAGCGGGGGGGGGGGGGGCCTTTACAAAAAAAATAAGAAATAAAGAAAAATATATATACAGTACAGACCAAAAGTTTGGACACACCTTCTCATTCAAAGAGTTTTCTTTATTTTGAAGGCATCAACACTATGAATTATACATAACAAAAAAGTGTGAAACAACTAAAAATATATTTCCTATTCTAGGTTCTTCCACCTTTTGCAGCAGACACATTTCTAGAACTGTTAATAGGAGACTGTGTGAATCAGGCCTTCATGGTAGAATATCTGCTAGGAAACCACTGCTAAAGAAAGGCAACAAGCAGAAGAGACTTGTTTGGGCTAAAGAACACAAGGAATGGACATTAGACCAGTGGAAATCTGTGCTTTGGTCTGATGAGTCCAAACTTGAGATCTTTGGTTCCAACCCCCGTGTCTTTGTACGACGCAGAAAAGGTGAACAGATGGACTCTACATGTCTGGTTCCCACCGTGAAGCATGGAGGAGGAGGTGTGATGGTGTGGGGGTGCTTTGCTGGTGACACTGTTGGGGATTTAATCAAAATTGAAGGCATACTGAACCAGCTTGGCTACCACAGCATCTTGCAGCGGCATGCTATTCCATTCGGTTTGCGTTTAGTTGGACCATCATTTATTTTTCAACAGGACAATGACCCCAAACACACCTCCAGGCTGTGTAAGGGCTATTTGACCAAGAAGGAGAGTGATGGGGTTCTGCGCCAGGTGACTACCTCCTGAAGCTCATCAAGAGAATGCCAAGAGTGTGCCAAGCAGTAATCAAAGCAAAAGGTGGCTACTTTGAAGAACCTAGAATATGAAATACATTTTCAGTTGTTTCACACTTTTTTGTTATGTATAATTCCACATGTGTTAATTCATAGTTTTGATGCCTTCAGTGTGAATCTACAATTTTCATAGTCATAAAAATAAAGAAAACTCTTTGAATGAGAAGGTGTGTCCAAACTTTTGGTCTGTACTGTATATATAAAAAAAGTGGGTAGCCATCCGGGGCCCTGGGTACCTCTGGGCCCTTTAATAATAATAATAATAATAATAATAAAAAATATATATTATATATTATATATATATATATATATATATATATATATATATATATATATATATATTATATATATATATATATATATATATATATATATATATATATAATTTTTTATTTATATATATATATATATATATATATATATATATATATACAGTGAGGAAAATAAGTATTTGAACACCCTGCTATTTTGCAAGTTCTCCCACTTGGAAATCATGGAGGGGTCTGAAATTGTCATCGTAGGTGCATGTCCACTGTGAGAGACATAATCCAAAAAAAAAATTCCAGAAATCACAATTTATGATTTTTTAACTATTTATTTGTATGATACAGCTGCAAATAAGTATTTGAACACCTGTCTATCAGCTAGAAT
Source organism: Rana temporaria (assembly GCF_905171775.1). Lineage (NCBI taxonomy): Eukaryota > Metazoa > Chordata > Amphibia > Anura > Ranidae > Rana > Rana temporaria. Next base: position 331,872,356 of record NC_053492.1, on the reverse strand, counting down.
TCTGACCCTCAAAGACATGTTAGTCTGCCTTTAAAATGTCCACCTCCACTCCATTTATTATCCTAAATTAGATGCACCTGTTTGAGGTCATTAGCTGCATAAAGACACCTGTCCACCCCATACAATCAGTAAGAATCCAACTACTAACATGGCCAAGACCAAAGAGCTGTCCAAAGACACTAGAGACAAAATTGTACACCTCCACAAGGCTGGAAAGGGCTACGGGGAAATTGCCAAGCAGCTTGGTGAAAAAAGGTCCACTGTTGGAGCAATCATTAGAAAATGGAAGAAGCAAAACATGACTGTCAATCTCCCTCGGACTGGGGCTCCATGCAAAATCTCACCTCGTGGGGTCTCAATGATCTTAAGAAAGGTGAGAAATCAGCCCAGGACTACACGGGAGGAGCTGGTCAATGACCTGAAAAGAGCTGGGACCACCGTTTCCAAGGTTACTGTTGGTAATACACTAAGACGTCATGGTTTGAAATCATGCATGGCACAGAAGGTTCCCCTGCTTAAACCAGCACCGTCTTAAGTTTGCCAATGACCATTTGGATGATCCAGAGGAGTCATGGGAGAAAGTCATGTGGTCAGATGAGACCAAAATAGAACTTTTTGGTCATAATTCCACTAACCGTGTTTGGAGGAAGAAGAATGATGAGTACCATCCCAAGAACACCATCCCTACTGTGAAGCATGGGGGTGGTAGCATCATGCTTTGGGGGTGTTTTTCTGCACATGGGACAGGGCGACTGCACTGTATTAAGGAGAGGATGACCGGGGCCATGTATTGCGAGATTTTGGGCAGGGTCTTCCAACATGACAATGACCCGAAGCACACAGCCAGGATAACCAAGGAGTGGCTCTGTAAGAAGCATATCAAGGTTCTGGCGTGGCCTAGCCAGTCTCCAGACCTCCAGACCTCCAGTTTCTCAGCGACAGCCCAGAAACCTGACTGATCTAGAGAAGATCTGTGTGGAGGAGTGGGCCAAAATCCCTCCTCCAGTGTGTGCAAACCTGGTGAAAAACTACAAGAAACGTGTGACCTCTGTAATTGCAAACAAAGGCTACTGTACCAAATATTAACATTGATTTTCTCAGGTGTTCAAATACTTATTTGCAGCTGTATCATACAAATAAATAGTTTAAAAAATCATACATTGTGATTTCTGGATTTTTTTTTTGATTATGTCTCTCACAGTGGACATGCACCTACGATAACAATTTCAGACCCCTCCATGATTTCCAAGTGGGAGAACTTGCAAAATAGCAGGGTGTTCAAATACTTATTTTCCTCACTGTATATATATATATATATATATATATATATAAAACATTTTTTTTAAATAAAAAATAAATAAAAAAAGAGGGGTTGCCTTCCGGGGGCCCGGGGGGCCTCCGGACCCCTAAAAAAAGGGGGGGTTGCCATCCAGGGGCCCTGGAGACCTCTGGGCCCTTTAATAATAATAATAAAATATATATATATTTTTATATATATATATATAAAAATATATAAAAACATTTTTTTTAAATAAAAAAAAAATAAAAAAAGGGGGGTTGCCGTCCGGGGCCCTATTGGGCGGGGCCCATGGGCTTGAGCCTAGTCAAGCCCAATGGTAAGTCTGGCCCTGAGCGGAGGGGAAAAAAGCGTCCCTGGGTTCGCAGGCCAAACAAGCCTGCAAACAAATCTGCTACTGCATGAAGGTTTGCCCCCACCCGACCTCTGGGTGGGGGGACATCTTCGTGAGTTTGCAGCTCGGTGGGTTTGCAAAGTGGTCTCATCGGGGTACAAGATAGAATTTCTCTCTTGTCCGACGAACAGATTCTTTCCCTCAAACCTTCCTCTTCTTCCGGATCGTCGGGACGCCCTAAGAGGGGCAGTACAGGACTTGCTGAAGTGCGGGGTGATCATACCTGTGTCGCTGCAGGAAAGGTTTCAGGGTTTCTATTCAAATCTGTTTGTGGTCCCAAAGAAGAACGGAGTCTGTCCAATCTTGCACCTCAAAGCTCTGAATACCTTTTTTTCCTTCTGTGCCCTTCTTTGCTAATTTCTAAGATGCGGAATGAGAAAAGCCGCTGAGGGCTTTTGTAGTCCCTCTCCGCCTGGCGGTTCAGTGCCCCTTGAGGAGAGCCTTTTTTAGAGAGTGGGCTTCTTCTCCGGTGGTGGACCCTCTGGTTGTCATGTATAGGTGACCTCCCTATTGTGGGAACCCCCGCTTGTATGGATCTGACTGATAGAATATCCAAAGTACTGACCCGTTCCATGTTTACCATGCTGGGGTCTGCCTTGCGGCCTATTGTGGCCACTACTCTGGGGTCCCAGTCACTCACGGAGTGAGCATTTTGCACCAGACAGTGGAGGAGCACTCCCGATGTTATTAGGCTAACGGACCAGCTGGTCCAGAGCCTTGTATATATCTGTGATGCTTCACTGGATGCCGTGCCCTTGATATCCAGGGCTTTGGTTTCAGAGATGGTTGCCGCCTTCTCTAGTTGGAATGCTGGTCTGCTGGCTAGGCCTCTAACATACGGCCTGGCAGATTTACCCTTTATGGGTGGGAGACCTTTTGGGTCCTCGCTGGACGACATTATCAAGGATGTTACTGGAGGGAAGAGCACTCTCCTCCCTCAGGCCTCCAGGGGGGGAAGGAGCTCCGCCGTCGGTCCTTCCTTTCCCACGCCAAATCTGTATTTTCGTCAGTCAGGGTCTACCGGCAAACCCTCCCAGGCCAACAAATGCTTAGCTGGGGGACTAAAACGTCCCTGGGTGCGCAAGCCAGTCTCGCCGGCACCCGAACCCGCCAATGTATGTAGCTTCCCCTGCCCGTCTCTGAGGTGGGGGGTCGACTTTGCTGTTCACAACTCGGTGAACCTCCCTGCTCTCCGACCAGTGGGTCTGCAAGGTGGTATCTTCGGAGTACTAGATAGGGTTCCTTCCTATTCACCGAACAGATTTCTTCCCTCTCACAGGTTCAAGGGCCTAAAAAGCCTTTGTGAACGATGGGTAGTTCCGCTCGGAATCCATTCGTTCGGTGGTAGCTGTGCTCTATCTGGGGGACTTTCTGGCGTCCTTGGACATCAAGGACGCATACATGCATATCTCACTTTGCGCAAGTCCCTTCCTTTTGATCTGGCGCCAGCACCAAAGAGCTTGCACTTATCCTAACCTTGTTGGGGGCAGCGAGGCTTTGCCATTGTGGGATACTTAGATGACTTTCTGACTCAGAATTAGTGGTTGTGTCTGTAGCTGTTCAGATCCTCCGAGAATTTGGGTGGGCGTTAAACATTTGGAGTTTCCTAGTTCCGACTCAGTTTTGGAGTACCTAGGGTTTCCGGACTCCTCGGTGGTGAAGGTCTTTCTTCCCCTGGAGAAATTGCAGACTCTTCAGTTTGCGGTGAAGGTATTGGCATCACGCAATCGGTCTTCTCTCCGTTTGCATGCAAATCCTAGGTCTGTGGGTAGCCTCCTTTGAGGCGGTACCGTATGCCCAGTTCCACACGTGTTTTTCCAGAGAGAAATACTGTCCGAGTGGTCCAAATCTCTTGTCTCTGAATCATCAGATTCAAGTGTGCCACCTAGTCAGTGTCTCTCTGAATTGGTGGCTGACATCCCCGACTCTTCGGTCCGGGAAGTAGTTTCTTCCTTTCTGTGGATGGCGATTACAATGGACGCCAACCTCTCGGATTGTGGGGGCGCCTGGGGGGTCCAGTCTGCCCAGATTCGCTGGACTTGAGTGGACCTACGGCCACGCCTCCCTGTATGCGACCGCTCTCGTCTGATCTCGGTAACTACCCAGGGTCGGGCCTGTTTAGTACCTGGGTGGAAGTCCGCCTGGGAATACCAGATGCTGTAGACCCTGTCTACCATTCTTTGTCCTAGTACTTTGGGCGATCAGGCTATGCCTCTCCTCGTGGTCGAGGAGGTTGCAAGGTCGTCCGATCTGGATTCAGCCAGACAACGCCACGACCATGGCTTCGGTCTACCATCAAGTATACCGGCAGGCGGACTACTGGAGTCGCCTGATGCTGGACCAGGGCGACTGGTCTTGGTACTTGGAGTCAACTCCCTTGCAGGAGGCAAGTCTCACAGGGCATGGATCTCCTAGCTGCTCGTCTCAGCTGCAAGGGTGTCAAAGTTTGTGGCCAGGTCTAGTGATCCTGTACAGACGCGTTGGTGGCCCTGTATCGGCAACTTTATGCCTTTCCTCCATTGTAGTCGCTTCCCCGGGCTGCTCCACAGAGTGGAGGCTGGGGAATCCTGATGATTCTAATCTCTCCAGATTGGCCTTGACATCCTAGGTACGCCAATCTCGGGTGCCTGGTGGAGATGGTCAGGGCAGGAGGACTTTCTGTCTCAAGGTCCCATACTTCCTCCTGTTGTACAGTCGCTGGTTTGCACGATATGGCTATTGGAAGCCAGGTTTTAAGAGACCGGGGTCTGTCTGACTCGGTCGTCTCAACCAGCACGGTAGTCTTCTTCCTGGAGGATTTACCATCGCACCTGAAAGGCCTACATCTCTTGGTGCGAAGAGATGGGTGACGTCCACGGATGTACTCGGTGTCCAGGGTCCTGCTGTTTTGCAGCTTGGAGTTGATCTAAAAATTGCTTAAAGTACCGTTTGGGGGCAGATTTCAGCCTTGGCTGTGTTCTTTCAGTGTCCTTTTTGTGGCCCTTTCCCTGGTGGGTACCCTTTTGGGCTGGGAGTTTGTCATATACTTTCCCCTCTTGGCCCACCTCTTCCCCCATGAGTTTTGACTCTGGTGCTCTCGGTTCTTCAGGAACTTTTTCTTCGGAAAGGTCAGAGAGGTTTTTCTCCTGTCACCATCTCAGAAGGTGGCCCCTTTAGTGGCCTTTCCCTCTGTCAGAGGGGTTTCTGAGTTGGCGGTCTTGCAAGTCGCCATGCTTGATCCTCCATAAGGATTAGGTGGTGAGCCCGCGACCTTCCCTTTTTCGGAGGTGGTTTCGGCCTTTCGCCTGAATAAGGACTTAGTTCTTCCATTATGTCGTCGGCCAGCGCATCCTACGGAGGTTGCGTTTCATACTTTTGGCGTGGTACGCACCTTGCGGGTGTTCCTGCCTGCCCACGGCTCTGCTTCGGAGATCTGATGCTCCTTTTGTGTCGGTGTCTGGTCCACTAGATAGGCTTGCCGGTCTCGTCGACCACAATTTCTTGGTGGATCAGGCAGACCGTCTTACAGGCCTATGCTCTTAGGGGGCGGGCGCTCCCTCTGCGGTCACGGCATTTTCAAACAGGGCAATTGATGCTTCCTGGGTTTTTTCCAACATCATACGTCGGTCTCACAGGTGTGCGAGGTGGCGACTTGGTCGTCCGTTCTCGTTTTTTTTTTTCAAAATTTACATGGTTGTTGTGAGTGCATCTTCTGATGCTTCTTTCAACGCTAGGTTTTTGCAGGGGGCTGTTTAAAATTGCACCTCCTTCGTTGAGGAGCTCTGCTTGTTTTGGGGTGAAGTTAAGATTGGTTTTACTGATACTGTTCTTACCCCTCATATTTGACACTGCTTGGGGACGTCCCACTTGTCAAGATTTAAGGCGCTGTGTCCGTCCATGGACGATAAGAGAAATAGGATTTTTTGTACTCACCATAAAATCCTTTTCTATGACGTCCATGGACGGACACAGCACCCACCCATACTTTTTTAGGTTTGTACTGCTTGTTACGAACTGAGGCTGCATACAGCAGGGAGGAGGGTTATGTCTGGAGAGACTGCCCCCTGGGTGGGGCTGTTGAACTCTGTTAATGTAACATGTATTTAACATGTTTCTGCCGAGTCCTCTCCTGTAAACAGGGAACATAACCCACTTGTCAAGATTTAAGGAGCTGTGTCCGTCCATTGACGTCAGTGAAAAGGATTTTATGGTATGCACGTATTAGGTTTGCACTCAGTTATTTCTATTTTGTTCATTAGCAAGCGCCTCAAAACCCCACATTTTTATAGGGGTTATAACAGCGCCTTCTCATGAGTTTCTACTGAGAAACGGAAAGCGGGCCCCCGATGCATCCCTCGACACATTTTTCAGAAAGCTGGGAGGGCAACAGAAAAACGGTGTGGCTGCCAGCAGGGGAGCATGCCTTTTAAATCTAGGTTTGCCGGTGTTTCTTAAGAAGGGAGGAGCCGTGGTCTCTCATAGGTGGCTGTCTTGAAAGACGACGTGAGAAAAGGGACATACATTTTATTTGGCTACAGCGTCACACGACCACGCAATTGTCGGTTAAAATAAAACAGTGGCATAAAATGTATAGCGTGTTACACTTGCGCTATCAATGTGTATAAAAATGGTCAAACGGCTGCTGCTAGCACTCTATAGCTTATCTGCAGCTAATGTTGCGCTGCCACAATAATTGTGCAAACTTGTGTGTGTGTGTGTAATAATAAAAACAACCAAATTTAAAATTCCTGTGCAAATCCACAAGGCATGTGACTCAAAATAGGATAGCGCATTGAAAACGTTATGTGCAATGCATAAATACATCAATATAGAACTACAGTGGAACCTCAGATTATGAGCATAATTCGTTCCAGGAGAATGCTCGTAATCCAAAGTACTCGCATATCACAGCGAATTTCCCCATTGAAGTCAATGGAAACTAAAATAATTTGTTCCGCATTGACTTCAACAGCATGCAATACCACATGCGGCCAGAGATGGGGGGCACCGGAGAGCCATGGAAACAGACGGAAAAGTTCCGAGGCCTTGGAAAGGCTTGGGAACGGCGTATTTCGATGTCTTTCCGAACTGCGCCAATCGACTTGGATCGGTGCCGTTCAGCTCCCGCACCCCCCCCACCTCAGGCCAAACGCGGTACTGCACACCGCTTTGGCCTGAATCCTGCTTGTTTTGCGAGACAACACTCACAAATCGAGTTGGGATTTTTCTTAAATACAGTACAGTTCAGAAACGGGGTCCTTTCTTCGTATCCTCCAAGGTTAGGTGTATGAAAAGATACTCTCATGGTGTAATAAGGTTTGAAAAAAATGTAATAAAATAAATCAGCTAAAACTCACATTTAAAAGCTGAAAATTGGCAAAAAATAGGATTTTTGTACTCGTAAAATCCATTTCTCTGAGTTCATGGACGGACACAGCAGCAATTGACTAAGCAGAAAACAGCACTTTAAGTGTTAAAACACTTCTCACAGTACAGTACCATCCCTCTCTCTGCCTCATGCAGCCCCAGTTCGTAAACAAGCAGTACAAACAAAGGAGGGGAGGGTGGTGAACTCAGAGAAATGGATTTTAAGGTGAGTACAAAAATCCTTTTTTCTCTACCGTTCATGGACGGACACAGCAGCAATTGACCTTAGGGACGTCCCCAAGCAGTGTCAAAAATCGAGGGGTGGAAAAAAACAGCAAACCAAACTTCACCCCAAACACACCACAGTTCCTCAACGGAGGAACTTCAACCTTAAACAGCCGCCTGTAAAACCTTGCGGCCAAAGGAGGCATCCGAAGATGCACTCACATGCACCTTGTAAAACTTTGAGAAGGTGTGGACCAATGTTTCTCAACCAATGTGCCACAGCACACTGGTGTGCCGTGAAGAGTCCCCAGGTGTGCCGCGGCAAAATGACCCCCAATATAGGCAGCTATCTGATGTTTTAACTAATGCTGGCCACTTGGTTAATATTTTTTATTACATCGGTGCCGGTCCGCTGTGTAACGCTCACTCCCCGCTGCCTCAGGCACTCGGGAAGCTGTACTGGCTGTGCGGGCCTTCCGACATCGGTTGCTATTGTAGGGTCGGGCGCACGCACTGATATCTGTGACGTGTGAGCCTCGGGTGTCAGAGTAGATGCTGGCTGGCGCGCGTTTCCCTGAGGGGAGGAGAAGAATAGAGGTGGAAGAACAGTGATGAAACAAAACAGTAAGGAGACACAGGTACAGTACTTGTACCTGTCATTTTCAATGTATGATAGTTTTATTGCAGGCATGGTGTTTCTAAAAATAAAAAAAACTACATAACACTTGTTGGCACTTTCATTGCCTCACTTTTCATTGCAAGCATGGTGAATTTTTTTTTTAAATGTAATACAATATACATGGGCTATTATTGATTACTGTATTCTTCAATACTGCAGTTTGGCCGCAGCGCAGGGGTAGCGCAGGTGTGGCACAGGGTACCTGTGGTTTTCATGTGGTTTCTCATTGACTTCTATTATGTCCCCATGACGTCCAGGCTGGAAGTGAACTATTTTTTTTTTTTTTTAAAGCAAAAGATCAATCTTCTTTTTTTGCTTTTAAAGGTAAAGGAGAGATATGAGGTCTTTTTGACCTCAGATCTCTCCATAAAGAGGACCTGTCATCCTTATATATATTACAAGGGATGTTTACATCTCTTGTAACAGAAATAAAAGTGATATAAAAACAAAAAAATAATGTAAAAAGGGACAGTGAAAAGAAAAAATAAATAAATAAGACAAGGTGTTTAAAGTGTTGCTTAAGTACCAAAGTTTGTCATCATTCCACGAGTGTGCGCAATTTTAAAGCATGACATGTTAGGTATCTATTTACCCGCCATAACATCATCTTTCACACTATACCCAAAAATTGGGGTATATATTCTGTTTTGTTTTAATTCATTGAAATAATTTTTTTACAAAAATAAATGTGTTTGCAAAACCACTGTGCAAATAGCAAGTGGCGTAACATTTTTTTCCACATTTTTGGTTTGGTGTGCTTCGAGATTCTGACAGATTTTAAAGGGTGCCTTGGTTGAAAAAAGGTTGAAAAACACTGGTGTGGACTGATGACCAGGTCGCTGCCTTACACACCTATAAAACAGACTCTTGATGGCGGAAAGCCCAAGAGGCACCAATCGCCCTGGTTGAATGCGCCGTAACCGGAAAGGGGGGCGCCCGCCCCTTTTAGGGCATAGGCCTGAAGCACGACCTGTCGGATCCACCTAGAAATAGTGGCCGACGAGACCGCCAGACCCTTCTTAGGACCAGTCACTGACAAGAACAGTGAATCCGACCTCCGAAACGGAGCCGTAGCAGACAAGTACACCCGTAGGGCTCGAACCACATCCAAGGAATGTAACGTGGCTTCCTTCGGCCGAGGACATAAGGATGGAAGAACAATGTCCTTATTAATGTTAAAACCCGAAACAACCTTAAGAAGGAATGACGGCTGCGGCCGCTGCACCACCTTATCCCTGTGGATGACCAAGTAGGGAGCCTTGCAAGACAAGGCCACTAGTTCAGAGACTCGTCTTACCGAAGTAATTGCCACCAGAAAAAACACCTTCTGGGACAGAGTCAACAAAGGAATTTTCTGAATGTCCTCAAACGGAGACTCTCGAAGCACAGAGAGGACCAAATTCAAGTCCCATGGAGGCAGTGGAGGACGTACAGGAGGGGCCACATGTCGAACCCCCTGCACAAACGTACACACCAGAGAGTGTGCCGCCAAGGGTCGCTGAAAATAAACAGTCAAGGCGCGAAATCTGACTCTTAACCAAACTTAAGGCGAGAGCCTGATCCACTCTACGCTGTAAGAACAGCAGAATCCGGGACATCACGTATGTACGGGGGGGGGGGGGGCAATTCATCACCTCACACATAGAGATGTAGGCCTTCCACGTATGATGGTAAATCTTCCGTGAAGTAGACTTCCGTGCTCGTAGCATGGTAGAAATCAGAGTCCGACAGGCCTCTGTCATTCAGCAACTGGCTCTCAACAGCCACGCTGTTAAAGCCAATGACTGTAAAGCAGGGTGAAAGATCGGACCCTGCTACAGCAGATCTTCTCGTAGAGGTAGACGCCAAGGAACGTTTGCCACCATATGCACCAGATCCGCATACCAGGGACGGCGTGGCCAATTCAGAGCGATCAGGATTGTTGGTATCCCCTCGGCTTCCACTCTGCGCAGCAGGCGAGGAAGAAGCTTCAGAGGAGGGAAGGCGTAGATTAGGCGATAGTGACCCCACGGCGCGTCCGCCCACGGGTCTCTTGACCTGGCCACGAACCGTGACACCTTCCGATTGAGACGGGACGACAGAAGATCCACGTCTGGAGCGCATCATTTCAGACACAGGCTCTGAAACACATCCGGGTGAGGCGACCATTCTCCTTGGTCTAGTGTTTGGCGACTTAAGTAGTTGGCCTGCCAGTTCTGTACCCCCGGAATGTACACGGCCGACAGAGCCGGGACGTACCTTTCGGCCCACTGGAGGATGTGAGTGGCTACCGCCGCTGCAGCCGAGCTCCGTGTGCCCCCTTGATGATTGACATACGCCACCGCCGTGGCGTTGTCGGACCGGATCCTGACCGGTCGGTCCTGCAGACCCAGAGACCACTTGGAGAGTCACAGCCTGATCCGTCGTGACCACCGTCCAATGGCACGGCAGAAAAGATTTCCCAGTCCAAAGTACCGGAGACGTCAGCCACCACACCAGGGAGGACCTGACCAGGCGACTCACCCGGATCTGGTAATGCAGAGACGAAGGGAGCTTGTCCCAACGCAACAGAATTTCTCTCTGTAACACTCGAGTGTGGAATTGAGCATACGGAACCGCCTCGAAAGAGGCCACCATCAGACCCAGAACTCGCATGCAAAAGCGAAGCGACAACCACTTTTGGGTCGCCAACCGCAGATTGCAGTGTCTGTAGTTTTTCCGTTGGGAGGAAAACTCTCGCCTCTGAGGAATCCAGGACTAGCACCAGGTATTCCAGATGCTGAGACGGTACCAACACTGACTTCTGGACATTCAGCAGCCAACCAATTTCCCGGAGGGTCTGGCAGGTGATAGACACATCCACCTCTAACTCTGAGCCTGAAGAAGCTCTCAGGAGAAGGTGGTCCAGGTATCCTACAATCGCGATCCGGCGCTGCCTCAGCAGGGCCAGAATCGGAGCGAGCACCTTGGTGAAAACCTGTGGCGCCGAGGCCAGGCCGAAAGGGAGGGCCACAAATTGAAAGTGGTCCTCTCCGACCGCAAAGCGCAGAAATCTCTGGTGCTTTGCGCATATGGGGATATGCAGGTACTCGTCCTTGATATCCAAGGATGGCAGAAAATCCCCCTGATGGAGCGCCACCACTACAGAGTGAACGGACTCCATCCTGAACTTTTGCACCTTGACAAAACAGTTGAGGGACTTGAGGTCCAGGATTGGACGGACCCCTTCCTTCTTGGGGACTACAAACAGATTGGAGTAAAACCCCTGAAACCATTCCAGTGAAGGAACCAGCACAACCACTCCCCTGACCAGCAGATCCTGAACAGCCCCTAACAGGGCCTCCCGACGTTCCGGAGGGAGCTGGAGGTTGGAAGGAAAAAATCTGTTTGGCGGACAAGAGAGAAACTGTCATGGACCTTGAGATATTAAAGTGTTTCTACTTGACATCTGTTACACAGGAGAGGGACATTCAATGCAAGGCTTTTGAAATGCTAAGTGGAACCAGCTTGTGAAATACCTTTTATTGTGTTCTGCAGGTTAAGAGCGGGTGTCGGAGCCAGTCCGTCTGGCTAGAATTAGGGATTGAAGGTTAATTGAATCTATTATGTGTGGTTGAAGATGTATGTGTTTACGCTAAGGGACTTTGTATTGTTCTAAAGGTCAGAAGCCTCCTGTCAGCTGTATTGAATTAGCATTCTATTGTCTAAAGCAATGTAACCTCTCAGAGGTAGTAATTAAGTAGACCGGGTTATTGTGTACATTGATTACCCCCTGGGGCTTCTGTCTCAATACACAAGTCTTTCTATCCAAGCTATTGGACCAATCCCTGTTGACAATTTCAAGTCCTCATTTGCATGGTCAAGGAGGACTTGAGTGAATGTCAATTTTATGATGTCATCCAGAGACGCCCCAAAAAGCTGTTCACCCTTAAAGGGTAAGTCCACCAAGCCCTTTTTTAGAAGACTTCAGCCACACAAGGCGGCGTAATACCACTGCGTAGGTGGAGGCCCTGGAAAGCAGGGGAAGCGTATCCAGGGCCGACTCAGACAAATTTTAGGCCCTGCACCAACTGGTCGGCCAGTTCCACACAGACCTCAGAGGCATTCTGCGCCTCCAGCTTCTGCAGCAACAACTTTGCCCATTCAGTAAGTGTCTGTGACACTATAGCCCCGGCCAAGACCGGTCTCACCACCGACGTGAACATGGAGCGGGCCACAGCCTCAGCTCTCCTATCTGCGGGGTCCTTAAAAGCGAGAGCCCCTTCCACAGGCAATGTGGTCGCCTTGTTCAGTCTTGACACAGGGGAATCCACTGACGGAGGAGAGGTCCACTTTTTTTAGAAAGTCCTCCTCAAACGGGTAACGGACCGCAAAGCATTTTGGAACAGAAAAAACTTTCTGCGGCCGATCCCATTCCTTGTACAAGATTTTGTCCAGATAAGGAACACTTTTGCGGTGTGGGCCGGCTTGCGGAACCCGAAAGGGACCGGCATCTCTGATGATTCCGCCGAATCCTAAAGTTTTTGAGTATCCCGCACCGCAGTGATAAGAGCTCCAACAAGCGCCTTATGCGCTGACCCTGATGCAGAGTCATCCTCACTGTCCGTGTGGGCTAGGCCTGCATCTTCTGACATTACATAACCAGGGCCAGACGCAGTAGCAGGGCCTGATTCCGCATCAGAGACATCCCCAGAAGAAGGCGGGGGGAGGGGGCACTTTTTACCCCCCCTCTGGCCACTCGCCGCTTCGATCCTGGCAACAAACGCCTCAAGGACTGCCGTCATAGGATCCATGGAGGCCGCAGGAACTGGGGCACCAAGAGTTAACTCCGGTATGTCTGGGGGAGAAGCCTCCGGTTCGGACGCCATGCTGACCCACTCTAATGCCACCCTTGTACTGCAAGGCAAGACCCACAGGCCACCCTCCCGGCCGCAACAGAGAGCAGGGGACCCCCCAGAGGACTCACCACCTGACCAGGCTGTAGTGCTGCTGTGTAAGCTAGAACGCTGCCCGTGCTGTGACGTCCCTCAGGAAGTGTGCCGAGGCAAAAACCCCTTCCAAAATGGCCGCCGACATGCAAAAAACACACAGTAAAAAACGGCTAAACATACAGGACCCTGCAGGTCCCCCCCCCGCACACACTGCATCAATAAAAGTCACATAGCACCCTTGACAGCAGCCGCAGCCCCAGAACAGAGCCCCCCAGGCGGACCCCCCACCTCACGGCTGACCACCCAGAATGCGGGGAAGGAGGGAGAGAGGAAAGTAGGGCAGACCCCCGATCGACCTCCCCAGGAATGCACCAGCCGAACCACCATGCCAAGGCAAGGGGATACTATTTACCCATCCTGCGACCACCGGCTGGAGGCATCCCAGACAGAACCAACGTCCGTGCAGTTAGGGCATGGCTGTTGGCCCGGCACACTGTGACATGGCCATAGAGACCAGTCATATGTGTGCCCTTGGGCGTATAGCTCACCGGCCACCCCTGGAGCAATGGGGCATGTCGTGGACGGCCCAGCGCGTAGCTAAAGGCCGGCACACGCTCGATGGCCGAACATGGAGGGACTACAAGGATCGAGGATCCAGCCTGTCACCCAGTCGGCAGTTGATTGTAGATCCCAGGATCCAAAAATGCAGGAAAAAAGAAAAGCGAGAAAATCGCAAAAAAATCTCCAGAGCACATGGGCCCAGATGAGCCATGTCATCTCCTTTGACTAGGCAGTAAAAACTGGGGCTGCATGAGGCAGAGAGAGGGATGTACCCGGGGGACCCACCCCCTGGGATGTACTGTACTGTGAGAAGTGTTTTAACACTTAAAGTGCTGTTTTCTGCCTAGTCAATCTCCTAAAAGGAAGGATAATACCCTAAGGTCAATTGCTGCTGTGTCCGTCCATGAACGGAAGAGAAATCCATGAGGGCCGAACTAGTATTTGTACTGACATCACTTCCGGTATGCCTCGACTCACGCCCTACGTGTTAAGTCACGCCCTTGTGATTTTTTATTGTTCCCCTGAAGAAGTCACGTGGGGCGTGAGCGGAGGCATACTGGAAGTGACGTCAGTATGGATACGAATTCGGTACTCGTGGATTTTTGCAGCTTTTAAATGTGGTTTTTAGCTGCTTTATTTTTTTTTTTATATAATCTTTATTTATTCATAAAGAATTTTTTTTTTCCATTATACAACAGTAAAGCAAAAAAAGAAAAATATAAAAGGACGGAGAGGGAGCATACAATGCCGTCCAACCATACAATCAGAAATTACAAAGGAACCGAGGGCCCAGTTGAACACCTCGCAGACTAAGTAAAAAGGACGAAGGTTACACTTGCAAGGTTAAGTAAACATATGAACCAAAACAACTTGAAGTTGTCCCCAAATAGTCCGCCATGTGTAAGGGACCATAAAAGAAAAGGTAGATCATCTTGGTCAGGCAGGCAAGTAAAAACAGGAACATAATAAGAATCAGGAACCAAGAACAACAAAAAAAAATTAAAAAGAGGACGTACCCATAGGCATCAAAACAGTCCATCAGCAGATATGGTCACATGCACAGTGGTTTCATGAGGAAGATTACAGGGAGGGAAGAGAGGGAAAAGGGAAACAGACCCAGTCACCGTCCCTCATCTACCTGGAATTAAGGCGTGACAGGTATAGCTGTGTCTCCCTCCCCTCCCTCACATAGTGCATCCAGGTAGCCCAGATCCCGTACCATTTGTCGTATTCGTCCCCATGCCTCGCCATCCACTCCTCCGCCGACCTGACATTGTTCACCATCCGAATCCAGTCCAAACGGGACGGGACCCGGCTGGTTTTCCAAAAAATAGGAATCAATCTCCTAGCCGCATTCAAAAGGTGCGGTAGCACTGATTTCCGGTACAGGCCAAGGGGGACGGCGGGAACATGCAGGAGGAAATTCATCGGGGAGTCTGGCAGGTCTACGTCAAGGATGGAATTGACTTGAGACCTAATATCCAGACAAAATGAGCGCTACTTAGGGCATTCCCACCAGATGTGTAGAAAAGTGCCCCTCTGACCGCAGTCCCGCCAACAGGTATCTGAGGTCATTGGGTAAATCTGCTTAAGTCTAGTGGGCACCCTGTACCATCTGGTCAAAACCTTATACCCGTTTTCCTGCATTTTCATGTCAACTGAGCTAGAATGTGTGAGACGGTACAACTGGCTGAGCTGGTTATCAGTAAACGTATGCTGCAAATCTCTCTCCCACTCCCGGATGTAAGCAGGTCTCCCACGAGAACTCCGGTCCTGCAATAGACCATAAAGTACAGATATAGCATGGGGGACAGGGGAAGAGGACATACAGAGCTTCTCAAAAGGGGTAGCAGATGTGGGGGAGCGTATGGTATGGGGCAGGCCCTGTGCAAAATGATGAAGCTGCCCATGCCTCCAGCTATCCATTGGAAACCCCCCATATTGGGCCCTAAGTTCCCCCAGGGAGAGTAGGCCCCGATCTTGGAAAAACCTGCCACAACGCAGTTCGCCGTCCGCTGTCCAGGAGCGCAAAAAGGACGGATGTTCCCCCGGTAGGAACCAGGGGAAGCCCCCTAGAGGTGCCAGAGGGGAAAAAGGGGGGGCAAGGCCTCCCGTCTTATTCATAGTATCCCATAATTTCAGGGCGTGAGTGGACGTTAGGGAAACATGGGACGACAGACCCCTCTGTGAGTGGGGAAGCCAAGGGGCATGGGATAGGTTACGGCCTGCCATAAATTTCTCCAAAGGGACCCATTTCTTAGAGGACACTCCATGGTGCCAGTCTAAAATTCTCTGAAGGGCAATAGCTTCATAATACTTGCGAATGTCTGGGACACCCATACCTCCTAGTCGTTTGGGCCTCTGCAAAATACGGAGAGCCAGACGGGGACTTCTACCCTGCCAGATGTATCGGAGAAACGCACTGTTCAGGCTCAAGAAAAAAGACCTAGGCAGAGAGATAGGCACCATTTGGAGGAAAAACAAAATGCGAGGAAGCACATTCATCTTTAACACACTGACTCGGCCCATCCACGAGAAAACCTCCCTGTCCCAACGGTGTAAGTCCACCTTAATGGTGGAAAGCAATTGGACGTAATTACTAGAGTATAATTGAGAGTAAAGGGGGGTGAGGTATACCCCCAAATATTTCATGTGGGTGGTACACCATGTAAAGGGGAAGGAGGATTGCAACCGTGCACGCAGATCCGACGGGACCTTTAACGATAGAATTTCGGACTTTGCAAAGTTAATTTTGAAGTTAGAAATGGAGCCAAAAGTCCGAAGTTCCATCATAATATTGGGCAGGGAAAGCAGGGGGTTTGCTACATAAAAGAGGACATCATCCGCGTAGGCAGAGAGTTTATGTTCCTGAGAGCCAACGCAAAAACCCCTAATATCAGGGTTAGAACGTATCTTACTAAGCAGAGGCTCTAGGGTGAGGGCAAAAATAAGGGGCGACAGCGGGCAGCCCTGTCTCGTCCCATTCCCAATAGGGAAAGGGTCAGAAAGAGTACCGTTTACCCTAACCCGAGCCTCTGGCCTACTGTACAAGGAGGAGACCCAAGAAAGCATTTTCGGCCCGAGTCCCAATTTAGACAGCACCGCCCGCAGATATGTCCAATCCACCCTGTCCAAAAGCCTTCTCGGCATCAGTGGACAGGAGGAGACAGGGTGGATGGTCCGTCTGCATTTGTACCCACTGAATCAGCTGAATGGCCCTATTCGAATTATCCCGCGCTTCTCGACCAGCAATAAACCCCGTTTGATCGGCGTGAACGAGAGAGGGAAGAAGGGGTTGCAATCGGTTCGCTAAAATTTTCGCTAGAATTTTAATATCGGTATTTAAGAGCGAGATCGGTCTGTAATTACCCGGAACCATGCAATCCTTCCCCTCCTTGGGCAGCACCGAAATATGGGCCAGCAGGCCCTCCTTAGGCATAGGGGTGCCTGCGGCCAGCGCGTTAAAGTAAGTGCACATATGGCCCAAGATCAGGGGGAGAAAGACGCGGTAGTAGGCATTTGTGTAGCCATCAGGGCCAGGACTTTTCCCCGACGGTAGGTTTTTTACGACGATTTCCAGCTCCTCCGAGGTGATCGGAGACTCTAGAACCTTACACGTTTTGAGGGGGAGACGGGGAACATGGGCCTCAGCCAGATACTCGCGGATACGGTCCTGCTTCTGCGTTTCAGTGAAACCCGGGAGTGTGGCAGGCAGCTGATATAGTTGGGCATAATAGTCCTTAAAAACGGCCGCAATTTTAGAGGGGTGAACCACCGGGGGACCCGTCCCTATTTGGAGCTTATGTACATGGCCCGAATCGCGTTGCCTCCTCAGAGCTCTGGCGAGGAGACGCCCACACTTGTTACCATATTCGTAAAATTTATATGACACACGACGCAAGCGATCACGTATACGGGTGTCAAGTAGCTAGCTCCACGCGGAGGGCTTCGAGGTTGGCCAACAGCTCCGGTGTTAAGCGTCTCTTATTAGCTGCTTTATTTTAATAAATTTGTTCAAACATTATTACACCATGAGAGTATCTTTTCATACACCCAACCTCGGAAGATACGAAGAACACAGAGGACCCCTAGAGGCAGGCTGACTGTACAACACTACCATCTAAGAGATATCGCCAGTGTTGCCAACCGTCAGTATTTTTACTGACAGCCAGTAAAAAACAGGCAATTTTCTCCTGCCAGTAAAATTAAAAGGTTGCCAGTAAAAAATATGGCTGTGACGCTTGGGTTGGTCTGGAGCACACTGCTGTCAGTATCACTGTGATCAGGGCTGTGGAGTCGGTAGATAAATGTTCCGACTCCGACTCCTCAGTTTTATGTACTTCCGACTCCGACTCCCCGACTCCTCTGTATTAATATGCAAATGTATTTTATATATTCCTTGAGGGAAAGAAACGCAACCTACCACAGGACTACTGGCTGGGAAGCCAACAGTCTACTGTATTGCACAGTTTAAGCAAAAGACAAACACAATGAAAACAAAGTTTTTTATTCTAAAACATGATTTTCCTAGGAGAATCCCATAGTCATGTTTAAAGTTTAAGCTAACAATCTGGAGTTTACAAGTTTTTATAGCCTTAGCTAAATGACAGCAGTTTTTCCAATGGTTTACAGCTTCAGTCTTGACCTATTGGCCCTCCATTCCCTTCACTTATACAAGTGTCTCACTCTCTAGTCCTGCAAAAAACATATTTATTTAATCCCTTATCAGTGAGAGGCTAGGTTACACATGGACGCTGCGTTCCCTGTAAAAGCAGAACACAACACTATGGAAAGTATAAGGCCTCGTACACACGACAGAGAAACTCGACGTGCTTGGCACGTCGAGTTCCTCGTCTCGTTTTGGGATGAAGCCGCCGAAGAGCTCGGCGGGCCGCCTTCTCCTATAGAACAACGCGGCCAACGAGAAAATAGAGAACATGTTCTCTATTTTCTCGTCGAGCTCCTCGGCGGCTCCATCGAGCCAAAACTGTACAGACGACAGAGATTCTCGGCAGAATCCGGGTTTTGACCGAGTTTCTCGGCGAATTCTGCCGAGAATCTCTGTCGTGTGTACGAGGCCTCAGTATTGCAGCTCCTAATTGTGCGTTGCGTGCCATATAGTGAAGCACATGAAAAGCATGCTTCTTCACGGTCACTTAACGTGTTCGTTTTGCGGTTACGTGAGGCACTGCATGCATTGGTCTTTATTCTTACAGTAGAGAAGTCATTAATTATAACTTTTTGTGAATTGGGACATTTAAACTTGCTTTTTTTTTTTTTTTTATTCCAATCTAAATTTAGTAGGAGTCTGAGTCGGAGCATTGTTTGCCGACTCCGACTCCAGGTACCCAAAATTTCCCCCGACTCCACAGCCCTGACTGTGATAGTAAATTTTATGTGTGTGTGCCACCCATTCTAATTTCTTGCCCTCCTAAAGGCCTGTCTCTGAGCTACTTACTTACTATATTGGAAAATAAAATAATTTTTTTTTGCCTTATTATTTAACTTAAATCACATTGCTAATTGCATATTGTATTTGTTTGTAGCCTAAATATTCTAATTTGCAGTTAAAACTGTAATTTTGCAACTTTTGGTAATGCCAGTAAAAACTTGGCTGTGCCAGTAAATTTCAATCTAGTAGGTTGGCAACACTAGATATTAGGGATGCAACGATATATCGGTGGCCGATACATATCGGCCGAAAATAGCAATTTTGGGTCCCTGCCGAAACACATTACAATTGCCGATAATGAACGCCCTCCGTGGGCGGTACCATTTGGTCTAGGAGGGGGCGCAGTTCTTATACTCACTACTATACTCATATGGCCGCCAGACCAGTACAGAGCGCGGGCAGCGGCAGTGGCACTGTACAAATTTCCATTTCCTTATTTTTTGACTCCCCCTACTGGGGAGTCTCTTGGTGTAGTCCAGCGGCGTGAGCCGTGTGACGTCATGGCCGGAGGCGAGGGAGGACTCGGAGCTGTGTCGGAGCTGCCTGTGACACTGCCTGCCTAGGAGGAACCAAGCAGTGTGCTGATAAAAAAGTAAGCACTAGCAGAACCTGTTAAAGAAGTTAGAAATAGAACATAGAACGAAATGGCTGGATTCGGGGGGGCGGGGGGTTTGGTTAACTGACTGAGGTGACCAGCACTTTCTTAATCAAAAAATGGCAGATAGAAAAAAAAAATGTTATCTGCCATTTCTATTACCAAAAAAAACATTAAAGTGGAGGTTCATCCGAAAAGTTAATTTTTAACCTTAGATTGATGCTCATTTTGTCAAGGGGAATCGGGTAGTTTTTTTAAAATCGAAGCCGTACTTACCGTTTTAGAGATGCATCTT
Source organism: Rana temporaria (assembly GCF_905171775.1). NCBI lineage: Eukaryota > Metazoa > Chordata > Amphibia > Anura > Ranidae > Rana > Rana temporaria. The sequence continues at coordinate 331,852,602 of NC_053492.1, read as the reverse complement.
CTCCGCCGCTTCCGGATATGGGCTGCGGGACTGGGCGTTCCTACTTGATTGACAGGCTTCCGACGGTCGCATCTATCGCGTCACGATTTTCCGAAAGTAGCGTGACGCGATAGATGTGACCGTCGGAAGCCTGTCAATCAAGTAGAAACAGCCCAGTCCCGAAGACCATACCCAGAAACGGGGGAGAAGATGCATCTCTAAAACGGTAAGTATGGCTTCGATTTTAAAAAAACTACCCGATTCCCCTTGACAAAATGAGCATCAATCTAAGGTTAAAAAAAAAAATTCGGGTGAACTCCCGCTTTAATTGCAGCCACTGTGCCAACACACGTCGCCACTGTGCCCATCAAACGCAGCCACTGTGCCCATCAAACGCAGCCACTGTGCCATCACATGCAGCCACTGTGCCCATCAAACACAGCCACTGTGCCCATCAAACACAGCCACTGTGCCCATCAAACGCAGCCACTGTGCCATCACATGCAGCCACTGTGCCCATCAAACGCAGCCACTGTGCCATCACATGCAGCCACTGTGCCCATCAAACGCAGCCACTGTGCCATCACATGCAGCCACTGTGCCATTATTTAACCACTTGCCGCCCGCCAATGACAGATTGACGGCGGCAAAGTGGTTGTAGAATCCTGACTGGACGTCATATGACGTCCTCAGGATTCTAAGCCGCTGCGCGCCCCCGGGGGCGCGCATCGCGGCGATCGCTGTTGCGGGGTGTCAGTCTGACACCCCGCAACACCGATCTCGGTAAAGAGTCTCTCACGGAGACTCTTTACCACGTGATCAGCCGTGTCGAATCACGGCTGATCACGGTGTAAACAGGAAGAGCCGTCGATGGCTCTTCCTCACTCGCGTCTGACAGACGCGAGTAGAGGAGAGCCGAACGGCTGCTCTCCTGACAGGGGGGGTTCGCGCTGATTGTTTATCAGCGCAGCCCCCCCTCGGATCGCCACATGGACCACCAGGGATGCCCACCCTGGACCACCAGGGAAGGGCAGATCCCCAAAAAAAGGCTAAAAAATAAAAAATAAAAAAAAGACTGAAAAAAAAAGGGCAGATCAAAAAAAAAAAAGGCTAGAGAAAATAAAAAAAAGGCTGTAAAAAAAAAAAGCATTAAAAAAAAAAATGATGCCAATCAGTGCCCACAAATGGGCACTGACTGCAACATAGGTTAATCAGTGCCGCCCCAGTGTCCATCAGTGCCACCCTACAGTGTCCATCAGTGCCACCCCACAGTGCCCATCCATGCCCAGTGCCCACCTATCAGTGCCCATCTGTGCCACCCATAAGTAGCCATCAGTGCCACCCATAAGTGCCGCCCATGAGTGCCCATCTGTGCCGCCTATGTGTGCCCATCAGTGCCGCCTATGTGTGCCCATCAGTGCCGCCTATGTGTGCCCATCAGTGCCGCCTATGTGTGCCCATCAGTGCCGCATACAAGCGCCGCCAATCAGTGCCACCTCATCTGTGCCCGTCAGTACTACCTCATTGATGTCCATCAGTGCCATCTCATCGGTGCCCATCAGTGCCGCCATATCAGTGCCCGTAATTGAAAGAGAAAACTTACTTATTTACAAAACATTTAACAGAAAAAAAAAAATACCAGTTACTCACCGGTAGCTGTTTTTCTATGAGTCTTACAGGACGGCACCTTGAGAGTAGACTGGCTTCACCTGACAGGAAACACAATCAAAAAGAGGTTTAAAAACCCCGCCCCTCCCCGTGCACCTCAGTTGGTGATAAAGTAACCACCATAAGAGCACGGGAACCAGTATATGAAAATACAAACCATACAAAGTCATCAGGGTGGGAAATAGGCCTGCCGTCCTGTAAGACTCATAGAAAAACAGCTACCGGTGAGTAACTGGTATTTTCTCGAGTCGTCTTCCAGGACGGCACCTTGAGAGATAAGCAAGTAACCCTCAGGCCTACCTTAGGGCGGGACCACTGCCTGCAGGACTCTTCTGCCAAACGTCAAGTCTTGGGGTGACAGAAGTTCCACTCGGTAGTGTTTTAGAAAGGTGTTCTGGCTTGACCACGTTGCTGATCTACAGATTTGTTCCACTGAAACTCCTGCTCTCTCTGCCCAGGAGGTTGCTATAGATCTCGTGGAATGTGCCTTGACCTTAGGTACTGTTTTGCCAGCCTTACTGTATGCTATTGAAATTGCCTGTCTTATCCATCTAGATATGGAGGCTCTAGATGCTTGGCAACCCTTTTTCTGTCCTGAAAAGTTGATTAGCAAGTGTGATGAGCGTCTGAACTCGCTCACCCTTTCTAAATAAATTAACAAACAGCGTCTTACATCCAAACAATGAAAGGTTCGTTCTCTTTCATTCTGTGGGTTTGCGCAAAAAGAAGGAAGTATAATTTCTTGTGACCTATGAAACTTCGTAGCCACCTTAGGTAGATACAGGGGATCCTGACTTAGGACTACCCTGTCCTCGAATAAACGAAAATAAGGCTCTTTGATTGAGAGCGCTTGCATGTCTCCTATTCTTTTGGCCGTGGTGATGGCCAAAAGAAAGGAGAATTTAAATACTAACAGCCTAACCGGAATGCTGTCTATCGGTTCAAACGGAGGTTTGGATAGCTGGTCTAACACCAGGGAGAGGTCCCAAGGGGGAACTCTGGATATCTGTATAGGTGACAACCTATCCCTGGCCGTCAGGAACCTCTTAATAAGAGGATCCAGAGCCAGCCTCTTGTCTAGAAAGTAGGACAAGGCGGCAACCTGTACTCTTAGGGTTCTCGTAGCTAGACCTAGATCTACCCCTTCCTGAAGGAACTCCAAGATAACTGATATTTCGGGTAGTGGAGCTTGTCTTGCCGCGCACCAGCGTGAAAACACTCCCCAGGTCTTGGCATAGATCTTCCTGGTAACTTCCTTACGACTCGCTAAGAGGGTATCTATTACCTTCTCTGAGCAACCCTTCCGCTGCAGGTTCCACCTCTCAAGTACCAGGCCGTCAGACTGAAAAAGCCTGGCTCTGGATGAAAGATCGGTCCCTGCCGCAGAAGGTCCATCCGGACCGGGAGAGGAGGAAGGACTGACCACTGTTCTAACATTGGAAACCAAGATCTTTTGGGCCACCAGGGAGCGATCAGGATCAGCTTCCCTTGTGAACGACTCAGTTTTTGCAATACCCTCGGGATCAGATTCAGGGGAGGGAAGGCATAGGCTAGGTAAAATGTCCAGGCCTGGGCCAACGCGTCCACACCCTCCGATCCCGGGAGAGGGAGAAGAACCTTTCTATCTTCTTGTTCCTCCTGTGAGCAAAAAGGTCTATTTCTGGGTTGCCGAAATGATGACATACCCAATCGAAGACCTCCTGACTTAGTTCCCACTCTCCCTGGAGAATGGGTTGGCGGCTTAGAAAGTCCGCTTCTAGGTTTAGGACTCCTCTGATGTGAACTGCTGACAGGGAGCGGACTCTCTGTTCTGCCCAGCCTAGAATTTCTAGAGACAACCTTAGGAGCGAACGTGACCTGGTGCCTCCCTGATGGTTCAGGAACGCCACCGTGGTCGCGTTGTCGGAGAGAATTTGTATTTCTTGGTCCAGGATTCTCTCCTCGAACGCTTCCAAGGCTCTTCCGACCGCTGATAATTCTCGGAAGTTGGAAGAGGACTCCCTTTGGTGTCGATCCCAGGAACCCTGGGCCTGTAGGCCCGCCATGTGGGCTCCCCATCCCCAGGAGCTAGTTAGAGCCTGGTCTAAACCTGTCCCAAAGAGGAGGGATCCCTCAAAGGGCAGGGCACAGAGACGGGATTTGGAGGCCAAATCTCCTTCCCATGTTTTGAGCCATACTGCCCTTCTCGAGGCGTTAATAAGAGCGCCCGTTTTAGCAGAGGCTCGAGCGGTCTCAATTGATGCGTCTGCTAGATAGGCGACAGCGCTACCTATGACTCTAAGGGAATCTCGGATATCCTTAAATTTTGAAGTCTGCGGGATATGTTCCAACATCCTGGACAGCCAGGTATCCGTATTCCTGGCAATGCAGGATGAGGCCAGTGCGGGCCCAAGGGCTGCCGCATTAGCCTCCCAGGCCCTGCGAAGGGAGGTCTCTGCCCGTCTGTCTAGTGAATCTTTTTAAATTCCCAGCATCCTCAAAGGAAAGGTCAGACTGTCTAGACAGTTGCGCTAGGGAAGCATCTAGTTTAGGGACTTTGAAAAATTTGTTTTCTAGTTCTTCCTTAAAGGGACAGCGCCTTTTCCAGGTTTTGTACTTTAGTAACTTCTTTTCAGGTTCAGCCCACTCTCTTAGAACTAAATCCTGAAGAGATTGGTGAACTGGGATAACCTTTGGTTGGGGTTTAGCCAGACCCTGGTACATCTTATCCTGTGCTGACACTAGTTCGGCCGGCTGCTGAATCCCCTCAGAGGTATAGATAGCCGCCAGTAAACCACCCATGTCATCCGCTGAAAAAATGAATTTGCCTGATCTAGCATCTTCATCCTCCTCATCTGTCTGGCTATCAATGAGACCTTCTTCCTGAGCCTCCGAATCCTCAGAGTCTGACAGAAGAACGTCCCTAGCCCTCAACAATCTTGGAGCCGAGGTGGATAAGCTTTCCTGTGAGGAGGGTCCAGCTGCTAGGGGATCAGGTTCCTTGGTTTTTAAGACTTGTTAAACTCCTTTAATGTGGAAAGCATTTCTGACTGAACCGTCAGGAATTCCTTCATTATTAGCGAAGCTTCCTTCCCTGTGAGTTTTTGAATGCACTTAGCACACAAAAGCTTGGAATAGTCTGTGGCTAGCTTAATGCTACAATTCCCACATCTTTTAGCTTTAGATGTATGTTTAGCAGAAACACTAGAAGCCTCCCCCTGGGCAGTAACCTCTTCCCCTGAAAGTAAAAGACAAGGCTTTAATACAAAGGGAGTAGGGGAAGGGAAGGGGGGTGTGTGGGGAATAAGGACCCAGTCCAAGTGCCCCAAATGAAGTTTTCTAGAGGTAGACTCACCCCTGGTGGGTTCCTCTGCAGCAGCGGTTAGTGCCGGACGGTCCTCACGCTCCATGGCACTATCGAATCGGGCGCCACTCTCTCCCCTGCTGCGCTCCGAGCGTGTGAGCTAACGCCGATGGCGGCCGCCATTTTGGCGAAGACCGGAAGTGTGTCATCACCATGCGCCGCCATCGACGCAGCGTCGGAATGCTGGCTCCACCGAGAAACGAGCCTGGGAGAACAGCAGCCGAGTCCACAGCGCGGAGATGCGTCCTTACCCGGCCCAGCAGGTAGGAGGACGCTCGGGAGAGAGGGATTCCAGCCACCTAGGTGTTCTGAGGTAGCCACTATCCCAGATACACCTAGCAGGGGGGGGTTCCCAAAACAAAGTTTTCCTTCTGCTCCCCCCCCCCTCAATACGGGGAGACCCTCTGGACAGGCAACAGCCTCACTGAGCTCAAGGCCTCCCAGGACCCATGGCTCATATTCCAGGAGGGGGACCACCAGCCCCAGGCCTTAGGTCTTTTTAGAAAACAAAAAAACGTTTCGCTGGGGGAAACACAATCATGAACTGAGGTGCACGGGGAGGGGCGGGGTTTTTAAACCTCTTTTTGATTGTGTTTCCTGTCAGGTGAAGCCAGTCTACTCTCAAGGTGCCGTCCTGGAAGACGACTCGAGAAAATACTTATTTTTTTTCAAAATTTTCAGTCTTTTTTTAGTTGTTGCGCAAAAAAAAAAAAATCGCAGAGGTGATCAAATACCATCAAAAGAAAGCTCTATTTGTGGGGAAAAAAAGGACGCCAATTTTGTTTGGGTACAGTGTAGCATGACCGCGCAATTGCCATTCAAAGTGCGACAGTGCTGAAAGCTGAAAATTGGCTTGGGCAGGAAGGTGTATACGTGCCCTGTATGGAAGTGGTTAAAAAATTGAAATGGAAAAAAAAAGTCATTTTCGGATTATTATTTTTTTTTATTTTGGTTTTGTTTTGTTTCGGTTCTGAAATTTTCATTTCGGTGCACCCCTACTAGATATCACTACTGTATATGCTTTACCCAAAGTAATTTTCAAGTGAGAGGCTAGAGAGCAGAGGTGACTCATGGAGAAAGGAAAAGTTATTTGGACATTCATAGCCAAATGGTTAAGGGATACACCATGAACACAAGGGGTTGTAAAGGTACAGGAGAGTCAGGACTCTCTCTGAGGCCCCGTACACACGAGAGAATTTTCCTCCGGACCGTTCCAGCGGATAAATCCTCTGGCGGATTTTGATCTGATGGTTGTACTAACCATCAGATCGAAATCCGCGCGGAATCCATCCGCGGTGACGTGTAAACACCCAGCTCCCGGTCCTGTCAGCGGGGGAAACGCTGATCTTCTGTTCATACAATGTATGAACAGAGGATCAGTGTTTCCCCTAGTGAGGCCACCCCCCACCCCCCACAGTAAGAACACACAAGGGACATACTTAACCCCTTCCCCGCCCCCTAGTGTTAACCCCTTCACTGCCAGTGGCATTTTTATAGTAACTGCACTGATCGCTATAAAAATGCCAATGGTCCCAAAAATGTGTCAAAAGTGTCCGCCATAATGTCGCAATACCGAAAAAAAATCGCTGATCGCCGCCATTACTAGTAAAAAAAAATATATTAATAAAAATGACATAAAAATACCCCCTATTTTGTAAACGCTATAACTTTTGCGCAAACCAATCAATAAACGCTTATTGCGATTTTTTTACGAAAAATAGGTAGAAGAATACGTATCGGCCTAAACTGAGGGAAAAAAAAGTTTTTTTATATATTTTTGGGGGATATTTATTATAGCAAAAAGTAAAAAATATTAATTTTTTTCAAAATTGTCTCTCTATTTTTGTCTATAGCGCAAAAAAAAAAAAAACGCAGAGGTGATCAAATACCACCAAAAGAAAGCTCTATTTGTGGGGAAAAAAAGGACGCCAATTTTGTTTGGGAGCCACGTCGCACGACCACGCAATTGTCTGTTAAAGCGACGCAGTCCCGAATCGCAAAAGGTACTCTGGTCTTTGGGCAGCAATATGGTCCGGGGGTTAAGTGGTTAAAAGTCATCAGTTACACTTTTTGTAGGTCCTGGCTTGTAATAAACACCAAAACGAGTGGAACCCTTCTAAATGCTGTGACTATTGTTTAAACCCTGTATTCTGACCCAAGGAAGAGACACGCATACCAAAATATCCTGTATGATTGTGTAACCCTGCAGCCTGTATCGCTCAAACTGCAGTCCCTTTTAACCCCATCTCCTCACGGCACCCTGTTTCTAATGCTACATCACCCTGCGACTGACATTACATACATCTCTATGTCACCCTGAATTACTGCCAACACATCCTGACTCTGCATCGCTGCCACTGACCCTCTAGCTCCATTTTATCTATCTTGTTATATCGAGAAGGTAAAAATTGAATTCTCCCGGGTTTTCAATGAACGCGCTGTATGCTCCATCCCCGTTCTATGACATCACTTCCAGAGCCTCCCAGCCGCTTCCTCTCCTAGTCTTTTCTAGTTGCTGGTATCTAGGTGTTACTTTAGATGTGACAGAATTTCGTACAGACGAGGTAAGCCTACCGAATTTACCATGAACGGGGCGTTGGGAATCCGTAGTGACGACTAATGCAAAGATATTTCGAAAAACAACAGCCTGTTAGCACAAACTACGTAATGCGAATTATAGTTATGGGCAAATGTATAAAGCAGAGGTATGACTTGTAATGTGGCCATACTGCTATTTATTGCATAGTTATTAATGTCCCTATGGACTGCTGTCAGATATTCTCATGCAGTGAGCTCCCTCCATACTGCTTGGGATCAATGCTAATTTAGCCAGGAGAGGAAGGAATATATTGAAATATTTCAGGCTTCCTTCTGTTTCCCTGCTTCAGGGAAACGGAACAGTATGAGCGAAGGTGCATTTTTCCGCCGCAATGCAAACTGGGTTTATTCACTCTCCACACCCCCTCACTGTCTACAACTGCACTGATACCTCCTTCACATTGCGCCCGTAATGTGATGGGGTGCAGGACGTACCACAGCATTGCAAGTATGAGCTCTATTGTACTGCCACTAAACAACAGTGTGTGTTGGGGGATGGGGGACCCCTTTCACACTGAGGCAGTTTTCAAGCATTTTGGCGCTAGAAATAGCGACAGCGCTGGAAAACTGCCTCCCATGCCACCCGAATGTCAAAGCCTGAGTGCTTTCACACTGGGGCAGTGCACTTGCGGGACGTTAGAAAAAGTCCTGCAAGCAGCATCTTTGGGAGCTCCCAAAACGCCCTAACCCCTTTGGCTGCAAGCAGGGGTTAAAAGCATCCCACTAGCAGCCAAAAAGCGCAGCTAAAACGAGCAGCGCTTTAGCTCTGAATACCTCAGTGTGAAAGTAGCCTTAAACTTCCATGCTGAGCACGGTAGAAGAGAGGATGAAGCATCAGAAAAAGGAAGCAGTAACCTGGAGCCCAGGGAGAAGATGCCAAGCTGTGCCTTCCACACCATTCTGGAGGGGTAAATGGAGGTGGAATAAGGAGAGGTTTTGTGTTCAGAGGTGCTGTGATATTTAATGTAAAGTAGTTGGCAGTGCAATATGTTGTTAAAATGCATTGCACTGTTTACTTTTTCCCTGTTTTTGATTTGTTCACCGTTATTGAAAGACAATTCATTAAAGTGATTGTAAAGGTTCATTTTTATTTTTTTTAACCACTTAAGACTCGGACCAAAATGCAGCTAAAGGACCGTGCCCCTTTTTGCGATTCGGCACTGCGTTGCTTTAACTGACAATTGCGCGGTCGTGCGACGCGGCTCCCAAACAAAATTGGCGTCCTTTTTTTCACACAAATAGAGCTTTCTTTTGGTGGTATTTGATCACCTCTGCGTTTTTATTTTTTGCGCTATAAACAAAAATAGAGCGACAATTTTGAAAAAAATTCAATATTTTTTACTTTTTGCTATAATAAATATCCCCCAAAAATATATAAATTTTCTCACCTCGTCTTTCAGGACAGCACTTGGAGAAAGCGCAGCTCCACCCACTTCCCAGGAAACACTGCAGTCGTTACTTTAAATTCCGCCCACTTCCACCATGACCTCAGTTGTTGTGTTTCCTCCGGCCATGGTGGAAGCGCTGCAGGGAACCAGGGGTGTCCTGTACTCTCTCCAGGTGGAGGTGGCTGGAGCATACCTGCGGTTGGTTGGTTTTCTTTTCAGGCAGACCCAGCATCCCCCCTGACGGGTGGGGGATGCTCCGGTGCTTTTCCCCTCTCGAGTCCGGCGAGGGCAGAGGCTGCTGGAGGTTTTTCTGCTCCCGTAGGCCGGGCAGCGTGGACTAATGGAAGGGGTCGGGTGCCTCTTCCGGGTTCACGATGATCCGGTCCGAGGGGGGGGGCGGAACTTCCGGCGGCGGCTTCCAGTTCCAGCCGCTGGAGCGCAGAGGGGGAGGTGGCCTTGGCGGTGCATTTCCGGTCCTCGTGGCGACGAGTTTGACCGGGAAAGTTTAAATTGAACGATCGGACGGCTGCTACACCCTGGGAGAGAATGGAGCAGGAGCCACAAGCACCAGCCTGGCCCAGGTAGGAGACAGCGGTTTCCAGGTTACCTGGGATTTGTTTGTGTGTCCCTCCTGTTGCCCCCTTAGGGGGAGGGGAGCCTGCAGCACTCTCTCTAGTTATGTCTCTGGGAGAAGTGCTTTATTATTTGTTTGACACAGCGGTGATGGGGATTGGTCTGTTTTGTTCACTGACTGTTGGTGGCAATTTGCTGATATCTGATACACAACAATTAAGCATAGTGTTGTTGTTTTTTGTGTCTTTCAGAAATGTAAAGAAAAACTTAACGTTGCATTGCCTCCACCTAAGAAAAAGTGTGCTATTTGCAAGACATCCCTTAAAGCGGAGTTCCACCCTATTTTACAACTTCTTTGCATTCGTTTTTACACTGCCCCTTTAAATACATTTGGGATGTTTTATTTTTGTCTTTTAAAAACTCACGTTTTTATCTGTGAGTCTCTTATTCCCCCGCCGCGGCGGAATGGCCCCCCCCCCCGCCGCATCCAGCGCTGCTATGCCTCCTGGGATATGTGTCTCTTCAATCCCAGGAGGCTGGGCTGAACATCGCAGCCGTGGATGAACATCTCGGGGGGCGGGAGGGAGGGAGGGCAGTGCCGCCCATAGAGGTGGTGTCCTTCCTCTTCTCCCTCTCCAACTCCTCCCCCGTCCTAGCTCCTCCACCCGTCCTAGCACCGCCCCCGTCCTAGCACCGCCCCCGTCCTAGCTCCTCCACCCGTCCGTCACCGCCGCCCCCGTCCTCCTCCCTCCACCACCCGCCCACCTGCCATCTGTCTCCGATGCACGGAGATACAGATCATCAGGCAGAGAGAGCGAATCTCTGTCTGATAGATCTGTATGTGAGTACACCGAGCATAGTACAGCCCCGCCTCCCTGTACAGCCCCGCCTCCCTGTACATAGAGACATCGCTCTGCACTGTGTGTTACAATTCTAGTGCAGGGAGGCGGGGCTGTACTATGATCACTGTACTCACATAGAGACCTACACAGACCGAGATGTGCTCTGTATGCCTGATCATCTGTACCTCCCCCCACTCTGCACATAATGTTGTCACCGCACTGTCACCGCACTAACATCACCGCACTGTCACCGCACTAACATCACCGCACTGTCACCGCACTGTCACCGCACCGTCACCGCACTGTCACCGCACTGTCACCGCACTAACATCACCGCACTGTCACCGCACTGTCACCGCACTGTCACCGCACTGTCACCGCACTAACATCACCGCACTAACATCACCGCACTAACATCACCGCACTAACATCACCGCACTAACATCACCGCACTAACATCACCGCACTAACATCACCGCACTAACATCACCGCACTAACATCACCGCACTAACATCACCGCACTAACATCACCGCACTAACATCACCGCACTAACATCACCGCACTAACATCACCGCACTAACATCACCGCACTAACATCACCGCACTAACATCACCGCACCGTCACCGCACTAACATCACCGCACTGTCACCGCACCGTCACCGCACTAACATCACCGCACTGTCACCGCACTGTCACCGCACTAACATCACCGCACTGTCACCGCACTGTCACCGCACTAACATCACCGCACTGTCACCGCACTGTCACCGCACTATCACCGCACTGTCACCGCACTAACATCACCGCACTGTCACCGCACCGTCACCGCACTAACATCACCGCACTGTCACCGCACTGTCACCGCACTGTCACCGCACTAACATCACCGCACTGTCACCGCACTGTCACCGCACTGTCACCGCACTGTCACCACCGCACTGTCACCGCACTGTCACCGCACTGTCACCGCACTAACATCACCGCACTGTCACCGCACCGTCACCGCACTAACATCACCGCACTGTCACCGCACTGTCACCGCACTGTCACCGCACTAACATCACCGCACTAACATCACCGCACTAACATCACCGCACTAACATCACCGCACTAACATCACCGCACTAACATCACCGCACTAACATCACCGCACTAACATCACCGCACTAACATCACCGCACCGTCACCGCACTAACATCACCGCACTAACATCACCGCACTGTCACCGCACTAACATCACCGCGTCACCACACTAACATCACCGCACTAACATCACCGCACTGTCACCGCACTAACATCACCGCACTGTCACCGCACTAACATCACCGCACTAACATCACCGCACTAACATCACCGCACTAACATCACCGCACTAACATCACCGCACTAACATCACCGCACTAACACCGCACTAACATCACCGCGTCACCACACTAACATCACCGCACTGTCACCGCACTAACATCACCGCACTGTCACCGCACTAACATCACCGCACCGTCACCGCACTGTCACCGCACTAACATCACCGCACCGTCACCGCACTAACATCACCGCACTAACATCACCGCACTAACATCACCGCACTAACATCACCGCACTAACATCACCGCACTAACATCACCGCACTAACATCACCGCACTAACATCACCGCACTAACATCACCGCACTAACATCACCGCACTAACATCACCGCACTAACATCACCGCACTAACATCACCGCACTGTCACCGCACTAACATCACCGCACTGTCACCGCACTAACATCACCGCACTAACATCACCGCACTAACATCACCGCACTAACATCACCGCACTGTCACCGCACTGTCACCGCACTAACATCACCGCACTAACATCACCGCACTGTCACCGCACTAACATCACCGCACTGTCACAGCACTAACATCACAGCACTAACATCACAGCACTAACATCACCGCACTAACATCACCGCACTAACATCACAGCACTAATGTCACCGCACTAACATCACCACCGCACTAACATCACCGCACTAACATCACCGCACTAACATCGCAGCACTAACATCGCAGCACTAACATCGCAGCACTAACATCGCAGCACTAACATCGCAGCACTAACATTGCAGCACTAACATTGCAGCACTAACATCGCAGCACTAACATCACCGCACTAACATCACCGCACTAACATCACCGCACTAACATCACCGCACTAACATCACCGCACTAACATCACCGCACTAACATCACCGCACTGTCACCGCACTAACATCACCGCACTAACATCACCGCACTGTCACCGCACTAACATCACCGCACTGTCACCGCACTAACATCACCGCACTAACATCACCGCACTAACATCACCGCACTAACATCACCGCACTGTCACCGCACTGTCACCGCACTAACATCACCGCACTAACATCACCGCACTGTCACCGCACTAACATCACCGCACTAACATCACCGCACTAACATCACAGCACTAATGTCACCGCACTAACATCACCACCGCACTAACATCACCACCGCACTAACATCACCACCGCACTAACATCACCGCACTAACATTGCAGCACTAACATTGCAGCACTAACATTGCAGCACTAACATTGCAGCACTAACATTGCAGCACTAACATTGCAGCACTAACATTGCAGCACTAACATTGCAGCACTAACGTCGCCGCACTAACGTCGCCGCACTAACGTCGCAGCACTAACGTCGCAGCACTAACGTCGCAGCACTAACGTCGCAGCACTAACGTCGCAGCACTAACGTCGCAGCACTAACGTCGCAGCACTAACGTCGCAGCACTAACGTCGCAGCACTAACGTCGCAGCACTAACGTCGCAGCACTAACGTCGCAGCACTAACGTCGCAGCACTAACGTCGCAGCACTAACGTCGCAGCACTAACATCGCAGCACTAACATCACCGCACTAACAAAATGAATTTATTGACAGTGCACATGTCTGGTATATGTATACACACCACATATATAACAAGAGATGTATATCATCTTGTTATGTAGATATATCTGCACAGGAACAAATTATTTATTATATTTACTGGTTCCTGGAAGGAGGGGGGGGGAGGGGAGGGGAGGAGGGGAGGAGAGGTTTGCATAGATAAGGGGCGGTAACTTCCTCTGACACTCCCGTTGCTATTGAAAACTGATCTGAAACCATTACACTGCTTCTACAGCACTGAGCATGTGCGAGGCTGAAATCCAGGAAGTCATACAGTCTGGCTTCATGATGCCCACACTTAAGATGGCCCCAGTCAATTTCTATTTTATAAAGTGTCTAAATGCTGTAACAACCTAACAAAACGGACCTTAGTTTACAGACTAACTTTACTAGAATACATTCAGCTTGTGTATTACAGGGGTATTTATATTTAAAAAGTTTTTTTTTTTCAATTTGTGGCCGGAACTCCGCTTTAACCACTTGCTTACTGGGCACATATACCCCCCTCCTGCCCAGGTGAAATTTCAGCTTCCGGTGTAGTGTCACAGTTTGCTGCCTATCCTAGAATGCTGCGGATGTCACGTGGCGGCCAACTGCGCATGCGTGATGCGTTCCAAACGCAAGTGCGATGCGTTCCAATGGATTTTCGACAGTACACACCAGCGAACCCGGCATTTAGGGCGACGTGGATTTAGAGGAAAGTGGCCAGTCGGCCTCACGTCCTCGCTTCGCTCAGACGGCTCGCTCCGCGCGCTCGGCCTCCTGGCTCTTTTTTTAACATCCTCCAATCCATGGGGATGTTAAGGAAAGAGCCTGGATGCCAACTGAGGTTTCACTGGTGTCCACTGTCGTGAATCCATTGGAACGCATCGCATTTGCGTTTGGAACGCATCGCGCATGCGCAGTTGGCCGCCACGTGACTTCCAGGGCATTCTAGGATAGGCAGCAAACTGTGACAATACACCGGCACTGCGTCGCTTTAACTGACAATTGCGCGGTCGTGCGACGTGGCTCCCAAATAAAATTTACGTCCTTTTTTTTTCCCCCTTTTTTTCCCCACAAATAGAGCTTTCTTTTGGTGGTATTTGATCACCTCTGCGGTTTTTATTTTTTGCGCTATAAACAAAAAAAGCAACAATTTAGAAAAAAAATATTAATATTTTTTACTTGTTGCTATAATAAATAGCCCATTTTTGTTTTCTCAGTTTAGGTCGATACGTATTCTTCATATTTTTGGTAAAAAAAAAAAAAAATCGCAATGAGCGCTTACAAAATATGCGAATGAGAATTATTATTATTTTATTTTTTTACTAGTAATGGCGACGATCTGCGTTTTTTTTTTTTATTTTTTTTTTTTATTTTATTTTATTGGGACTGCGACATTATGGCGGACACATCGGACACTTTTGACACATGTTTGGCGCCATTCACATTTATACAGCGATCAGTGCTATAAATATGCACTAATTACTGTATAAATGTGACTGGCATTGAAGGGGTTAACACTAGGGGGTGAGGAAGGGGTTAAATGTGTACCTGTATTGTGTTCTAACTGGGGGGAGGGGGGTGACTGGGGGAGGTGAACCGATTGTGTCCCTATGTACAAGGGACACAGATCGGTCTCCTCTCTCCCCTGACAGGACATGGAGCTCTGTATTTACATACAGAGCTCCACGTCCATGCTCTGTCATTGCCGATCGCGGGTACCTGGCGGACATCGCGACCGCCAGGCATGCGCATCGGCATCTCGGGGACGCACCGCACGCGCCCCCCCAGTGGCCGGAGGAATCCATGACGTCATATGACGTCCTGTTGTATTTTCAGAGCCACCGTGAGGCCGTCATTTAAAAATGGCCCGGGGCTCAAGTGGTTAAGGGATCATGGCATAAACCGTTATGCAAAACCTGCATTGCTGATTTGGTTAGAGGAAGCCTCCACTAGTGCACCCTCTGAACAACCTAAGGAGATGCTTTCCTCATTCAGGAAGGAACTGGAGGATACTTTTCAATCATTCCGTTTCTACCTAGACAAATGTCCGGTTTCACAGTCAACCCCTAGGGCTTCCACTAGTACCCACGGGGGGGCAGTTAGTGAGTCTGAGGAAGAGGAACCTAGAAGTGTGGTTTCAGGGTCTGAGGCAGAGGAAGATGATGATAAAGATACATCTTCATCATGCTACAAGCTGTCTTTGGAGGAGGTAGATGACCTCCTGAAAACCATACATGCTACTCTTAATATTAAGGAGGATAAGGCCCAGTTGTCGTTACACGACAAGATGTACCAGGGGTTAGATGAGGTTAAGCACAAAACCTTTCCAGTACACAAAGTGTTGTCGGATGCTGTCAAAGGGGAATGGAAGGACCCAGAGAGGGGCCCCTTCTTCTCCAAGTCTCTGAAAAGGAGATTTCCTTTTGATGAAGATGAAGCACAGGTTTGGAATAAGAAATCCAAGGTTGATGCAGCCTTTTCTAAAGTGTCACGTAACACAGACTTAGCCTTTGAGGACATGGGTGCCTTGAAGGATACCATGGACAAAAGAGCTGATGCTCTTTTGAAGAAGGCTTGGGATTCCACACTAGCCAACCTCAAGCCTGCTATGGCATCTACAGTAGTAGCCAGGAACCTGGAGCATTGGCTGGATAAGTTAAAGGGCCATATTGAGGCAGGTACCCCTCGCAGAGACCTACTAGAGTCCCTTCCAGTTCTGGTGAACGCTGTAGGATACATGGCGGATGCCTCAGCCGAGTCGGTAAGGATGTCGGCTAGGTCCTCGGCCTTAATTAACTTGGCCAGGAGGGCCTTATGGATTAAAACTTGGTCAGGTGACGCAGCTTCGAAGGTTAAGCTGTGTGGTCTACCTTTTGAAGGGGATCTGGTGTTTATTTCCGGTCTAGAGGCAGTTCTAGATAGAACGGCGGACAGGAAGAAAGCTTTTCCTTTAAAGAAAGTAGTGCCACAGACCAAGAAGAATTTTCGTTCTTTTTTCCAGTCCCAAAATTCAAAAGAGGCCAGGGTGGAAAGTCCTGGCGGTCCCAGAGGGGCAGAGGGAAGACTGGGGTGTTGTTTCGTTCCCCCAGCCAACGCGCAAAACCCCAATGACGGTCTCCCGGCTGTGGGAGGGCGTCTTCAGTCGTTTCTTCCACAGTGGGAAGAAGCGACTTCAGAAAGTCCACCGTCTCGTTTTTACGTGACTCAGTTGCCCCGAGACCAGGAGAAATCTCTGGCAATGATGTCGCTGATGGAAGAGTTTCTTCAACAAAGGGTGATCATTCCTGTACCCCAGCAAGAGGAGGGTCTAGGGCATGGGTGCTCAACCTGTGGCTCTCCAGCTGTTGCGGAACTACAATTCCCATGAGGCATTACAAGCCGCTGACAGGTACAAGCATGTCTCCCAAAGGCTGAGGCATTATGGGAATTGTAGTTTTTTGCAACAGCTGGAGAGCCACAGGTTGAGCATCCATGGTCTAGGGTGTTATTCCCACGTATTTTTAGTGAAGAAGCCGTCAGGAAAATTCAGATTGATTCTGAACTTAAAAATCCTAAACAGGTCCATTCGATACAAGAGATTTCGGATGGATACCATCTATTCAGTAAGAAAGCTTCTCCCAGCAGGATGTTTTCTGGCCTCTATAGACCTGAGAGATGCATACCTGCATGTAGAGGTCGACCCATATATATCGGTCGGCCGATATATCGGCCGATATTTGGCCGTTTTTATGAAATCGGCATTGGCCGATTATTGTGAAAAAATCGGCCGATTTGCGGCAATCGCGGCTATTACAATAAATGGCTGGCATGGCCGCCTGCCCTGCAGCAGCGTGTGTCCCTGAATCCTCCACCCGCACGGCCACCTCCAATAGCAAGGAAAGATTTTATTGGCATTGCATAGTACCGCCCCGTCCCCGCTCCGCCCCCTCCCTCAGCGTGCTGTATTGGATAAACAATCATTGGCCCTTTACAAGCATCTGCCACGTGACTTTTAGTACTGACCAGTGCTCTTGAAGCAATGTATTCTTGATTCCTACTACACCCGCACGGCCACTATAGAGAAGCTAAGGAGAGATTTCACTGGCATTCATTGTACCGCCCCGCCCCCTCCCTCGGCGTGCTGTATTAGATACTTGTAAAGGGCCAATGATTGTTTCTCTAATGCAGCACGCCGAGGGAGGGGGCGGGGCGGTACGATGAATGGCAGTGAAATCTCTCCATTTAAGTTTTTTCCCAAATGGGATTTATCGGTTGTCCTGAGAGGTCTGACAAAAAGGCCATTTGAACCACCAATAGAAGCCTCACTTAAATTTTGGACATTGAAGCTGGTTTTGCTAGTGGCAGTCACCTCAGCTAGGCGAGTCAGTGAGCTCCAAGCATTGTCTATTATTTAACCCTTTTTGACCATCTTCCCAGATAGGGTTGTGTTAAAGACAGATCCGGGTTTCCTACCAAAGGTAGCATCAGCATTTCATAGAACACAAGAGATAGTTCTACCTACATTCTGTCCAGCTCCATCTGGTCCGAAAGAGAGGGACTTTCATACCTTAAATGTGAGAAGATGTTTAGTACACTATCTAGAAATCACTAGTGAGTTTAGGAAGGCCAATTCTCTTTTTGTGTTGTTCTCAGGTTCTCGGAAGGGCTATGGAGCCTCTAAGAACACCTTGGCTAGGTGGCTTCGTATGGCTATTCATGAAGCTTACAAAGCTATGGATATAGAACCTCCCACAGGGGTGGTGGCTCATTCAACAAGGGCAGTGGCAACGTCCTGGGCGGAACGAGCTGGGGCTTCGCCAGAGCATATCTGCAAAGCAGCCACGTGGACGAGTTTCTCCACCTTCACTCGCCACTACAGAATGGATTTGCTCGCAGCAGCGGAGCAATCTTTTGGCAGGAAGGTCCTGCAAGCAGTGGTCCCACCCTAGAGTAAGTACTCGGTTATCATCTCCAAGTGCTGTCCTGAAAGACGAGGTGAGAAAACCTTAGTTAGACTTACCGGTAACGGTATTTCTATGAGTCTTTCAGGACAGCACCGATAACCCTCCCTTTTTCGTGACTGCGACATCATGGCGAACAGGTGGACACTTCGGACAAGTTTGACACATTTTTGGTACCATTGTCATTTTCACAGCAAAAAATGCATTTGAAATGCATTGTTTATTGTGAAAATGACAGTTGCAGTTTGGGAGTTAACCACTAGGGGGCACTGTTGGGGTTATGTGTTCCCTGAAGTGTGTTTACAACTGTAGGGGGGTGTGGCTGTAGGAGTGACGTCATCGATTGTGTCCCCCTATAAAAGGGATGACACGATCGATGCAGCCGCCACAGTGAAGAACGGGGAAGATGTGTTTACACACAGCTGTCCCCATTCTTCAGCTCCGGGGAACGATCGCGGGACTCCAGCTGCGATCGGGTCCCGCGGTCCCGGAGCTTCGGACCGGGTCGCGGGAGCGCGCCTGCGACCCACGGCTGGGTACTAGTACAGGACGTACCTGTACGTACATGTGCCCAGCCGTGCCATTCTGCCGACATAAATGTGCAGGAGGCGGTCCCTAAGTGGTTAAATAACAAACATGTCATACTTGCCGCCTCTGTGCAAGGGTTTTGCACAGAGCGTCCCCAATTCTCCTCTTCTGGGGTCCCACAGCGGCACACCTGGCTCCTCTTCTTCTTGAGTGCCCCCACGGAGAGACTATTTCCATGGGGCACTTGTGCGGGCACGCTCCCAAGTCCTGCTGCGTCCCACCCCTGACAGACAACAGGACCTGGCCCCACCCCTGTCTTCCATGTCACTGGTTTTGATTGACAGCAGCGAAAGCCAATGGCTCCTGCTGCTATCAATCTATCCAATGAGGACCCGAGACAATGCCTATAGCTGCTGTGCTCGTCCCCGTCATTGAACGA
This sequence comes from Rana temporaria, assembly GCF_905171775.1. Lineage (NCBI taxonomy): Eukaryota > Metazoa > Chordata > Amphibia > Anura > Ranidae > Rana > Rana temporaria. The sequence goes on along the minus strand of NC_053492.1, from coordinate 331,833,349 downwards.
TCGGGTTCAGGTTAGGGCTAAAACAACGAATCGATTATGAAATTAATCGATTACTATTTTTATAATCGATTAATTGGCCAGTAACCTAATGGGGTGAAAACACGAAAGTTAGCCCTTTTATAGTACAAAAAGATCAAATAATCGCTAGTGTAAATATTACTTTCACTGTTCACAGTAAAAAAATTAACCCCTTACAGTAGCGATTATTTGCTCTTTTTGTACTATAAAGGGCTAATTTTAGTTTTGTTAACCCCATTATGTTACTAAATGTCTTGGGCCTGGTTCACATTTATGCATTTTTTGCAGAAACGCACTACAGTTCACTTAACATGGTTTCCTATGGGATGCGTTCACGGCTATGCTTTTTTCAGCTGCTGCGTATTTGGAAATGGGTAAAGGAATTTTTTCAATGCAATACGGTGCTTTTTTTTTTTTTGTTCAATATACTTCAATAGAGAAGCTGCAGAAAAGCATGTATTGCATTTTTGCAGCAATTTGTCTTTTTTAATCTGCCCAACAACAAATTCCCCCAACAAAAAAAAAGCATTAAGAAATGTAAACACGCAAATCGCAGCAAAATCACATGCACACAAATCAATACGCAACAGCAAAACACACTGCAGAAACAGATCAAAAGCAAACTGCATAGGTGTGTACCGAGCCTTATGCTGGCCACATGGATTAATTTTCAGACAAGAATATCAAAACGAAAAATCTTTGTACATTCACTGAATGAAAGAATGTTTGACATTTTCACTTGCTTTTAACATTCAGTTTTAAAATAAATCTATTTTCTGAATGAAAATGACATACACTGTCTGAAAATTCCTTTCACCAAGAAGTTTTCTATTATTTCTAATAATGATACCTGATGATGTTTACCAGATTCACCCTCTAATAGTATATACAGTATATCGTATCCCTTGTTCATTTGGCAGCCAGTGATCTCCTCTGCTCATGTTGCAGCCCTGAAATGTGGCTGGGCCCTAACCATCCTCTTGGACCGCCATTGCCTCAGTGACAATGGCAGTTTGGACAAAACCTATAGGGTAGATTTATAGTCCACTGGGGCGCTGGATGTGGTGTTAAAGAAAAGTCTTGTTGTTTCTTTGAGATGTAAGCATATATGTCTAGTTTTAATAAATAAACCAACTTCTAATTACTGCACCACAAATAATCTCTTCCTTTCACATATGGTTCCTCTTGGAGTGACTTGTTTTGGAATTGTGCTTAATGTGGGATGGCGATATAAAGAGTACGGAGTGGTGATATTACTGATTGTATTACAGAGGTCTAGGTTTCCCGTAAAAGGCTGTGCACAGCAGTGAAGACTGGAGGCACATAATTACTATAACTGCTGCTAGGTGCACAAATAGAGCAGGTTTGTTCTATAGTACTACACTTGGTTCACTTATTTATTGGACTAAAGCAGAAGTCCACCCTTAGGCCTCATTCACACGAGGCGGACTCCGTCGTGACAAAGTCCGCCTGCCCCCGCCAGCTCAGTGGGAGATCTGTCCGCAGATCTCCGCTGAGCCGACGAATGACAAGCTCCTCTCTGCTCACTGAGCGGGGAGGAGCTTGTCGGGCACGGCTGTTTCCTATGGAGCGATCTGATGAAAACGGACAGCATGTTTGTGTAGCGCTGACATTCTTGTATATTGATGTGTGTTTGCATACTTTAATACAACGTCTATGGACATTGCTATGTTTAAGTATTTGGAGCCATCTAGTGACCAAATACTGGTAATGCAGAGAGATGTTTTGTTTAGTATTTTGGTTGCCTTGGAGACGAGGAGAGACCCAAATACTGGTAATGCAGAGAGATGTTTGGTTGAGGATTTTGGTTGCCTTGGAGACAAGGGGAGACAGGAGTGTAAACAAAAAGCCTTCTGGAGGCTGATGCCGAGCTGCTGGGGAGCGAAGGCTGAGCTCGGAGAGCTAGAGGACAGTGGCCGGATTGCAGAGACCGAGAGACACTCATCCGAGCATCGGAGAACCGGATCCATCCAGCGGAGCTGAACAGAGCTGACGGAGAAGCTGCAGTCACAGGACCCTGAACAAAAGTTACTACCCGGAGCTCCGATCCAGTGGGTGAGCGGGTCACGACCCACAGTTTGCTAAGTTTACACGCAGTTAGACTCATATACAGGCCTCACTGGGATTTATAGTTCCACAGAGGAACTGAAACTGAGAAGGCTTGAGGCCTATCTAATTTGACGTTTCAAGCGATTTTAAAATAGTTGTTGCAGTTACACCAGGAGCATTTTCACTTCAATTTGACTCATCAAAACTGTGGATTACAAATCACTTTAGCTAGCGAAGAAAAGAAGATCCAAGACCAAGTACTTTAAGTGAGATCTCACGCATAGCTAATAAAGTAGGGGGAGCTCCCAGGTATAAAATGTTTATGTATACTGTTTTCAAATAGCTTATGTTTAAATCAATTGTGCTGTCGTCTTACGTTGGGATGACAGCACAATTACTGTAATCACTTCTTTGCATATTTCACAGTAAAATATATCTCTGGTTAAGTATCCAGTTGTTGTGGCGTACTGTTTTTCTCACTCCAAGTGCAGTCAGTGGATCCTGGGGTTATAATACAGGTATTTTGTATTGTCTTACATTGTATTGTATTGCATTGCATCACAGCTGTGCCAAGGGGATTGAGCCAAGTTAGTGGGGTTTATTGGTAGAGTGCAGGCCCAAATTAAACCAGCAGCTCCTTCGGGGGTCAGTGCTACATTTGTTTTCATCAGATCTTACCCGATCCGCATGGACGGATGGGGACGTGGCCCCCATACGTTTGTTTTTAGCGGATCGGATAGGGTCGGATGTCAGCGGACATGTCTCTGCTGACATTCGACGCTCCATAGGGATGCATGGAGCGGCCGTTCAGGTCCGCCGTCAAAACTGACAGGCGGACCCGAACGGATCGTAGTGTGAATGAGGCCTAACACTAAAATCCCTGCATCTACAGACATCCACAGTCTAAGGCCGCGTACACACGGTCGGTCCAAAACTATGAAAGCGGACTTAAGTTCAGTTTCATCGGTCCAAACCGACCGTGTGTACACCCCATCGGTCAGTTGTCCTTCGGTCCAAAAAAAGAGAACTTGCTTTAAAATCGAATCGATGGACGCCTGACCGATAGGTCAACACCGATGGTTAGTACACAGAAGCATCGGTTTAAAACCCGTGCATGCTCAGAATCAAGTCGACGCATGCTTGGAAGCATTGAACACACGTCGTGTGTTTTAGGTCACCGCGTTCTGACCCGATCGGTTTTGGAAACGATGGTGTGTACGCACATCAGACAATCAGTCTGCTTCAGCGGTGAACCGATGAAAACGGTCCGTTGGACCATTCTCATCGAATGGATCGACCGTGTGTAGGCGGCTTCACACTAACCTATCTAGCCCTATAAAGAAGAAATCAGTATGCATACCTTTTTGGAAGCCGATCCGACCCGATCCCACGCTGAGCTGTCAGCTGCGGCTTCACTGTGGAGGCGGGTGCAGAGGACAACCAAAGCCCCATAGTAAGTCTATGGGCGACGTCACTCCCCATTCATTTCACAGCCGTTGTCGGCTGTGTCCTCTGCAGAGCTTCCGCTGCTGGAGATCGGCTTCAAATAAGGGATGTATAGTGATTTCTTATATACAGGGATAGATAGGTTAGTGTTAGAACATGAATGTCTAGCCAGTTTTCTCGATTCTTCAGCCAGGACCAGCACATCTTGGATAGACTTATAGTAACTGTGGTTTTAACCAGTTGTATTCAACTTTTTTAAAGCTAACCATTTGTATATGGGAATTAAAGATTTGTTTATTTTTTTAAGCCTTTTTGGTATGTGTATTTATTAGACCCTGCAAGGTACATGTACAAGTCCCACCCCATTTTTGTTCTCTTTCGGTAATTGGGGCAAGGTATGGCTAAGAGAGGCATGGAAACACTACAGGAGGGGGGGTTGCCAGCTCGAGTGAGTGTACTCACATTGTATATCTTCTTAACCGCTAGTCGACCAACTGCCGCAGTTATACTATGGCAGGTTGGCATGGCTGCGCAAATCACCGTAGGTATAGAATAAATGTGGTGTGAACCTGCGCTGGGACTACAATAGTGGGCTGCTGCCCCCCTGAGCCTATCCCCTAAATAGGGGATGGGAATGAGAAAGATAAATGATAAATAGGGGTATTGGCGCTGCCTAGGTGAACATCTAAATACGCATATGCTACCCTACAGCGTGGTGCTGGAAAGCTGAGTAGGTATGGGTACAATGTGTATGGTGCAAACCAAATTGTCTGTGAATCAATAGAAAACCCAGCAAGAGGGTAAAAAGTGGTACTAAAATAGGTGAAACACACAAAAGTGAATATAATCGTGTAAATACGTGCTCAAGTCACAATAATATATGATAAAAGAACCATACCATATCGTGACATATACTACTCTCGTAGTTAGCATATATATTGCAACCTATGATATGCAATTCCAGCTAGAGTCCAATTATAATGTGATAAAAGTGTTTGGAAAAATGGCTGGAAGACGGACACACAGCCCATATAAATACCAGAAACCATGAAAGGCATAAGAGTCTCTAAACATCAATAGTATTGCAGTTTGGATGGAGTCCAGAGGGATTTCTTGCTGTGGAGGGAGTGCTCCTCAGAAAACGAATCTCTATCGAAACGTACGTCAGGCGTTACGCGCATACGTCACTTCCGGGTCAGCGTCAGGTGGTTGCAGCTGGAGCGCACGCTGCATACCGCCGCACACACGCTTGTTATACCCGTATAGCCACATAGTGTTTAGTGTCTGGCGAGCATTTATTTTAATACATTCCGTTTAGCCTGTATTTGTTATCCATCATCTATAGCCACTCCTTGGGAGAACAGTATTCCCCTACCGCAGGCTTATTAATTTTTACTTTAATAAATGTAACTTTTTTTTAAAAAACGTCATTACACTATTGGAGTCCTCATTTTTTCCCTCTGAGGCACGGAGGAAGCAGGGCTGTGTACATTGCCCATTGGATAGCTGGTGTGTGGATTATCAATCGGGAAGCTGCAGATCTTGGGAGGAGAGGAGCAGTGATCCAAGGAACGCGTGCTATATGCCTGTTACCCCTGGCAGGGAGCACCATCTGGTGAGTGGGGAACCCTGAGGGGAGCACTCGTACTATTATACATAGGAGCACTCCCTCCACAGCAAGAAATCCCTCTGGACTCCATCCAAACTGCAATACTATTGATGTTTAGAGACTCTTATGCTTTTCATGGTTTCTGGTGTTTATATGGGCTGTGTGTCCGTCTTCCAGCCTTTTTTTCCAATCACTTTTATCACATTATAATTGGACTCTAGCTGGAATTGCATATCATAGGTTGCAATATATATGCTAACTACGAGAGTAGTATAGCTGCAGTTTGCTGTTACCAATTGTCATATCTATTTTGTTTTATTGCACATGTTGCCTTTATTTATATGTCACGATATGGTATGGTTCTTTTATCATATATTATTGTGACTTGAGCACGTATTTACACGATTATATTCACTTTTGTGTGTTTCACCTATTTTAGTACCACTTTTTACCCTCTTGCTGGGTTTTCTATTGATTCACAGCCAATTTGTTTTACACCATACATATTGTACCCATACCTACTCAGCTTTCCAGCACCACACTGTAGGGTAGCATATGCGTATTTAGATGTGCACCTAGGCAGCGCCAATACCCCTATTTATCATTATCTTCACCGTAGGTATAGGTCTCGACTTTACGATGATCTAGCAGGCACGCGCACCCACCACATGTCCCCAGAGCCGATGCGCGTGCCCGGCAGGCACAATGTCTGCCGGACACCCACGATTGCTCGTGACAGAGGCTTCTCACATGGCAGCTAATAGTGTGGAGGAGAACTGCGGGGAAAAAAGCGAAGCAGTACTGATAAAGAGATGGGGAAGGGCTCCTTGTCTTGTCTATATTCACATGCTATCAACAGATCGAGCCACACATGTTCATCAAGTTCATTCTGCATGACGGTGAGCCACAATTGCTCACACTGAAAAGTAAAGGAAATGCGTTTTGTGCAAACATCTGATAGTTGTAAAGATGAGGGCAGCTAGAATAAGTGAGCACCATATGAAGTCCTAATAACAAATTGTGACATCTGAACATCTACTAACTAATGTTTAATGCAGGGGTTGAAAATATCCGGGCGCCAGGTCGCAATTGCGACAAATTGTGACCTGGCGCCCGCGGGCTTAATTACCGGCGGGGGCGCACGGAGGCACCTGTGTCTTTGTGTGACCCCGCCGCGTGACGGCCAGTAATTTAGTGTGATGTACTTATCTTGTATTTTAAACTAACATTTATTTCCCTTACTTTAAACCTGTAAATGTATGCAGTATGTTAGATAGACTAATATCTGTTATGTTAAAGCTTTCACTCTGGACAATAGAACTCTTATTTTAACCATATATCATATATGTGAGATATTAAATCTTAAATATAGAATTTTAACAGACAGCATAGAAATATATCACCTCATCACCATCATTATGTGTTTTTTGCTTTTTTACTTTTTGTGCATTTGGACTGGCACTAGCGGATCTGGGATGACCTGCAACTGTGCAAGCTGCAATTTCTGAACATTAGCACGTGTCTGTCAAGGTCTTTTAACCACTGTCCTGACACTTTTTTCTGATGAACATTGGGAATTTAATTAACTAGTTCACTACTTTGCACACACAGGAATGCTGTGGGAGTATAGACATTTGTTTTTGTTTTGTAATTGATCAGCAGATATCAATTCCACTGTGTTTTTTGATATGGTGTCTATATACACTAGCATCACTTTATTTTATAATTATGTTTATTTATCACCTACTGCACCAAGCACCTATCAGACAACTTATTATTATCTACCCAGGCTTCCAATTTGGATATGGGAAGCTCCAACACAGTATTGTAACACATTAGGACCCCTAGCCTGCACAGGATCCTGACTTTTGGATAAAAGGTGCACAACACTGTCTTACGGAGTTTTTTTGCACTAATACATTTGGTTATTTTTAATTCATACCTCACCTATGTTGGTGATCATGGTATAGGTATTCTTTTACCTCACATATTTTCTATCAAAAGGGTATCCTTCATCAGGGTAACCTACATTCACTGCCAGTCATCATTATAGGCAGTCCATCAACCTTTGGGACTGTACCTATTCTAGGATACCCGACAAGCCCAATTTGTTTCTCCCCTGGGATTTCATTTCCATCCTACATTGCCCTCCATCTAATAAGAATAGGCAGCGCCACATCCTCTTGACACTACAATCTTCATTTTTAGGCCTCTTCATTGAGGTACTATAGAGAGGCAGCAGCCTTTATTCCTTACCTTAGCACGGATTATAATTCATTACACGATATATATTTATATCTTCTTAGACTAAAGGAGAAGTAAACCATTAGTATGCTAGCTGTGGCTCATCCAGTTGTTATTTTTTTTAGCTGACCAGTGCAGCTTTGAGTATGATGAAGTGAAAAAGTTTATTTAAAGTGTTCACCTTTTACAAAAAAAATGAAAACTTGCACTGTACACCCTCCCCTCCCCCACTGTCCCCACTGTACATGCTTCTGGAGATGCTGAGTTGTTAGTGCCCACGCAGCTGGTCCAGTGGGCTAGGGACTTGAATTTCCTGCTCTTCTCTCTTCTGTGTTCATCGCTTCCAGAACAGACTTTGCGGGCACTGACCAATCAGAATCGCTTGGATCTGTCCTGAAAGTGCTGCACAGAAGAAAGGGAAACGGCAAGGATCTCCCTGGACTGCTGGAACAGCTGTATTTGGGCACTGACAGCACAGCATCTTCAGAGTGGGGAGGGTTTACAGTGTTCACCTTAATTTTTTTCTATAAAGGTGAATAAACACTTTAAAGTGGTTGTAAACCTCAGACATGAAATCTGAACAAAGCACATATTTCTATAGTGTTTGGTTGCCTCTCTTCAGAGCATAAAGTGTAATTTCTCTCTGCTGTCTAGTTCCTCAGTTATTTGCATTAGTCACTTCTGGCATGTTTTTCCTTACTCCAAGAACTAAATTTTAATCCATGACATTATATCTGTTTAAAAGCTATTATTGCAATATTGTGGTCATGCCGTAACTAACAAATGCTGTAACTGTAGGGTTTCTGCAGAGCAGTTGACTAGCTAATTTAATAGCTTTCTTGCCTGGGGGGAGGGTTGTTGGAAACATGTATAAACATTCGACATTTACTTGATTTTTTTTTGTTTGTTGTAGAACGCCCATTTTCAGGTGTGTGCAAATTTCATTAAAATGGAGGATGTACTTTCTAGTGAAGACTTCGGTAGACGAATCATTTGCGATGGGGAGTATGGAACAGTGTGTTATGTTGGTACCATTCCACCAACTTCAGGTAGGCTTTGTTTACTATTGTCAAAACATCAACACTAGAGAAACAATTAGTTTAAAGCCCCTTTCACACATGCACGGACTCCGCTTGCTCAGCAGGGATCACTCTGCTGATCCCCGCTGACCTGGCAGATGACAGGTCCGTCTCTGTTCACTGTGCAGAGACGGACCTGTCCGCTTTTATCCGATCTGATCTGCCATGGATCGGATGGAAAATAGGACCACCATCTGTCTCCGATTAATCGGATAGGATGTCAGCAGCCATGTCACCGCTGACATCCGTCGCTCCATAGAACTGCATGGAGCGTCCGTTCAGGCATGCCTGAAAAAACTGACAGGCGGACCGCATGTGTAAAAGGGGCCTATGGGCTTATTTCTTTATCGTAAACCACGGGACACAGAGCCTTTACATAGTGGGTTGTATATTTCACCAGAGGTGATTGGACACTGGCACACCCAATGAAGACACGTTATATAACCCCTCCCATAAGGGACGTACCTCCATTTTTTCGCCAGTGTCTAAGGTGATGGTCGCATCTAAGGATGTGCTAAGAAGAACCTCTGCTAAAAATCCCTCCGGGGGTCAAAGAGCTACAATACGGATCCATCCAAGAAGTTTACCAAGTTACTCTAAAAATGAATGGTACCCAGGCCTCCCAGAAGGCCGAGGCTGTTGCCTGTAATGTCTCTCGTTTGAGGACTAGGCTCTGGGATTCAGTACTTTCGCTATATGAAAAAAATGCATACGTTTCCTGGAAGAGTCTTTTTACAAGGCCCAGGGAAGAGGCATCCTTTAAGTAGGAACTTGTTTCCCTGAAGGTTGGCACAACATACCTGCCGTGATGGGTGAAGATTGGTACTGTCTGGTCTTCAGCAGTCCTGCGGTGGGAATCAGGTAAGTGGGAAGAAATCCTAAGAAAATACACCTTAAGGAGTTTCCCCATAGTGTCTTACCTATATCCGCCACTGGAGGGAGTAAAGAGTTGATTTTCTCCTATCACCTTCCAGGACGGCACACCTGAGAGATGAGGGCTCCTCCAAACAGGAAACACAATCAATTGACAGCTTGTTATAAGTCCCCACCCTTCCCCTTGATCCCCAGTATTGGTTGTGTTTCTCTCGAACACAGCGACATGTTTGTTTTGTTTAAAGACCTAAAAGACCGGGGAGGTTCTAATGGTACCCCTGTTGAGACAGGTTTTAGGGAGGGCTGAACTAACCTGTAGGCTCGCCGCTCGAGCTGACAATAAAAGTTAGGGGTAAATGGTACCCAAGATAATGGAAAATTAGCCCTCATTGGCTCGAGCTAATGAGTGAACACAGTACGGTGATGTCGGCTCTTAAAGACTTTTTACAGATAAATGTGGGAACAGCATCAGCAGGGGTGGTATGGGACTCCCTAAAAGCCTACCTCCGAGGCCTCCTGATTCAAAAGATGGCAGGGATAAAGAGGAAGAACAGGGAGGGAGAGAGTGAGACAAGGAATGAGTCGCTACAGGCAGAGAAGAGATACATTGAAGCCCCAACCTCTCACAGTTTAAAAGAGTGGTTAGAAAAACAACAAATATATAAAATGACTATATTAAAAAGAACAGAGGGAAAACGAATATTCCAGAAACAGAATAAGTTCGGAGAGGGAGAGCGAGTGGGGCGTCTATTATCCCTGCTGATTAGAACTAATTCCCCCCCCCCCCCCACTGTTACAGCAGTTAAGTTATCAAGCGGGGAAATTTCCTCCGATAAAACCGAGATATTAAACACGTTTAGAGAATTCCCTTTATAGCTCCAAGAGGAGGGAGGGGACTGAAGGACTGGGAAAAATTTTCCAGGGAATGTCCGTCCCGACCCTTTCGGAGGAAGATGATATTGACATGGAGGCGCCAATTACTCTAGGAGAATTAAAACGGGCAGTGGCAGGGATGTCAACTCAAGTCACCGGGCCCAGATGGAATGCCCATAGAGATCTATAAAAGATGCAGGGATATTCTGCTACCAGAACTCCTTAAGACATTAAATTGGGCATTGAATCATGGAATACTCCCCACCTCTATGACAGAAGCCACCATTATTGTCTTGCCATAGGGAGGGGAAGGACCCAACTGAGGCCTCATCGTATCGCCCCATCTCACTTGTATGCACCGACGCCAAGATCTTGGCCAAAGTGCTAGCAACTCGTCTTAACCGGTATATCCAAGTGCTTATACATCCTGACCAATCTGGCTTTATCCCCAATAGGTCAACCAGTATCAATATCAGGAGAGTGTTCCTGAATATGCAAATTCCAACAGAGAGGGTGGGCTCCAGAGCTGTTTTAGCCCTGGATGCTGCCAAGGCTTTTGACAGTCTGGAATGGGACTACCTATGGAAGGTCCTAGAGAAATTCGGGTTTGGCCCCAGGTTTATTAGTTGGGTGAAGCTGTTATACAACCAGCCAAGAGCAAAAATTAAAATCAACAACTAATTTTCAGAAATTTTTCAACTAGAGAGAGGAACGCGACAAGGTTGTCCCCTTTCCCCCCCTTCTGTTTGCTCTGGCGATGGAACCATTAGCCATTAAAATGAGAAAAACAGAAGATATACAGGGGTTCCGCAGACAGACTATAGAGGATAAGAACGCACTGTTTGTGGACGATGTCCTCTCTTTCTTGGGAGACGTCGAAACCTTGTTAAAAAAAGTGAATAAAACGGAGGGCGAGTTTGGGCTATGCTCCGGGTTGGTCATTAATTGGGAAAAGTCAGCACTACTGCCAATTGACCCCCTTGGTGTCCAGATACCTCATGGAATTCCTCAGTTAAAAGTAGTAGCTATGATGAAATATCTCGGGATATGGATCACGAGGAACATCAATAGCTTTGTCCAAAATAACTTAATCCCCCTTTTGTCTAAATGGGAACATAAGAGACATCTAATGTAGACTCCCATTATCCATAGCGGGGCGATGTAATCTGCTATGGTTGCCCCAGTTACTCTATATCCTCCATAACTCCCCAGTCTGGATAGACCAAAAATGGTTAAAAGCATAGAATCCCTCTTCAGAGAGCTAATTTGGAAGAAGGGACAAGCCAGGATTTGTCTCCAGACCATGCAGTTACCAGCTAAAGAGGTGGGAATGGTAGTACCACACCCGAAAACATACTTCGCAGCTAACATTTCGCGGATTGGAGGGAGGGGGAAATTCCGGTAGATTGATGCCAACAGGGTCACTGCATAGGACAATAGTGGAGGCACTTGAGGCTGGTTCGTTTATCCATAGATGTCCAACTATAAAACTTATCCTTAAAGTGTGGCAAACAACAAAAGTACTGATGGGCTACAGGGGAATAACAATTTTTGCCCCTCTCTGGTGCAATCAAAACTTAAGGGAATTAAAAGATATTGAGAGATGTAAAGAATGGGAGAGACAAGGGATAAGCCGCTTAAATCAATTGTACGATGGAGAACACATGAAATCCTTCTCAGACTTGCGACAGGAATTTAATATAGCAAATAATAAATTTTACAGATACCTCCAGATCCGACACGCCATCCAAGCCCAGTTTGGGTCACAGCCCATTGTATGGTCCCCGGCCCCCACCCTCCTGAAAATAACCTCCTCAAATACAACTAAAGGCCTGATCTCCGAGTTGTACTCCAGAATAGGAGCTAAAACAATAAGTAGGGCAGGCCCCATCAAGAGCAGGATAGGATGGGAGAGAGACTTGGGTCAAATGACCACGGAACAGTGGAGTGCGATCTTGAGGAGGGGGGTATTGGTCTCGATCTCCCCATCTCAGAAAGTATCACACTTGTTCCTCTTGCATAGAATATACTACACCCCCAGGAGGATGTTTAATCTCGGGTGGAGAAGTACTGACAAATGTCCAAGGTGCAGATCGACAGGCAATCTCATCCACATGCTATGGAAATGCCCAAAGCTATTCAGATACTGGGAGGAGGTGGTACAATAAACACAATAAATAAAACCTTTAAAACTAAGTTAGAAGTTGAGTCTAAAACATGCCTATTAGGCAGTATAGAGGAAGATAGAGTGCCAGCCGGCTCCCTTGAGGTGGTGCTGAGATGCCTCTTCCAGGCAAGGAAGCTAATTGCGTGGAGGTGGCAAGCCCAGACACCACCCACTGTCAAATCTTGGGTTGAAACCATTAACACAATGATTTGGAGTGAGAGAGTGAGGCCCCGTACACACGGCCGAGGAACTCGACGTGCCAAACACATCGAGTTCCTCAGCGAGTTCAGCCCTGAAGCCGCCGAGGAGCTCGGCGGGCCGAGTTCTCCCATAGAACAACGAGAAAATAGACAACATGTTCTCTATTTTCTCGACGAGTTCCTCGGCGGCTCCATCGGGCCGAAAGTGTACACACGACAGTTTCTCGGCAGAATCCGGCTCTGACCGAGTTTCTCGCTGAATTCTGCCGAGAAACTCTGTCGTTTGTACGGGGCCTGACACTCACTAGACAGTGCAATTATAGAAAGTTTGTGAGGATGTGGAAACCTTGGCTAGACGAAACAGGATGTCCTATATAAGAAGATGACAGTCGCCTCTCAAACTCAATACATATCTTAACCCGCTATCGGGCATCCCTTTTTGGGGAAGATTTAACTAATGAAATATATTAACTTCAAAAACTGGTTTATGGTGTGCAGGGAGGGAGGGGGGTGGGTGTGGTCGAGGGTTAGAGCGGTGGGTAAGGGGGATGAAACGAGGGAAGACAATTTGGAACTGAGAGGTTTTTCATTTATTCACAATGTTATAAAGAAAGAGGGGAAGATAAGAAAGGGAGAAAAAAGTATGGTTGTGTATTTATTATGCTAAGACTATGCACGTTGGTGTACTGTTTTTTGTACTTTTGATATGCAAACAATAAAAATGTTAGAAGATTAAAAAAAACCTGTAGGCTTTGTCCTTCTCGCAGGTCGCCCCAGGCGTGGACCAGCGCTCTGGCGGCAGGGAGTGCGTGCCATCGCTGTATTTCAAAATCGCCACCATTAAGCCGCTCTCTTCACTTCCAGGTTTTTCCTAGGAGGAAGCACTGAGCTCCAAGCCTCGTTCTGAACACGATCACATCACAGGAATTGGGCGGCACCGCAGACACCGTGCAACCCGGAAGTGTTAGGACGCCGGGAGACAGCATGGAGAGTGGTGTGGAAAGTGGTCGGCTTGCTGTACCATCCCCTCCAGCGGTTCCCCTTAGCCCAGGACCCAGCCACCCTCCTCATGGAACAAGATGAAGGGAAGGCAAATGCGACTGCAGGCAGATCCAGGTCGGGGACCGGTGATCATGGGGCCAGCCAGAACAGGAACTGGATTTCACTTCTCACCTTACCCTTTCCCCTCCCCAGTACAAACCTGCAGTCACTCTGTAACAGCACTGGTGAACGTAGTGAACCACAACTGCGGTTACCAAGGATTTCAATGCGCTTCTTTATGTGACAACTCAGTATTAGCCCCAGGCGTCACTCCTCAAAACAGGAGTTTGGGTGGTCTCTACATCATCTATTGTCACATAAAGAAAGGCGTTGAGCTACTAAGAATGGGCACATTACAACATGCGACCAGAGCTTGGCGTTTAAAATTGTATAAGATACTTTAAGGTCAAGATTCCAATACACCTATATGCAAGTGATTATCAGTATGGGACCCCAGATGTCACTCCAGACAAACAGGAGTTTGGGGGTTCTCTACATCATATCACATTGAGCATATAGGGATGTATTAGGCAACTAAGGGAGATGCTATAAATTAGCATCAACCCTTAGCCTAGAAAAGTTTAGAGCGAACATGTTCAAACAATTAGGACAAGGCCTATATTCGGTTTGTACTTATGTCAAGCTTGTAGTAATTAGGAGTTGTAGTGACAACCAGTAATTGCATATGAGAAGCAATATAGCTCAGGTAATTATAGTTGCATATATGAGATGGTTTTAATACTATTAATAGTAGTTGCATGGGAGAGGCAATATAGCGCAGGTAATTGTAGTTGCATATCTGAGAGGAATATAGCACAAGTAATTTGAGTATGTAAGAGGCAATATCTCTCAGGTGATTACAGTTGCATATTTGAGAGGATTATAGCACAAGTAATTTGAGGGTAGCTGACCCTTTAAGGTACACCTTAAGAAACAGTTGTTAGCACAGCAGTATCTCCCAAATAGCAGGTTGATCTCCACAAGGTATATTAAGTAATAACAAATGTATTAGATGTAACACAAGCTGTAGAAGCTTTTGTAGAACTACAAGTGATACAGCAGCTACTTATACGTTTGTAGGCTTCTATGTAGGAGATGGAGGATCCGTGGTGAAGGGTGTTCAGCAAAGGCCTCAACGTTGCCCCCAGCAGCGCTATGTGTTGTTATAGCTGCAATAGCAGCAAAGTTGTAGTTGTTGCCTGGAGCGGTGTTGCAGCATGGGGAGCGATGGTTGCGCTATGAGTAGCGAGGATGATATCCACTGGAGTATCTATGATCAATTTAGAAACGTCATTTACGTGGGGTCACACTTAATTTACATAAAACACGCCCACAGCCTCAACATTTGAATTAGGTGGGCTTACGCCGGCCCTAGTACGCTACGCCGCCGTAACTTCGGCCGCAAAATCTTTATGAATACCATACTCGCCTCTCAAAGTTACGACGGTGTAGCGTATAAGAGATACGCTACGCCCGCATAAAGGTATCTGAATCTAGCCCAATATCTTTTATAGTAGTAGTCATGTTAGGCCACCAGAAATTACGTTGGATAAGATCAGTGGTTTTCTCTATTCCAGGATGACCAGCTAGGGGAGCATCATGTAACATTTTCAATATATGGATAACCATAGAAGGAGGAAGAAAAAGTTGAGTATGCTTATAGAAGAAACCTTCTTTATCTTGCGTTAACCCGTGATGGATAGCAAGGTCTTGCATATTTAAACTTTGTTTAAGTAACTGTTTTAGATTCAGATTAGCATGTATAAACTTATGAGAAGGAATAAGCGAGGATGGAGCAGAAAGTTCTTCAACAGGTTCTGAAAGTCTAGAAAGAGAATCTGCCTTTCCATTTTTTGCGCCAGGCCTGTAAGTAATCAAAAAGTCAAATCTATCAAAGAAAAGACTCCATCGTAGCTGTCTAGAGGAGAGGGTTTTATTAGATTTGAGGTATTGTAGATTACGATGATCTGTATAGATCATAATGGGATGTAATGATCCTTCCAATAAGTGTCGCCAGTTCTCCAAGGCGCATTTAATTGCGAGCAATTCTTTTTCCCCAATAGGATAGTTACATTCAGCTGTATTAAAGGTTTTGAAAGAAATGCAACAGGATGAAGTGGAGAATCAGGAGCAGATCGCTAAGAAAGGATTGCGCCCCAGGCGCATTGTGATGCATCGACTTCCAATACAAAATGATAATTAGGATTGGGAAGTTGCAAGATTGGGGCTGTGGTAAAACGATGTTTTAATTGTTGAAAGGCATTTTGGGCAGCTTTTCACCAGGTGAACTTTACCAATGAGCTGGTAAGTTGAGTAGGTGGTTTCACCAATAGGGAGAATTTTTTTATGAACTTCCTGTAGAAATTAGCGAAACTCAGAAAACTCTGTACAGCCTTTCTCCAAGTTGGTGTAGGCCAGTTCGAAATACAAGTCACTTTGGACTCATCCATCTGTATTCCTTTTGGAGAAATGACAAAGCCAAGGAAGGAAATAGTAGTTTGTTCAAAGACACATTTCTCAAGTTTGGCGTATAAGGCATGAGCTCTCAGTCTTGCGAGTACCCACCTGACATGTTCTCGATGTTGCATCAGGTCATCTGAGTAAATTAGTATATCATCCAAGTATACGACTATGCATATGTCGAGAAGGTCTCTTAAAATATCATTCACAAAGCTTTGGAAGGATGCTGGAGCATTACACAACCCAAATGGCAAGACCGTATATTTGAAGAGTCCATAACGTGTGCGGAAAGCGGTCTTCCATTCATCACCTGATCTAATACGAATCAAATTATAAGATCCTCTAAGATCGAGTTTAGTAAATACGGTAGAAGCCTGTAGTCTTTCGATCAATTCAGGAATAAGTGGATAGCGATTTTTCACTGACTTTGTTCAAGGCTCGATAGTCTATAATAGGTCTGAGGCTACCATCTTTGTTTGTGACAAAAAACATACCAGCACTGGCAGGAGAAGTGGAAGGTTTAATGAAACTCTTTTTTAGATTATCTAAGTTCAGGTTGAGATAGAGAATAGATTCTACCCGTAAGTATAGGGGTACCTGGCAGTAACTCAATAGGACAGTCGTATATCCTATGAGGAGGCAATGTCTACGGCACTGGAATGGTATCTCTTGAGGGGCAAGATGAAGCAGTGGAGCAACTTGATAACAAGTCTTTTTACAATATGGTGAATGCAGAAGTACAGTTGCTTGTTCCCAGAGAAAAGTAGGCATGTGCTGTTTAAGCCTAGGTAATCCCAAAACAGGAAATAGTGGAGATGGTATAACATCATAGGTCAGAAATTCACTATGATTATCTCCACAAATAGTCAATAAAGGTTGGATTTGGTACAATATAGGTCCAGAAGCAGAAGTTGTTCCATCTATAAAACTTACAGAAAGAGGGGACGATTTCTTCAAGTGTGGAATTTTGTGTAAAGAAACAAGGGCTGAATCGATGAAGTTACCACATGCGCACGGCCGGCCCTACCATGGGACCCGATGGTACCTCGGTCCCAGGCGGCACTTTCAGGGGGGCGGCAAATCAGTGTTTAAACTGCTGCCTAAAAATCGGTGTGCTCTGTGTTTGAGGCTGAGCCGAGCTCAGCAATGGGCAGCGGCGGCCGGCGGGTGTCCTGTGATTGGGCAAGCAGACCATGTGTGGGATGGACGGCGGACATGAGGCTTGTGATTCGCCTGGAGGAGCGGGACTGTCTGTGGGTAATTGCGCCAGCCCTGCATGCTCCCGGAGTCCTATCTTGCGCTGTGTGTCACGTTCAGTGTCTCCTGAGGTCCTCATCTGCTCTGTCAGCCGCCCGCGGCCCCCCTCCTCTCTATCAGCCCCCCCTCCTCTGCAACGTGTGGCAGGTGACATCATGGTAAATGACAATCCGCTATGTGTGGTAAGTGACGTTGTGGCAAGTGACAATCGTCAATATGTGGCAGGTGGTGTCGTGGCAAGTGACAATCCACAATGTGTGGCATGCGCCCCCCCTCCTCTCTATCAGCCGCCCCCCCTTCCTCTGCAACGTGTGGCAGGTGACGTCATGGCAAATGACAATCCGCTATGTGTGGTAAGTGACGTTGTGGCAAGTGACAATCTGCAATATGTGGCAGGTGGTGTCGTGGCAAGTTACAATCCACAATGTGTGGCATCGTGACAAGTGACAATCCGCAACGTGTGGCAAGTGATAATCCACAATGTGTGGCAGGTGAGGTTGTGGCAAGTGACACTTCGCAATGTGTGGCATTGTGACAATCCGCAATGTGTGGCAGGTGGAATTGTGGCAAGTGACAATCCGCAATGTGTGGCATCATGGCTAATGACAATCCGCAACGTGTGGCAGGTGACAATCCGTAATTTGTGGCAAGTGACCTTCCGCAATGTGTGTCAGGTGGCGTTGTGGCAAGTGACAATCCGCAATGTGTGGCAGGTAGCGTTGTGGTAAGTGAAAATCCGCGACAATCTGCATCTGGTGGCAGGTGATGCGGCAAGTGACACACTCGGGGCTCCCACTGATTCTGCATTATGGTGAGTTGAACTATTTTATTTTATATTACAATGTAATAATAGAAATAATGCACTTCAATCTTTTTTTTTTTTTTGTTATTCGGCACTGCATTGATTTAACTGACAATTGCGCGGTCGTCTGATGTTGTACCTAAACAAATAGGCTCGGATTCACGCCAACGCAGCGCAGAGAGGCAAGCATGGAATTCAGCAAGCCAATGCTCCCAACGCTGCTCCAGCGTGGCGTATATTTCGTAGGTGTAAGCCGGCGTAGGTGGAAGTGGGTGTGACCCCATGCAAATGATAGTCCGAGCGTGGTGCAGTGTATTACGACCGGCGTATCATGAACGGCGCATGCGCCGTGTTGAGGACGTATGGTCAGCACCCCTATGCGCATGCTCACAACTACGCCGGCGCAACTTCCTTAGATACGCCGGCCCACCGGCTTACGCCAAGCACATAAATACGCCCAGCCATACGCCCGTTCAGCGCAAAAGTACACCAAGCTTTCTTCTCTTCCCTCTGGAGCAGAGTACTTTTGCAGAGCCATGTCTGATGCTGAGACTGAAAGAGACAGGAGAAAAAAAAACTTCTCTGCAGATGAGAGGGCTATCCTCACATCAGCCATCTCTAGATTTGATGTGTACCTCCATGGCGCACAGAGTGCCAGGACCAGCAGGGCCAGGAAGCAAGTGATTCTGGAGAAGATCACCCTGGAGGTCAATGCCCTTGGGCATGAATCCAGGACCTCTAAGGACATTGCCAAGAACATCAACTACATGCATCGGCGTGTCCGGGATAAACTGGCCAGTATCAGAAGGCACCTCAGGGGCACGGGGGGCGGACCACCTTCTGCTGTGAAGTTGACCCCGGAAGAGGAGGTCCTTGCCATGTGCCTGGAGCAGGTGTAGGGCCTGGAGGGCTTTGACTCCAGTGATCAGGACTAAGTGTGTTTTATCCCCCATCCGGTGTGTAGCATGTGAGGGGGTGGAAGGTAATATGTGACAAGTGTGTGGTCCACCAATATGTGAATGCTTTGTGTCATCCACAGATGTGCTGGAGGGAGCTGGGCCATCGTCTGCCGGTGTCCGACCCACGCCACCCCCGGAACATCTGCCTCAGCCTGACCCCCTAGGAAGCCATGATCCATCGGTGGAGGGGAGTGCCCACACCTCTGCTCTAGAGGTGGTTGAGGAGGAGAGGGTGAATCTCCATCTAGAGGAATTAGGGTTGTTACTGATCAAAAATTTTCTGTTCGATTAATCGTTTTTTTTTTAATCACGCATACAGATCCAACTACTTTTAGCTGGTCTCCTTACAGACCGATTCCCAGTGCAGCTACCAACCACTGGAAAAATGGATAGCAGGATACAAAAAACACACAAAGGCAGCGCTCGATGGGAATAGCATTAAAACTTTTATATAGTCTTCAAGTAGGTAACCAAATAAATATTGCACTGGAGATAAAATCGATGTAGCTACATAAACTGTAAAAATGGTGCGAGTAATACCAAACGGTAGCAAAACAGTCATAAAAATGTAAATGTAGCTAAGTATGATACTGGTATAAAAATGTGTACAACGATACCACTGCTGAATCCAGATGAGGAGAGGTTAACATCAGTCCGTCGGCATGTAGATGTCCCATTAAGGGAACTATCACAACTCCCAGTGGATGGCTGTAGAATCCCAGGTTGATAGAGGGAAGTGATAGTAAGATAGTAAGGTCCGGCTGGCATGCAGATATGAAGGCACAGCAAAGGAGCCCTTCAGATGGACACGGCAAGCCCCGCCGGTGTCCGTGACGTTACTGGATCTCCGACGGAACTCCCTGAAGGCCCAGAAGCCGGCAGAGAGGTGAGTACAAATCAAAAGAATTTTAATCGATCAAAAAGATTAAAGATTAATCGATTAATTAAAAGTTAATTTGCACATCCCTAAGAGGAATGCCTCTACTTTGATGAGGCTTCCATTTTCCCCGGACCCTCAGAGACCTCCACGCCCATCAGGGGAACCCCCTCCAGGGCTTTTCCGTCCAGACGTACTCAACCGGCGAATTCTCCTAGGAAGGCTCTGGCCAAGACTAGGGGTGTAGCCGGTTCCCTCCAAGAAGGGCTTGAGAGGGAGCAGGCAAGGCAGACTCGCCACATGGCCGATATTGCCTGCGACCTGCATAGAGTGGCTGACAGCCTGGCCTCTTTTGCTGGGTCCTCGGACATGCAGCAGTGCGTCAGCCAGCAGGCTGCCCATACCCAGGCTATAACGGACTGCCTGCATGACATCAATGCCAACTGTGCAGCCATGGCCACAAGCCTGTGTGACCAGAGCCAGACCCTGGATGCCATGCATCAGAAGATGTCAGCAGGGGCTCCCTCGTCATCTGGGGACGTGCAGGCACCCTGGACCGGCCCACTGCGGCAATTGTGGAGCTGCAGGCAGAGGTGAAAAGCCTGGGGGAGGTTGTCCAGGCAAACACTGCTGCCATCCAGGCACAGAGGGTCGGCAGAATAGGCGCCTCCAGCGGCAGACCAACGCCCGCCGCGGATGCAGGCGGATACTAACAATGTTCTCACCCACATTGCCCTTGCGTTGGAGGGCATGCAGGCTACATCTGCCATCAGAGCCAGGAGTGACAGACCAGGGGATGACCCTCCTCATGATGCCCCACCCGAGTCTCTTCCCAGACAATTGAGGAGCTGTACCCGTGGCACCAGGCCTGGCCCACGAGAGGGCAAATGACTGTTCTCTTTTTTTTTTTTTTTTTTTGCTCAGAGTATGAGCTTTTTTTTTTTTTTTTTGGACGTGCACAGAAGTATGTGCCGTCCTCCTGTAAGGGCATGATCCCTATTTTATTTTAATTTTTTTGACACTGCACACGGTGAGGAGTGCAGAAGTGGTGCCCGGACACCCGTTTGCAGGGGCAGGGTTTGCCCGGTGCTGCTACAGTGTGACTGGTGTGTGAATGTGTGGGTGACATTCCTGCCAGCAAGGCGTGTCACCTTGTATCGTCAGGGAGAGGTTATCCCCACGACCGTGTAAATGTGGTATGAATGGACAGCAACATCATTGGGGCCTTGGCGTGGCATTGCTGCTCCCAAATCTTGCACGGTGGACTTGGGCTAAACCAATGTGAGGTGGATGTGGTGTGTGTGTGAGATAGGGACCACAGTGGTGTGCATGCGTGCATTGTCCGTGTGCCATGATAAATGTGTGTGTTTAACGTGCAAAGATGCGTTCCACGAGGCAACTCCTGGTTGCTGTTCCCTCAGCAGATGGGGTAGCCTCGGGCATGGGGGGACTGTCTGGTTCGGGGGTCAGGTCATCACATATGTCAATCTCCAGGCCCTTTCTCATGGCGTAGTTGTGCAGCACGCAACATGCACCGATGATCTGGCACACAAAGTTTGGGGAATACAACAGGGTCCCCCCGGACTTATCCAGGCATCAGAACCAGGACTTCAGGATGCCAAATGTGCTCTCCACCACTGCATGGGTGCGTATGTGTGCAGCATTGTATCTTCTCTCTCCTCTGGTTTGGGGATTCCGGTATGGAGTCAGGAGATGGGGCCCAAGTGCATATGCTGAGTCACTTGGAAGGGAAAAGACAGGAGGATGTTAGCCGTGCATGTGCCCCTCGTGATGTCTGTATCATTGGGTCGGACAGTCATGCCTGACTCCCATGTCACTCACCAACCAGCCAGCCAGCTGTCCCTGTACACGTTCTGTTCGAATTCTGTTGGGATAGCGCATTGACGGTATATATGTAGCTGTCGTGGCTGGCCCCTGGGTGTTTGGCACGGACGTGCCATATGAGGCATTGGGCATCGGCTATCACCTGTACGTTGATGGAATGCCACTGCTTACGATTGCGGTATATGTGCTCTGTGGCACGGGGGGCCGTAGTGCCACATGTGTGCAATCAATGGCCCCCACAGTGCGTGGGAATCCGGCAATTCTGTAGAAATCCTGCATTGCCTTCTGCCGCAGATGCTCATGGGTGGGTTTGATGATGTGGTGGGACATGCGTGTGAGGATTGCGGG